>NC_133034.1:19936590-20242954 GCF_048771995.1 Taeniopygia guttata | reverse complement strand
ATATTTAAAACTAGATAATAAACATAATTTTAGAATCAATAAGGTCAGAAAAGACCTCCTAGATCATCAAATTGATTGAGTTTTTAATCTTTCTGAACAAATAGATAAATGTTAATGGCAGAAGTACAAACAAACCTGCCTTGTCTTTTCTTACAAAGTGGATTCCAGTATCTGTAAACATAAATTTGGAGTACATGCTCAATTCCAGTGACCAGAAAAGCAGCAGGGATCAGCTACAGGGAGACAAAACTGCCATCATAGGGAGAGTCCCAGTTTGGTGGAGAATACTGAGCAGTCTCTTGAGCTATTTGTGCATCTGACAAACTTTGAGAAAAGCACTGGAACAAACCTCCTGCCTCCCAGGCACTGACATCACAGCCTGGCCAGACCCTGAGCAAGCAGCAGTTGACCAAAGGGCTGTAGCACACAGCTGCTCCCTCACTGAGGACCCAGGACAAGCACTTTTATCTCCTGGAGCCCAAAGGTCTTCAGCATGATGGCATGGAGATGGTTTTACAGGTGGGCACTATCTCACAAGTGACTGGATCCAGACCTGTTCTCAGCTCACAGAGCTGTAATTCTGTGTCCCCCTCTCTTCCATCAAACCCCCACACGCTGAGGAGCCATAAAATCCATTCAGTCTAGGAGGCTTGTCTTATCAGCTCACAAGAATTAAAGCTCTGCAGGTCAAGTCTTGATTCTAAATTGGTTTGAAATACCTTTGAAAGTATAAAATTATGAGAGAACTCAGCATCATCATTATCATTACCAACCACCCCTGAAAATGCTCCAGAAACGATGCCTTGGAAGGAAGTCAGAGAGATATTGCAATTACCAACTGTGTTATATCATTTAAGTATATATTTAGCTTAATTGTGGTAAAACTTGATAGTATTCTGTTGATTTCATAATTACCAGAAAAACTGCAAAATAAAACACATGTCTAGGGGGACTGGGAATTTGATGTGGTTTATAATCAACAACATTGTTCACAATGACAGATCTGAGTATACAGAAATTATTTCACATTGCAGCACTGGTGCTAACACTTGCTTTTCCACTTGCTTTTCATTACCATTGCAAAGTAGTTTTCCTAGACAGTGCTTATTTTAGTCATGGCAGAAACTAATGAATTTTTCAGACTTGTGTCTGGGTTTTATTATACTCCTATACAATCTTTTATTATACTCCTACAAAATCCGGTTTTTATGTATTGTACTATCAAAGAGTGGGCTGAGTATGCCCTTACTTCCCTTTGAATCTTTTTTACAACTTTATCATTCAGAAATTTAAACTGCTCTTGACCCATTATGAACCAATCACCCCTGAGTCTGATCTTCCTTCTCCCTCTGGGTCACTGTGAAAATTATCAGAGCTCATGGGGCACCCAAAGCCTCTGTTCTTTGGCCCTGTTGTACTAAACAATGTAAAAACAAGGCTGTAAACAGTCCCACTCTCAAGAGCCTGCAGTCTGGCATGTTTACAGGACAGATTTTAGCAAAGTAAAGAGATGGTTGAGCTGACTCCTTTCAAGCTAACATCGGTATCTCTAGTCTGTACCAGAATGTAAGCACAATCTGTGTTGGTAAGACAAGGGAGCTAAATAAGTGCTAGGAAAAGGGAAATTTATAATTCCTCCCTGCACACAGCTGACATGAACGTGGGTATTCACAGCAAGAGACCCAGCAGTGGAGACAAGGGATTTTGTGTGGGCAGCTGTCAGTTTGAACATCGTTTTGCCCTTTCTCAAGATTCATCCTTTGAAGAGGCACGAAGACCACCGGGGTGATTCCCAGCCCTGTTAGATCAGAGCTGCTGGAGAACCTCTCCAGAAGGTGAATCCTGTGGCTGCCCTGGTGCACAGGGGGGAATCCAGCACTGAGTGTATTGATTGGATTTGTGCTGTTGTGTAGAGGAATCTAAAGACATACAGAAATGTGAAAGGGAAACAGAAAGTTGGGTTGGCTGATACCGCAAGGCACCAGCAGCCAACAGACTCTAAAGCCTACTCCCTATTTCTTCTGCTGCTTTCACTCCCTCAGTTCATTTTGCTCCACAGATCGATTTCCTTATTGGAAAAAAGACTGACAAGGGTCTTCCTTACCTCTGTCTTCCTGTTGTACCCTGTAGGGTCTGTGGAATGGAAAGATATTGTGGATGTGAAATGTGTGATTGCTTTTGTGGACACAGGGGTCTCCTGTTACTGATTAGATGGAGCCAGCTCTTCCCCTACATCATGAATGCTGAGCAGGCAGATCCCAACAAAAAAGCTGCCTGATAGGAAGCTGTGGAGAGGGCAGACTTAAGAGAAATACTTTCTGTATGCTCTAAATTTGCTTTTCTCCCTTGTAGAGATAAGGTTTGATTGAGCACCACTTAATGCAGAGCAGAGGAAGGAAAGACATTGTAGAAAGATAGACACTGTGTTGAAGAAGAACTCTAGAAAATTAAGTGCAATTGAAACAGTAACAACAGTAAAAAATCAAGACTTTCACAAGAGAAAAAAATGGGGTATTTCCCACTTATCATCTGTTGTTTCAGACAAGTACTCATTACCTACTCCATGCTCCTCTCACAGCCTCACACATCAAAGATCCTGGCTGGCTTTTTTAGTAACACTAAAATAGGAGCAATGGAAAAGTAATAATGCTGGTATTTGATGTTGCAAACAGCAAATTCAGTTAAAACATTTATTTAACTGGAGGGTGGATAACCCTCCCAACTGAGAGCCCCACGGTGATTGCTTAAGACATGGCCTGTGTATTTCAGAACACCAGAGGAAAAGCCAGCCAGGGGAGTAGTTCCCTGGAGAAAGATGGTCACTGCTATAATTGGTGCAGATCTGCTTCAGAGCAGGTTTAGGTATCCAGCAGTGCTCCTGGATCACTCCAAAAAGACAGGGATGTACTGAGAAGGGGACAGCAGTGAGATTCACCTGCTATAGCTTCAGTTTGGAATCTGACAAATACCTAATACACATGCAAAAACTTACTATTCATTGTGCAAGCTCTGGGGAGAAGAGCAGAAATCCTGTGGAGAAGGATACAAAGGAACATAAAGAAATCCCATTAGAAGCCAAACTTTAAGTTCCAGTGTTTATGGCAGTGATCTTCACGTGAAGATCAGTGCTGCACTAATTCACAAGAATGATGAGCACCCTACTACAGGCTAAGGTAACAGACAACATTGCAGACCTCAGTTAATTTCAAATTATATAAAAATGTTGGCATCTGCATACTTTAATATCATACTTCAAGCAGCTTAATAGAAAATTATAGGCTGCTTTTTAGTAGCATAACCCATAATTTATTTTTCATTAACTGCTCAAGTTCAATTTTGATACTGTAAAGCTAAATGCATTTTTTAAGTTTTTACTTTCATCAATCATTTGATTTTCTTCTGGCACGTGGCATATCTTATTCAATGGTATTGGCTGCTCTGTTTTTAAATAATATTCTGTTCTCTAAAATTCCAGGAGGATTGTATTTAGACATCTTTAAAAAATGTAGTGACAGCAATTTCAATCAAAAATGAGAGGAAAAAAAATACAATTAATAACAGCAACTGAAATAAGTTAGAAATAAGGAAGGCAAAAACAGTATTGGAATACTTTGGTTTCATTCATACTGAAGTTTGTGATGTTGTGGAAGACTTATGTGAGCCTTGTATACAAGTTAATACTGCAGTAGATCGCCATTGCCATCTCCTGGTAAATAAACCATATAACTGTATTCTAGATATTTTTCCAAACAGTCATATATTGTACAACTGTTGAGAGATTATGCCATAAATAGGCAATAAAGGATTTAGGGTATTTATTGTGAGACTATCATTGCATTTTTATTCTTTGCTCATGTAAGACCTTTATAAAGAACTGCATTACAGTTGATAAATAGTGGTATTTATTCCAGTGCACTCTTTATGCTGAAAAGAAATACTGCTAGTTATGACTCTGTAAATTAAGGTGAGACAATGGGTTTTGTTGTGATTGAAACAAATAGCAGAGCTGCTTAAGGAAAACTCCCCACAACCAAACAAATATCCACTCAGAGAGAAGGTGCTGGTTTCCAGTGTGATGTGATGGGTCTGTGCCACAGTAGTTAACCAAAAAAATGTTCACCAGCACCAAGCCATGTCACCCAGAGACAGTAGGGACAGCAGCAGTGAGAACAGCAAGCTGTCATTTCACTTGCTGGTATTTCTAACCCTTTTATTTTCTTACCACTGTCATCATCCTTCCTGCTGTCCTTCCCCATCCCACTCCCTCTCTGCCACAGCTGCTCCTTTTATGTCTCTGTGCAGGTCCCTGAAGCCTCCTGACAAACAGGGCACATCCTGTCCTGCTCCTGCAGGAACGGGAGGGAGCAGAGCTGCCTGTGGCACACCAGAGCCAGCAAACTTCACCTTCTCCATCACCCTCGCAGCCACGTGGGGAAGGAGAATGAGATGTGTCTACAACTCATTACCCTTCGGAGCAGAGAGCAGCACTGGATGTGATGCTGAGCCTCAATAAATCATCCTTTCAATCAAATCAGTAAACAGAGGGAAATGCTGTCTAACTGGCAATAAATTTCAGGCAAGTTCAGCAAGGAGTGACAGATCAGTCTAAAGGCTGTGCCTGGCTCTGTTTGTGTATTGCTTTTGCAATGGTTCTGTCTGCATCAGGGAAAGTGAATTCCCTCCCTTGGAGCTGTGTTGGCTGCCAGCATTTCCAATTAATGTGACAGGGAACAACCCCTGCAACAAGTGTTTGCTTTTTGCCATGCAAGCAAAAGAAATGTTTGCAATATTCTGGAAGAAACTAGGGCTGAAGGCTTTCTTACTACACTTTCTGAAGCCAGGGCTGCATCATGAAGAGCATCTACTTAAGAGCAGCCTTTGCAGTGGTGACAATTCAGTTTGAACCTTCCAGCTCAGCACCCACAGCCAGGACTGCACTGGATGGGGTCAGTCACAAACACTGGGAAAAAGGAGGATAAATGCAGGCAGGTGCAATGGCATTTTAGAGCTGCCATAGTGTCAGCTCAGCAAGAGCTGTGAAAAGTTGCTAGCTGTGGATACTTGGAAGGAAAAGAGCTTTGGAGCAAAAGTGAGAACTGTTGAGTCTTGAGGGACTTTTATTTCTCATCAAAACATTTCCCTCATGAGGGGACAACAGAGCTGGTCTTGGACTCACAAAGGCATTTAGAAACCAAAGTCTATGGCAGGTTACACTTAATGATGATAATAGCTATTAAAGACAAAAGGGACTGGAAAACACAAGCTTAATAATTTGACTATCCCAAGGGATCTAGAATCAACACACAGTACTAATAGTATCTCCAGTCATTGTTATTAGATTATGCCTAGAAACTTTTCCCTGAAGCAACAATCTAATTATGTATTTATTAATCTTTATTTGCTTTAGCTTCTCCACTCTTTAGAAAAATGCATGCTTTCCATTGCAAAGAAATTCAGAACAAAGTAATTTAATTGAGGAAATGGGTAAAAACAACTGAACTCAAAAAACAGAGGAGTAAAACTCAAGAATTCATAGCTTCCCTTAGAATTTACAAGGAACAAATAACCCACCTGCATTAGGGAAAGGTAGAAGACAGACGAAAATTAGAAGCTGAGATACATTTCCCTTTCTCCTGAGAGTGACAGTCAGGTCTGCAGCAGAAATGAAATCAAGGAGCTGTTCATTCTAAGAGCTTGTGTCTATTCAAGGAAGTCTGGCCTTCAAATAAGATAGAACAAAAATGAGACAGGAATGTCATTCCCATTGCTCTCTCCAGGTTTCCCTAAGAACATGGCAGACTGATGTTCTGCTTCTGCTGCCTCCCATGGCCCTGCAGGATCCAATGATAAAAGTCAGAGTGCAGGATCTTCCCATTCATTCCTCAATCCATTCCTTCCTAAGAAAAATTATTTTACAATATCAATCAGACACTAACAAACATCCTAGGCAGGGAGAGCATGGGTTGGCCAACTTAAGACACAAACCATGAAAGTTCAATGACTCCAAGGCTATCCAGGCATCAAGAAATGAGAGAAACTCTAGGAGCTTTTTGTAATGGTTTTAAGCTCTCAATATCAGGAGATGGAAAAAATTTTATGAAAGCTTTTTTCAGAATATAAGTGAAGGTTGAAGGACTGAATTCCTCCTTTCTCATGAGACTTCATTTTCAGTAAATGTGCTTAAAATATTTTCTTTAATGAAAAAGAGGGGGCAGTAAGAGGGGACAGGAACAAAACAATATTTCAAAGACTTGATGAAACAGCTCGTTTCTGACTGTCCATCTTATCTTCCTATGCCACATTTTTGAGGACTGGGAGTTTACAAAGAGCACTGCAACTTTTCCTTAGCACACATGGGTGAGAAGACAAAGAGTCAAGCTTTTACATTCCAAAAGAACTATTTTTAGGATAGACAAGTCAGAGGTACATTCAAGAAATGCAGAAAAATTTGTCTTCCTAGAATTGAGTGTGCTATCTAGCAGGACCTATATAGCAGGATTATACTCCATGGCTTACAAGAGTATTGATCTGTGTGTACTCTTCAGTGGTGTTACATTCATTTTAGCATTGATCTCTCTTTCATTACACCACTGCATCATGCACTCTCAGTGTCATCTCAGTGCTCCTCTAAAATCTGACTGTCTTCTGTAGCTGTCAAGATGTACAGATGCATTGTGCAGCTTCCAATTCAAAACAACAAAGTCTAATTCCCACACAGACCCTCCCCACTTTTTAAAATAATACTAAGGACCTACCATCCCTTAGTCCTCCAAAACAAGTTAAACACAGAATAAAGAAGACATTGGCAAGTGCTTTTTCTTCAGAGATTTTTTTTACTCTGTGCATTGTTTGTGTTACCTTTCAAAGAAGCTTGAAAATACCATTTCTTTTCCTCAAGGCTCCTTTCTATTCCATTTGGAAAACATTGATTTTCCTTCCCCCTGTGATTCTTATGCAGCACAAGTAAACATGGCTCTGTTTAATATATGTCCAAGTCTGTGCAATGACATCAAATTCACTGTAGCTCTGGGAGAGAAACCAGTCACTTTGTTGGCTTCTAGCTTTGCTACAATGCAAAATGCCACAACCCTTGCACAATGTCCAGAGAGGTTACTGGTTTGGTTAATTTGCTTGTGCATGCTTTATTCTTCAAAGCACATGACTGGGCACCAGGAGCTCATAAATTCTGATGTCAGTTTTAATAACACACAGCTCTAATTACAGAGAGACAAGGATATGTGGATCAAAAGCTCATGGCACAAAATGTGCAAATACATGAGCCTTTTTTTGCAATGGATTACCAAAATAATATACATGATCTTGAGCTTATCACTTAAGCTTCTGCACCATGCTTTGATTACTGCACCCCTGGTGTAAGTTAGAGATAAGTCTGATGTCTTCAGGCTGGTGACGACGAGGACAAAAACCTTAAAAAAACCAACTACAACTCCCTGCAGGAATTGCCTCCTTCCCTGCTGAGTGTGTCTTCAAGATTATGTGCTGTTTTGCCAGTTCCCACCATATTCTGTAATTATGGGCAAAAATATCTTATCTTGCAGCTATCTAATCATGCCAGCCTGTAGGACACTCTGACTTTTATCTTTGGATCCTGCAGGGCCATGGGAGGCATCAGAAGCACAGTCTGCCATGTTCTTATGGAAGGAAACCTGGTGCCTGATATGGAGCAAGTGCATGGCATCTCAACATTTGCACCTTGGCTGCTCCATAATAATTGCCCTCGACTTCACTGTGTGATGTCTGTGTCCTACCCTTCACACCTTTGGAACTGGTATCCTATTTACCTGTCTGAGTGGAGAAAAAAAAAACCACCTTGTTCTTCCCTTGCATGCATGTTGCAACAGATGAGAGCAAGCTGGGAAGAACACCTATTATTTTATTCTTCATGATTTTCCAGTTTTTCTTCTATAAAATTCCCTTTTCTGCCTTCACACAGCTCTTGCTTTTTCTTGTCAGTATTTCACTGTCAACCTACGTACTTGTAGCCTTTTTCCTACATTAACAGTAATGCCATATTTTATTGCTGCAAGTATAACCCTCAGCACTTTAGCTCCTGCACCACAGACCCCAATCCAGAGTTTAAAGATGGGAATCCTTCCAAGAACATCCTTAGGCACTGGCACTGGATCAGACACTCTGTGCAAGGATGGATTTCTCATATCCCTAAGTTAACTTCTGAAAGAAAAGGCTCTATCCAGTGGGAGAGTTACTTACCAATGTAATATTTTATGCATTGAGCTCCAGAGTGTTGCAAGATGACTTTAAGTATCACAGCAGACAGAGTAATTTCACATAATGAGCTAGTTCTTTAAACTGTTACCTCACTTAACACTGAACCAATTAATCAGGACAAGGAAAAAAAAAGTACTGCTTGTGCACTGCTGTACCACAATGCATTTCCCAGCTCAAAGTCCTTTCCTTACAAAGATTAGATCTCAAGAACCCCGAGCACTTTCACTTGCTCGCACTGCCCTTCTCTAATTGTTCACAATAGGAGCTGACAGGCAAGCAGTCAGGGAGACATTGTTTTCACAGAAATTGCATATAAAAGATTCAGCAGCTGTGTAAACACATCATTTTTAGGAAGTGGACCTTCCTTTAGAAGAATGGAGATTTAACACTGTTCTGAAATTGTAATATCCACTGCAAAAACACTGTTTCAGCTTCACCAGCCACTGCTGTGGGCATGGGCTGGCCAGAAGAAACATTGTCCTGAGCAGAAGAAAATAGGCTGGATCCAAAACTACTGCTTGTTAATATAATCAGTGGCATTTAAAGGATTCATTCAATATTTTGTTATTTATTTAATATATATATTTTTAATGTTATTTACTGAAAAACCGTCCTGTGTAGGGACTGAGACTTGTTCTGACTGGTGTGGTCAGCATTCAGATGACAGGGCTGTGAATGCCAGCCTGGTGTCAATCAACTTATTTCTGTCTCTTGGAGAGGAAAACATCCTTTTCTCCACATTGTGTCATAAAGATGGTGTAAATGGGGAGGAGGAAAAGAAAGGGGATGTCATTTCACAAACGATTCAGTTACAGTCATTCTTCTCTCCCTACTTATTTCACGGAATATCTGACAATCAAGAAAGGTGCAATTATGTAAAGTGAAGAAACTGCAATATTAAGAGAAATGGCATTTTACTGCAGTGATTAAACATGGAATTTCAAGGGCTTATTTGTCAATGTGTTGCTTACATGTAACAGGTAATCTCCAAAAATCAGTCTAGTTGTACTACTGGGAATGACAGTGATTAATGAGATCCTGACTCTGAGGGAGATATTGCAGGTGAAAAGAAATAAAAGTAGAACAGACAAGTGGCAAGGGCCAATGAGACAAACTCTTAATTGTAACCACCATGAACTAATTGACAGGGGAGGTTATAGGGCTGTGTGATATGCAGAAAAATGTTTGGGGGATTTATGTCCTTTTGTTTTGGAGCAGAGAAAGAAAGTGGCCAGTTTACATGGTTGCCATAGTAATGTAAACTGCTATTTTAAATACTTAAATATACTCAATATGCTGGGACAAATTGCATAGCCTGGGCTCTAAGCAGCAGTGTACTGTTCAAAAAGGTCCTTCCTTACTCACTGCCCTTTGAAATTTTTAGGAAGTTTGCTGAAGAAATGTAACCATCTCTTTTTCTTCAACCCACAGCTTGTCTCTGTTTATGTGTCAAATTTTCAGCACTCCTTTCACCTTTTAGTCTTCCTCCATTTTACTTTTACTACCTCTTGTCCTCCACCTTAATCCATGGATATTTTACTCCCTTGGCTCCACTATTCTCTTTCAGCTTCATCAGGTAAACTTTGCCTTTACTTTCACAGCCCCCTGCACTCTGACATCAGATTGACTTTCAAAAAGTAATTCATTAGCAGCTCTCATAATAATAGCTCTCAGCCAGGAATGACTAATTATAAAGGATTGCCTTGATGGACACAGCAACCCCCTGCACATCCAGAATCAGTGGCTGGTGCAATGAAATCCCAACCCTGTGTTTAGATATTTGATACTCTAACAGATATTTAAATAACATTAATTTACTGGTTTCCTAATCTTCCATTCCAGATTCAGTCAGATAAACTCCTGACAGAAGGTAGGCACCTGCAGGTGAAAGGATGAGGGAAAAGGGATCTGATAAGGCATAATGAAGTGTAAAGGGAACCTTTCACTACTTCCAAAGTGCCCTCCCTCAAAGGCACCATTCAGCTCTGGAATCCTGATGCTCTTTAGCAGAGCCCAAAGCAGCAGCCAGGAGAACCAGCAGGGCTCCAGGTTTTCCTGTGTCATCTCTCTGTGACCCTTCCTACCTGCACCCAGAGCAGCTCTGGGGTGTGGGTGTTCCCTGTGAACTGAGAGGTGAGGGATGAGCAGCAATAGCAAAGGGCTCAGTGCTCTCATATGAAAGTATCAAGTATTGCTAGAAAGTTTGAGACAGGTGGAATGGCCTCCAGTTTTGGTTTTTTTTCCCCACTTTTTTTTTTTTTACCCTCTAAAAATCAGTTAGAAAATGTAGTCTCATATATATATATATAATATATATATACATATATATGTGGCAAGCATATATAAATATATCTGTAACCAGTGTGACCTTCCTGTGACACCCACATTGTACTGCAATAAAAATTGTAAAAAGGAAAAATAACGTGTAGGAAAATTAATAGGAAGACAGAAGTAAAAAGTATCAGTATCTCACACCTATACCCTATCAACCCTTACAGCTCAGTGATCTCAGCTACATGAACAGCTCTCATAAAGTTAACATTCTTAAAACAGAATTAATTTAGATGCCTCTATTTTATATGCTGTTTTTAAATGAAAAATCATTTGATAAAACAACAAAAGGGTCATTTGCTAAGGAAAATATTATTACTAAAAAAGTGCAGACTTTAATTTCATTCCAGGCTCTGCCTCTTTAAAGATCTAAGTGGTGTATACAAGTCTTTGTTGTGTGATGCAGTGGTTACCATGGTAATTTTTTTTTTAAGTTTAGTGAAGACGGTGCAGTCAAAAACATAAATAGCCTGAGCCCCTGGCAGGGCGAATTGTACAATGGCATTCTAGAATAAATTTATATGGCTTTTTTTATTATTTGTTTCTGAAAGCATATATTAGGGACTAATAATTCTTTGTAAAGAAAAATACTTCACTTTTCTTAAGACTGCAATTATACTTGATTATAATTTTTAACTGTACCTGCTCCATGATGATACTAAATTCTATAGCCCTTCACGTGCCCATTATCTACAGTTCCTTAAAGTCCAAGCTGGTGGATGTGGAAGAGTTTCCTGGAGTGCTACCTGGTTAGAAGGGTTTTAAGTTTTGCAGGAACACCACCAGAGAGATTTATATAACACCATCAGAGAGATTTATATTTGCCAGCAAAATCAAAAATGTATCCTGGAATAACTAAATGAGCTGCAGACCTGTGGAGAACTCATGTATATACACATATAGATATATATATGCCAGCCTGGAAGCCAGGAAATTCATTCATACCTTGTTTAGGAAAAGAAAGGCAATATTTTTCAAAATAAAATTCTTGTTTGCCAGAATTGTTTGGCAGCAATACTGGCCAAAACTGCAGGCAATAATGTAATGTCTTTCCTCCAGCACAGGTGAAACACGCTCCAAGGAAAGACTCCAAGAACAGGGAAGACTGATGAAATACATCACCTGTGTGCACCCCCCTCCTCCAGCTCAGACATCCAGGGCCAGACACAGCTTCAGCAATCTCAGTGGATTCATTTCCCATCAGTTTGTCCTTGAAGTCCAGTGACCTTTTGCTTTCCACGGCATCCTGGGGCAAAAAGTCAGAGTTAAGCTACCAGGCTGAGTTTTACCAACAGCAGTTATCACTGTATTTTATAAATATAATGCTGTTTGATGCAAGGCTAAATGTCTGATTTTGCTAATGATTCTGTGCCCAGAAGTAATGTGTGATATGTGGTTAAAGATAGTTTTAAAATGCTTGAGCAAGATGAACAGAGGGACTTTGTAAAAGGGTATTTTTAGTCCTGTAGTATTTGGAGCTACTTCTCCAGGGTACCAGCTATGGCATCTCACCAGCTCACTTCTGGAAGAATTTGGAAAAATACCTCTCAACAAAACTGGCAAGCTGGAACTGCTCCTTCTCCAGTGCTCCTGCTTTGTCACGAGCAGAGATTCCTACTTGGAATTTTGCAGTGAAAGAATATTATGTCGTGTCCTGGTTTGCTTTCTACTGGGCAAACATATGGCTTCCCCACAAAGATTTTAAACTCATTAGGAGGAATCTGGCAAAGCAACAGATGTTTAACTAGCCAACAAAAGTCATATTCCTGGAGGAATTTCTAATAATTATATCACATCAAGTCCTTCACATATCTTTTCACCCAGTACAAATTAGTGTAGCTCTGTTGATTAAAGGAAATGGTGCCAGTTAGAACCACTTGAAAATGTAACCTTTCAAATTCACAATAGGGTATGTCTATTAAACAATTTGAAAGTAAGAGATCTTTTAATACTAAATAGCTGAATTTCTATGCAAGCCATGTGAAATACTGGAACACAGGAATGGGTTTGTTTTTTTTTTTTGGTCTTTATAGAATCTTTATTCCTCATGAGTATGAAAGAGAATTTTTTTAGGAAATGGGCCAGCAAAAGAGAACTAACTACCCCCTATTTTATGAGTAGAATAACACATTCCTTCCAACTGTCCTTATTAATTTATAAACAGCTATGATCCTAGGTTGCTCCGGTCATTCAAATTTATGATCAGAATAAAATTACTCTCAATAGAAAGAAAAAAATGCCTCTTCTCTAAAACTTCATAACAAGTGATAAGCATTCACTGGACCATAATTACATCTGTCTATTTTTCCTATGCTGCTTCATGTTTTAATTTTTTTTTAATATCACCATTTTAATTAAGCTTTAATCTTCACAGCACTAAACTAAATTAAAAGCATCTTTTTAGTGTTGCTTTGGTAACTAACAGAAGGGGTAAAATTACCTTATCCGTTTGTTCACCATGTTGCTGCTATAAACATCCCAGTTACAGTCTTTAATTTGCTCATTTTCACTAGTTAAAAAAAAAGAAAAGAACATGTGACACTGAAAACAGTTATCACTGCTGGAACAGTCCTCTAGCAGGATCTCACTGTGATTGTCACGGACAAACACGGAGCTGGGAACTCTTTGCTTCAGGAGATTAAATACAAGCTAATTAGGCGAGACAAAAAGCAGGCAAAGTGGAAGCAGCAGTACCCATCACAGGAATTCCCACCTCCTTGCCCTTCTGTCTGGTCCCCTTTATTTCCTTCAACATTCTGCAACACATTAAAAGTTAAACATAAATTTCTTATGATTTTTCCCATGGTTTCCTGCAGATAATTAGCGACAAATCTTCAGAACACACCTGCCATGTACCTGCCATGTCATTGTCCCTTTTTATATATCTCTGTGAAATACCAAACAACAAAATGAGTTGTCCAAGACTACCAGCTAAACACAATCCTACATCACAGCACTCTAACAGAAACGTGCTGAAGGCCTGAGAGCACACTCGACCTTGAAAAGCCTGTACAACTTGAGTTGTGGAACAGGCAAGAGAAAGGGGAAGAAAATGGTTAGACCTTTCTTTTAAAACTGAGATATCACAGATCAAAACAAGAGCAAGTTCTTGCTATTATCTAATCTTGTTATTATGTAATAGAAGAAAGAATACTTACTAAGATTGCTTAAAATATGATTTCAGAGTCCTATATATCTGTTTCTCTTCTTGAACCTTTCTCTGTTGGATTGCTTCACCCTCAGCAAGGGACTGATGCTCATTTCCCTTCAAACAATCCCACACACAGTGGCTATAGTGGCCTGAAAATGCAGTTTAACCTAAGCTTTGGGAACCCTCTAGACTGAGGGTGAGGGTGAGAGAAGAGCTTTCCCAAAAGGCAGAGCCCATGTGTGTATCAGCATCACCCAAAGACACAACAGGACCCCTCACACCTCTGCAGGAGAGACTTCCTGAGCCCAGGAAAGGAACCAGCACCCATGAACAGCTTTTTAATTACAAATCATTCCTCCAATATTCTTTTGCTATGAATTGTACTTCTCAACTTAGCAGGTTTTTAGGGAGATTTGATTATTTACAAAGCAGTACAGGTGAGCCCCTGGCACAGGGTGCTCAGAGAAGCTGTGGCTGCCCCTGGATCCCTGGAATTGTCCAAAGCCAAGCTGGAAAAGGTTTGGAGCAGCCTGGGAAAGAGGAAGGTGTCTCTGCCTGTGAGTGGGAACAGAATGATCCCTAAGGCCCCTTCTACCTCAAACCATTCCATGGTTCCATGAATATGGAAAACCCTTGTTCCAACACAGCTGATTCCCAGCAGCTTTGGAATCCCGTGGATAGATTGACTCCAGAGCTATTTTCCCCTTCAATTTGGCTGTCCATGTGCTTTTTCCAGGGTTCTCAATAAAGCACTTAGAGCCTCAGGTTCATCATCATCATTAGCAGTAAGGTCAAATCTTGAAAGTTTAGCTGTTTGGGTTTTTTTTTTTTTTAAGAATAAATTCATGTAGCAAAAAGGGTTTAACATGTGCAGCACTCTACAACAAAGCTGTCCTACAGCTCTGATTGCAACTTGGTTTATATTTTCAATTTTCAGCTAAATAAACACAAAACATGAAAGCCACTAAAACTAAGGCAGATAATAAAGTGCTGTCAAGCTGTGATAAAGTCAGTCTTCACCAAAGATCCATCTTCTCCCACTGAGAGATCCTAAATTTGAGGCTGAACTAAGAATGACAGAACAGGCAGCACTGAAAAAAAAAAGTTTTCACTTGGTAAGATTTCTTTGTTTTCTGATTTTGATGGACAACAAAATGGTTGAAAGTTACAACTAATTTAGAAATATGAGCAAAATGACAAAAAATAGAAGGTATCAAATTAAAAAACTAAGAACTGACAACCACTGAATATATAAGAAGGACAAAAATGACATTTTATTTTGCATCACCTTTTCTGTGTCCTGAAAAAACCTTTTTTCTCCAATCACATGTGCTAAGCATCTTTGGCCTTTCTTCATAGAAAAACAGATTCTTAAAGTAAGCTTAAATGTAGGTCTCATAGCAATTAAATATGACTAATTATAAAATAGAAGTTCTATCATTTGATATTCACTGAGAGAACTTTTCCCTAGAGTATTTTACCTAACATATCCTCCTTAGAATCATATAAACAGATGAGCTGTATTGATCTCACTAAGAACAGCCTGAACCTTTTTCTTATATAATGCCTTTTTTTTCCCCCAGGAATATTTGAATGTAAGGAGTATTTAAGCAGCACTTAAGCAAAATAAAATTGCTCTGTTAAATACACAAAATATTTCAAAAAACTACCTGTGTCAGTAATCATGCCACTGGCTGTTTGCTGATTGTTAAATGTTGCCATAATTTTCATCACATAGGAAAAATAATGCCCCTGTAAGTATCCTGTGAACACTGTAAGGATGATCTTATTGCATCAGGGTAAAGCAGCTGTCAGAAATCAGTCAGATCAGTGCTGAGAGTGCAGTCAAGCTTCTTGTGTGCACTTAGCAAATATAATTATTTAGAACCTAGGGTGCTTTCTCCTTGCTGTTGCTTCTATTATGTAAACAGAAATTGCAACCCTCCCTGAGCAGGGAGCAGGCTGCAGGCTGGGGGCAATATGTTAAAATACCAGGAATGTGCTTTCCACAGGGAATCTAAGGAGCACCTCAGAGGCTTTAATATAATCCAAGAATTGTAAGAGCAACTGTGGCCACAGCTGGGTTCCACCTGTTTGCCTCCCTGCCAGATGTTCAGGGCTCTCGAAGCCCTCAGTTAAATACCAGCTGTACCTTAGTCAGGGAGCAGCCCACGTTTGCTGCCAGGCTGCAGGAGCTATCTGCTGGAAAAATCTGCTCAGAGAACACCTGAACATCCAGAGCACTTCCCCAAATCCTCCCTCAGTGCCATGCACATCCCATGACTCGGGAGCTGAGTACCACATTTATCCATGCCAGCCACAGACTGACGTGTGCTCACTCTCTAGCAGAGCTAAATTTCAGGCTCTGTGCTCATCAGGAGTTACTCCTCCCCTTGTGCAGCATTCCCATCATCAGGTCTATGCAATGGGTTGGGTCAGGAATCAAATCTAGCTGAAAAATGACCAGAGGACAAATCCTCAGCACGCTGAATTTAAGCAGGACCCTCTCCCATGTTCTTCACCATCTGAACAGAAGGGACAGCACAGGCTAAAAGCAGCTGAAAATCCAAGTAACTACATGTTTAAGTACTGCCTCAGCTAAAGTAGCTCTCCAAATATTTCTTCTTGTAGCACACTCCCAATAATTAGAGTTGCCCAGAAAAGCCAGAAAACTGACACTGGCATAGGTCTTGTATGCAGAGATTATCTCTTCTCTAATATACACTAGCATTCTGCAGAATTTACTTAGGATTTAAAAATAGAAATGTATAGGGAAAAAAATAGAGATTTCATATTAATGTTTGACAGCTAGTCTGTGCAGGGACGGGTTTACTTTTTAATGAATGCCACTTTATATATGTATATATATTCCCCTAAAACTTGCAAAACTGTATGTATTACATACAATGAGCACTATTTATTGCTTTATCCCTAATGTTAATCTTGTATATCTATTTCTTTTTCAATAATGCAGAAAATTACTTTGTCAATTATATTGCTTTTCCTAGGCTGAAATACTAGAGCTTAAAAGGCAAATTCAAGAGAATCCTATTCCAAAGAATAGGGTAGCCTGCACACTGGTTTATAACAAACACTTCTAGACCAGTAAAAACATTCTCTAAAAGAAAGTAGGTGGTAGTCTGGACAATTTTTGGCTATTTGAAATCTGATCTGCTTTTGCTTCATATTCCTAATCACTTCATTTGTTCTTCTGGGAGCCTGGCCCTCATTTTCTTCTTCTTCTGCCATTTCCTTTGTCACATATATTAGTTTATTTTTAGCTTTGGTAAAGTCCCTCAACACCATGTTTTCACAATCTCTCTCCTTGCAGCTGCTGTATTGCTGGGGAGGCACTATTAGAAACTCATCCATAACAGTCCATTCTCTCTCAGTCTCAGACAACTACTCCATGGATGTGATACTTTGCTTAGAAAATTATAATGTGATTTTCTTGGGAAATAGATTTCTTCCTTGAGGTAATTGTCAGGAATGTAAGATGCTCAAAGAGCTCTCCCTTATATTTAAATAGGTTCTAGGCTGAATCATAGATTATTTTGTTGTTGCTGCAGTTATTGTTTTTGCAGTAAAGATGGAACCATCTGTTCCTTTGAAGTGGTGCCAAATCAGTTGAAAATAATTCATTCAGGTATTCAGTGAACCACAAGAGCTGATGGTTTAAGGATTCTGGAATTTCAGCAGGGAACACCAAATGCACTTTGCCCAGTTTGGATTAGATTTTATTTAAACAGTGGGCTCTGGGTAGTTCAGGAAAGCAGTAAGTGGACACAAGAGACTTCCCCTCTTTCTGTCTCCTTCCCATATTAAACCTGCTTTAATGAGACTCAACAGCTACACATCCTGTGGACATGACCAGCTCACACTATCCAAAGGGCAATTCTAAATCATGGCCACAACTGTGGTGTAGTTCTGCATATCAGAAATCAATCAGAATGGCCAAGAGGTGTCTGGCTGATAGCTGGTTTGTGTCCCCAGTTCGTGCTCTTGTGGGACAGCTCTGCCCTGTTGGCCATGTCTGGTGTGAGTATCACTTTTGGGAACTTGGGCAGGACATCATGAGCAGCACGAGCAAAGAAGGGGAGGGAAGGACTACCTAGAACCAAGATGACAGCTTGCTTGACAACACACACCAGCAGCAAATGAAAATAAAAATATTCCAAGGACCTCCTGAGCCCCTAACCATCCTTATTTGCAATGGTTTTCTGATTAAACTGGCAAGTTGATATTAGCTGGTGTCTAAGAGAGGATAATTTCTGAAGCATTTTTCTGCTATGAGTTTTATAATGATGAAGAATTGTCCGCATGAATTTATAACTGAGTGGGTTAATTAAACATTACCCCTGGGCATCTGAACATTGAAGAATGTGTCTCTATTCTGAAAGGAGCAGTTAATCCTCCTCAGCCTGATGTGCTCCCTGTATTATTTACTAATAAATTTTAGTTTATTTATTGCACTGGGAAAAAAACCCCAGTAGCTTAATAAGGTTTAGTTTTCTCACTTTTCAAACTCATTGGGATGCTAAATTTTAAATAATGAAAACCTATGTTGGAGCTCTTCTTTTTCCTGTAAAATATTGGAAACAACTGAACACAAACATGACTGATATTAAGCATTGTTTAAAGAAATTATGAATAAAAGAAGTAATATATTAAACCACTGTGTAACACCTTCCAAAGCTGTGATAATTGAACATTCATTACAATCTTGTTAAACAGCTCTTCTATCAGTAGCTCTACCATCACAATGCAGGACCTTAATTAGGTGATGTTTCTTTCATCCTTTATTTATTAGGTTTTCAAGCCAAAATATTAATAAAAAAAAGATTTGCAGCTCTAATAAAGTACCACTATTGCCATATTTCTTTCACATATTAGTAATTTGTTAGTTAATATGAACCTGCATTTTCTATACTTTGCTTATGATAGATGTGCCAAACACAACAACAGAGAGCAAATCAAAATATTTACAACATACTATAATTTCCTTTGCAGCCTAATGTCGTAATTAAGAAACAACTAAGTTTATGAATCAGCTTTGCACATTTGCAAGTCACGTGGATATGTGGCTGACAGAAATGACAATCTTTTTAAGAGCTTTATCAGTCACAGTATAGAAATACTATACTCCCCTCAAAAAAATTTCACATATTCTTTCAATGTAACAAGGTTATTTTGAGGGTTCCTTTGTCTCATGACTTTTTAGAGTAAAATAACTTTTTGTCTTAGGTGGCAAACAGCTTTAAGTCTATGCCAAACAAGTAAATTCTCACTTCACACACTGATTCATCAGATACTGAACCTAAAGCCTGTCCCTGATCGAGAACACACTGTTATTCTCCCTGCACTTTAAACAATTCCTTTTTAATTAAAAAAAAATCTCCAGCTGTCTCTAAATATATTTTTATTTTATCTGGTTATCTCCAAATAGACAGATTTGGGTTTGTATTGTGTGAAATAATCCTGTCAGATACAGATTAGCAGGAAGAAGGCACCACAAAAGCAGGATGGATTCCCGGATCCCACTGTGCCAAGAGCTGCCCATGGAGAGCTGCTTTAGCTGCAGCAGGGCTTTCCTCTCCCAGCCACAGGACTGCTGGCTGTACGTGAGCGTTTGCCATCTTTCTGTTGTCTCAACCATGCAATGAGGATGATGCTGCAAATAAAGTTCAAGGAACTACCCCAGCAGTCCCATCCTGTTCGTGAAAACAAACTCCAAGCACAAAACACATCACCCAGCACAGGAGGCAAAAGGGAAAAAGAGAAATGGTGCTGATCACACTAATCTTGAAACAAGGCAAGATGCCCACGTGCTGATAGCAAAGATGTTGCACACAGTGGGTAAGTGTCCTGCAGCTGTAAAACAAAGCAAGTTAAATAACCTGGCCCACACAAGAGCTCAGTACATGCTGAAATGTGCCTGTACTAATGCAGATTTTGTCACTATTTTATGGCTGGTGGCTTTAGAAAGTACTGGTTGGCTGGCAGCAAATTTCTGCTTCTCAATATTCTTGTGGCAGGAAGCTATCTGCAAAAAAATATATAATTTCCTGCCTGATAACAAAAGAATAAAGAAAAGATGAGTGATGTATTTTATGTATAGAGTCTGCCCTCAAATATGGAGCTTCTCTCTGGCCTAAAGTCAGGGGAAGAATGGATAAGCATCACCATTACTGAGATTATGATCTCTGAGCAACCCTACAAAAAGGACATACTTGAAGGTGTTTATACAACCAGCCCTTACTGAACATTATTAAAATAACTGCTTTGATGGCACAGGACTCATCTGTCAACAGTCCAGGCCTTCTGCATTGCAGCTATGACTGAGGGGTTATAGTGTTTTAACTTAAAATTCTGTAAATCATTATGAGCCTCTTAATAGCAGATGGATTCCATTCTGAACCACATCAAGTTCCAGTTAAATAAAGTTGTCAGCATAATAATTTTCTAGCTGGATGTAGCATGCAATTGGCCAGAATCACACAGTTAATGGGCATTTAGTTTCAGTTTAAATACCTAAAACAGCAAATGCTTTAATCAGGCAGCTCTCATTAATAAAAACCAGTGATCCCTTCTAAGCTGTAGTATTTATCCTGCATTCCTGTACTCTGGAAGCACTGAATGCCTACATCTTTATGTGTATTAATTGGACTCCTCTATTCATACTAATGCAATGAAAATATGCACACACCAGGCACGAGAGCTTTTTAGCTGAATGGATAATTGTGCCACAGGGAAGAAGTTCATTCTTGTAATTCGTGACAGTTGCACTTACACAAAACTCCAGCAGTTCTGGAGTAGCAATGAGACCAATCATAACTGATAAAATAATTCTGCTTGTAAAGTGCAAGCAAATACTCAAAGCAGAAATCTAATCAGCCTTTCTTGGTAGATGCATTACCTTCACATGCCTTGGGAAGTAAAACCAGGTCATTGAAAATCCACGCCCTTGGAGGAGGGGTTCACAGGAAAAACTTCTGAGCAAAGGAGACCCTCTACAGAAAAGGTGCAGCCAGAGCCAGTGAGATATTCTGCAGCAACACACGGAGCAGAGCCACTCTACAGACCCCACATGGACTGAAGAGGATGTTGCAGAGCCTTATGCTACAGAAATGTTCCAAAAAAGGCATTCATCCACCCCCAGTGCAGAAGGAGCGGGCGGCAGAGCCAAGTGGGCACGCACAGGGCACAGCGCTGTCCTTCCAGAGAGCACCCGCCTTGATTAAGTCATCTTGGAAACTCAGGGATAAAACAGGAGGAGAAAATAATCTTATTGATAGTAAAAGGGTTTTAAAATCATGGGGATTTAGGGTTAAAAGGAAAATTAAGCTTAGTAGACCCTGAAAAGAAAAAAATAAATACCCTAGGTACATGAAGACCTTGTACCTTGCTAGAACTGCACCTGTGTAGCTAGTACATGATAAATGATATACTTGTTAGATGTGATGATTGTTTAGTAATTAAATATAATTACTGTTTAATTGTAAGAATAATCATGAGAAACTGTGGTCAGGGGCCTAAGAAAGATCACGAGAAACTCATGTCAATGTATACAATAGAACAATATAAGTTTAATAATTCATATGTAAGTTATATAAAGATAGAATATAAAATACATTCAGCTCAAAAGCCATGTGGGAGTCAGATTTGGGTCTGTACCCCTGATTCCCAGAGCTCTCAATAAAAGCACCTGCATATAATCATATCCCGTGATTATGTGTGTTCCTGAACGCTGATATTATGTGCTTTCATTTCTTACTATTTCCTTTTTGTCAGAAGCTGAATCGGTGTAATAGCAAACTTTGCTTTTCTGTTTCTAGAACAAAACGCTTAATGCCAAAACATAGGGGTTTAGCCTTTATGAAGTTGCTGTCCTGCATTCTAAACTACTTCCAAACCCCTTTCTTTTGCTACCGAGTACCCGTTTTGAGTACACCTCTATGCTTCACAATTGCAATTTAAAAAATATTATTTAATTAACGTCCTTCGTTTGTATTCACAGTAACTCCCATTTGTATGCATACAATTCACTCACTCTGTGGTCTATAGCTGGCAAATAACACCACTTAACAGCTGTTAAATAGGGTAATCACCTGTTGTTATCCACAGGTAGCTTTAATTCAAATGCTAATTGCTCTCAGTGCTCTACTTACAAACCTGCCCCAATGTCAGCTGCTGTCTGTGCCACACCAGATGGATGGGAGCCTCGGATGGATCGAGCTGTCCCTCTGCAGGAAAAAGGTCTGAGTTATAAAAAACCTCGCTACCCTACAGTGCCATGAACAAAAAGTTAAACGGCACAAAAATTAAACAGTGAAAGTCTTCCAGACAGCAAGAATTGCAGCAAAAAGTAATGAATTTGGAAGATGAAAAAAAGGAGTGCAAACTGGACATCAAATATTGTATGAGCTGGTGCTTCAGTCTACTTACAGCCACAACGAATTAACATTAACCATTAGTAAACTCAGTTTGATAAAATTCAGAAACAGCTGTTGCAGATGTAGGTCAGCCAAAAGTGATCAGAAATGAGAGCTAAACTGCTTGAACAGGTCAGGTGTTGGTAAAAATCCCACTGGAAAAATAAAATTTGTAGCCTGACACAGGTAAATTTTTTTTCCCCATAGATGTAATTCTTCACTAAAGAGATTTTATTTTTTTTCTCCCTTCGGTAGAAATGCCTCAAAACTACACTGTTCAACTACTTACTCCTCACAGCAAGAGGCTTCATATTATTTTTTTTCTAAAAGAGCTCAATTCACCCAAGCTCTCTGGAGGCACAGTTTCATGTTGTGCCTAATTCCATCCAACTGTGCGTTGCTGCCAAGTGATGGTTTAATTCTGTCTCCTTTCCCCTCTTAACTCCACTGACGTGTTCCTTACCCTTTCCCCACATTAGATTTAGTCATTCCCTCTGTTTCTGGAATATGACTCACTGATCCAAAGAGAAAGTAATTTATTTGGAGGGGAGATCTGTGTCCCAGTTGGACGGGACTAAGGCTGCTGTGGGACATTGCCCTGAGCTGCTGTAAGGTGCAGTTCCTGCTGCACAGCAGCAGGTTTTATTTTAGCTCCCCCAGCTGTAAAAGGGCCATTCACTCCCCAGTGCTATCGGATTTTTACACTGCACTGGTTGATTTTCCTGCCCTGCTCTCCAAAGGGCAGCTTTTTTTTAATAGGTGAACAAAGCCGGCCATCAGTGGCCCAAGAGCAGAACCTCCTTGCTCAGTTTCTACCCTTTGACCTGCTCAGCTCAGATAATTCTGCTGGGTTCCAAGAGCCCAACCCAAACAGCCCTGAGCGCTGGAGGATGCCTGGGCAAAGTGCTGGCCTCAGGAAATGACTGCTAGCACAAGGCTATGCTTTTCCCTGCCTCCTATAAATAGCAGATAAACATCATCACACAGGTGAAACCTGGCTCTGAGAAAGGAACCAAACCCTATAAAAGTCACATATTAGATAGATCTGCAGCAAGCATTGGCACAGGTTTTAGTTTTGGTGTAAGCTCACTGCAGCTCTGGCCTTCAAGAAAGGAGCTGCTCAAAACTCCCAAACACAAACTTTAAATTAAAAAACATGCATTAGACAGTTCCCCAGTTCTTTGACATCTTGTGCTTCTGATGAGCAGAGGGAGGGATGAAAACCCATTAAACCCAGGTCACTTTATCTCCTGGTGTCCTGCTTTAGGGACATAATTGAAATGAACATCCTGTAGCAATCACCACTTATGTGTGAATGTTCATTTTAGCAAAGTCAATTATTTCAATCATCAAAAGGAAAGAACTGCTTGTTTGACAGTTATGACTCATTAACATACATTTCATTTTGATGAGCATTTTTTAAATTTTGTTTTGCATATTTTGCTTACAGGAAGGGAGAAAAATAAAATATTTGTAAAAGAATGCAGAGCTCATGCTTTGATAGACTTTTATAATTTCCCAATGAAAAGCTGTAAGTAGGCCTGCTTTGCCAGTTTGAAAATTATATTTTTCAATTCTCTTTCAGTCTATGAATAGAAAAACAAAGCTGTAAAATATAGTTTAAAAGTTGAGAATAAAACAGTTATATGTAAAATTCTATGTTTAATGTATAAAAGTACATTTTAATATTTATTCAATTCCGCATTAAAAAAAAATCAAAAAAGCTATGTAAAAATTTGAATGCTGCTCTTTCTCTATTTAGGTCAGAATCAATCCACACTTTCATTTACTTTCAATGAGCTGTTGAAAACCAGTTGGTCAAATTATTTCTTTCATTCAACATTGACTGTATGAAGAAAGGAAATAATTCAAACAACTTAAAGAGGGCTTTTTTTGTCAATTTTCAAGGAAAAAACCCACAAAAAATAACAAGTAACCTAATTTTCTTTCATCCCAGAGATCACAGGTTGAGTATCATTAAGCACAATTTCATCCTGGAACAACAGAATCCCACAGTTTAGTCTCTGGTCAGCTACACCAAGAGATTAAAGATGGCTTGGTGTGAGGATATGTAGCAATGGGAAAACTTGCCCCTCTGGGACTGAGCTACAGCTTTCAGCTGATTCCTGAAGTCATAAATCTTTTTATTATGAGTCACAAAAGGCCACTGCTATCTCTTGTATCACTGCTCAAATTAGGCCTTACTTTTTCTTCCACGGTTTAAGTTCATGACTATTATAAAACAATTCATTCAGGACAGCAGCTCACCTGGAGAACCCAATTTATTTGAAAGTTTACTGGTGGTCATTTTAATTCCAGTAAGCTGTGTAATATACAATAAATGTCATAATTAAGCAACTGAGATAATATTGGATGCAACCAGACCTGTATTTTGTTCCTCTAGAGGTATATAAGGGACAGGGCACCAAATTAAGAAAAACTGAGAGAGGAAAGACCGGAAATTGCAGTTTCAAATCTGGCTTCTCTCAGATCCTCTCTTTCATACTACTGTTGTTGTGGAATGACAAATTTTCACCCACCAGGTTCAGTGTAATTCTGGAAATACCAGTGGAGTGTAGGATGTGAAGCCACCTTTAAAAAGGTGGGAAGAGGAGGGAAGGGAAGAGGACTCCCACCTTACCTCAGACAGGGCTAACGTGGCAGAGGTCGTGGGCACGGGTGTTGGGGCAAGCTGTTATTTCTTTTCTATTTATCTGTATATTTGCAGAGTGAAGTTGAAAGGTGAATTAGATACATAAATAGGCCAGTTAAACTTTTGAAAGCTGTGTATTGATATTCCCTGATACCAACAGGGTGATGGAAAAGTGTTTGGAAGAAACCACTGTGAGGAGGAGGAAGACCTAAACCTCTAGATCTCCTAGAAACTGTCTCTGCTTTGGAAGGTCACTCTTCCCCAGCTCTCTTCTTCATAATTTTTTGGTAAAAAAAAGTTGGGGATTTTTGGCAAGAGGTAAACAAAAGCCTAGCAATGGCTTTTCCTTATATAACAGTTCCTGAATAGAGGCAAACCCCTCTTCCTCCAGACACTGCCTAATTTGACAAACAGCCTTTAATATTGATGTTCACAGGTCGTGAGTCTCCTCCAAACACTGTCCTGCAGCTATAATCTGAATCACAACCAGGTGCTAAATTTGGGTTAAATTGTTTCAGTCATTAAACCTTTGCAGCAGTTTCCAAAGCCCAGAGTTGTTAGTCTAAACACTTTTTGTAATCATGCTTTCAGGTAAAACTTCAGAAGTATCACACCAAGGAGTGAATTATATTTAGGGACTGGAATAAATTGGGGAGGGGAGGAATTTTTTTTCTTTAAATGACAGATTTTAACCTCAATTATTAGTCTTCAAACATGAACAAACACTTCTAGTCCCTGAATCAACTGAGAATTTATTAACTGTCGAGTATTAAAAGACATACCTAATAGATTTTACTGAGAGCAATTGCTGGTAAGTGCTTATGTAAGACATAAGGAGATGTGAATCTGGGCATTTGTGTCGAACTTGCTGGCAAATGACATATGAAGAAATCACATTTTAATCTACAGGCACCAGATCTTTGGGATATAAAAATAAAAATCAGATTTTTGGAAGGTTTGTTGTTTTTTTTAATAGGTTTTTTCCTTTTTTCAAAATTATGTAACTTTTCCAAGTGAGATTTCCCCCGAGTCTTGCCTTTTTCAAAACTCTACAGCTCCACAGATTGAGACAGCATGATGAGTTACCTGGCAGCATGTTTATAATGCTCACTATTAAGTTCAGTATTGTCTATAATTTTCTATCCAGATTCTATGATGCTTCTTAAAAAATTATAGAAATTCCAACCTGGGCATTTAAAACATAGAGAGAGATTGGATCAGGAGGGAATATTCCTTCCAGGATAAGACCACTGGGGTAAAAGGAATCCTTTTTGTGCTACAAAAGGGAAGGAAAATATCCCCAAAACTATGTGGAACATAGCAAAACTATGTGGATTTCACCTGTAAAAATTACTTACTTAGGAAGGATTTTAATTCCAGAGCTGTGGTCAGGCAAATGAAATCTCCACACCATGTGCCTCCTCTTGTATGGCAGGGAACTACATTCTAATACCACCAGATGGCCAAAATTTATTAGGCTGCACTGACCATGGTGCAATATCTCAAGTGAGGGAAAACTGCACCAATGCCAACATTTAACATTGTCCATTACCCGATCTGTGTTGTGCCCTCCTATCCTTGTAACAGCCTGTGAATTAAGTATCTACAAGAAAACATGTAAAAAATCATCTCCTAAATGAAATAGTTACTGTAAGAGGTTAGAAATTAAAAATTTTCAGGTTTCTTTATAACAAGCTGGAGCTTAACCCATTATTTCTCTCCAACATATTTCTTACATTTTAAGACTAACTGAAGCATTTTCCCACTCAGCCATAAAAAAAATTTACAATTTTTAAAAGACATTTAGTTTTAATATATTAATTACCATAGCTTCTTCTAAATTCTGGCATGAATTTAAAGTCTGATCCATAGTAATTATGATACTTCGGTTAATTTTGCCATGAATTAATGTGTGCTACTCCCTGATTCATCGATAGCAAAACTTCATTTCCTTTAAGTAGCATTTCTTTCTATTCCTCAGAAAAAGTTCTGAACCTATTGAAGTTAAAATACTGATGGAAATTAAATTATCCTGTGAATAAAATCAATATTGCTTTTCTCTAAGGAGGAATAAGCTGCATATTTAACATTAATCACTCTATAAATATATAAGAGATAAATAAAGAAAAGTGGAAGTCAAAAATAAGATTTTTTTTCCAGCAGTAAGGACTTGATTAAATAGGTCAAGAAGTCATAAAAAATAATTACTGCTTCTCTATTTGTCATAACCACTTTTAAATGGGAATTTGTTGCCTGGTTTCCTTCAGTTACAAAAAAAACCCCACAAATAATATTTGAATTTTTTTTTTTCTTTTTAACATTGTCCAAAACAAAAGTTCTGAACTAGAAGGCTGTTAAAAATTTTTGAAATAAAATCAATGAGCTATAGGATCTAGTGTACTTTTCTTACAAAAGATAATTCTCATAAAAACTCATTGGAATAAAGCAGAAACTGTTTGGGTTAGAAGTCAAGGAAAAAATACAACCTCAATATAAAAACTGTCATAAGAATATGGTACATTAGTGTCAATGTCTGTCTTCATTAAACTCTTTGCTACAAATGTAATTGTCAGAGAATGCTGAAATGTCATTTTCTTCCCTTTATAAAACAATCTGTTAATACATTAAGATATTAGCTGACTATAATAAACTATTTTAATGATTCTTTTTCCTGGGTTCAGAGAGGTTTGTGTGGGAAAGAAAAATCTCTTATGCCTCAGTCCTGCTCATTGGAATTTAATCTAAGGGAAAGGGCTCAAATTAGTTTCTTTTAAGTGAATGTATATTTGTGGAATAAAATTCCAAAGCCATATATCCCTCACACATGGGGATTAAGGAAGTGCCTACCTGCACTTATCCATTTCTATGCCTAAAACTGTAATATTCAGACACTTTAGGCTCCAGGCTTAAATGGAACCAGGGCTCATATCCTGTTGCTCTTCAGTTTCAAGTAAAGCAACTTGAAATCCTTTGTTTTAAAACCTTCTGCACAAGAAATATCTGTGAGCCACAGTGTAAATTATGTTCATTTTTTTGTCAATAAGAACATTTAACATGGAAGCCATTGTTTCAAAATGTAAATTCAAAGTAGACACACTAGCTTTAAATAGCAGGTTAGCTCCCATAGAAATTTTGTTCTGATATTACCAACATTTTTTTCCTGTGTCTTTTTAATATTTAAATCTTTTCTTTTGCATTCTAGGAAAATTAATTTCAAGATGTCAGCAACTCCTACAGTGGAAGCTAAAGTTGAAATCTTTCAATGAATTCTGCAGTGAAACCAGCAGAATTCCAGGTTATATTTTACAGACATCCAAAAAGCCCAGTCACTGTAGGAACAAAACAAAAGACATGAATGTGATGTGCATGTGCTCAAAGGTAAGAGGACAGCATAAAACTGACTACAATTCCATGGAACATCTTCCAAAACACCATGGAGCAGGACTGGAGGCTCATCTGCACAAATGTTACTCTTTTTTTTAACCAGAAATAGGCCTTAAATTTAGGTGAGAATATCCATGTTCTAATTGAATTAAAGGCCACTTTATTCTCTATGTGGAGTCTTTCAAACACTGAATGCTAACTGCCCCCACTCTCCAAGAGCCCAAATAGCTCAAATTTATCCTTATCTAGGGGAGGCTTAAGGACAGGCAGAAGCGCAAAGAACAGGTAATTACTGAACTTGTGCTTTGAGTTTAGTCCTCCTTAAATAGTTGAAATTCCACACTCAGCTGAAAAATGGTTCTCTGGAATGAGCCTGCTGCACTAAAAATGACTAAACAGATATTTAACTGGTGAAAATATAAAAGAATTATGTCAGTTTGCCACTGTAAAGTCCCATCACTATCATGGAAGCCCTTGACAGATTGCCCTCAGCAGTGTTTAACAAGGAAGTAGTCAGAAATCAATGACAGCACCAAAAAAAGTTGAGGCAATTTATGTAACAATACTGAGAAATGCCATATAATGCACGTAAGGGCTATCAGTCATCATTTACTAAATGCTGCAAAAGAGACATTGGGTGCTGCTTTTGTCACATACAGAAATCACACTGGAATAGAAGGAGCCTTTTATACATTCTCAGAGTACAAAAGTTGAAGGTCACTAGCTTTTCCTTTGTAGCAATCTTCTGTGAAGTCTAAATGAGGATTTGTAATTGTAAGCTTGGATAAAGTCAACATTTACCATTAAGATTACAGAGAGTTACTGCTGTATTTTGGATTAGGCTGTCACGCAAGCTATGTCAGAGCAGTTTTTTTAAAAACTATGATTATCACCTAGACTTATCTTGAGTTATCACCCCTGCACAATTAAGATTTAAAAGCCAAATCACAAAAGCCGAGATGAAGGAGTCAAAAATAGCCCCAAAAGGTTTTTGGTAACTAATCCTTTGTATTGCTCTCGCTCAAATGCCTGGTATCACTTTATGCCTTTCCACATGTGAGTGCAGTGAGGAAATGTAATTCAGTGGCATGCACAGTGAGGATCTGCAGCACACAGAGCACAGGCTGCCTGAGCACTGCTCCTTGTGTCCATGCCTTTGAGGAGTCAGCTCCCCCAGCTGGTGTGGAGAGCTCTGGAGAGCAGAGCCCATTGCATGCAGAGAGGGGCTGGGGGGTCAGGGGTTAACATCTGCTGTAAATACCACAGGGCTTCTTGGCCAGGATTGCAGAATGAGATTGCTTGATGTTTCTACCCTCTGCCTTACTGCATGACACTGCTCAGAGCACAGGGTCAGGCACATAAAAGGAATAATGCACTCAGCTTTTCTCACAGAAACACATTGTGCAAGCCTGCACACATGAGTAACAAGTATTCCACAGCAGCAGAATCTTAAAGCACACCGAGTTCCAATTCTTACTCAGCTCTTCAGTCAGGTCTGAATTGTACATTAATAGAGAGAGAGATTTTATAAAGGTGTGTATATATATAATCTAAAGCAACAGACAGCAAAAAAGTGCACCAAAAGATCAATTTTTGATTTGGATATTGAGGTCACAGCCTGCTCCTATTCCATTAAAAGATGGGGTTTTTTTTACTGAGTTCAGTGGAGCAAGGGGAGGACAAACACTTCCTGCTAAATGGATGTTCACAGGGCAGCCTTGGCAGCTCTTTGAACAGTTACTGGAGAGTGGCAGATCGCTGAAAGGCTCTGACCTCCCCTGCAAGCAGCTGTCAGCACAGCAACACTTGAAAGCTTTTTCATATGCTTTTCTCACATATTTGGTAAATGTGATATAGGAAACCCACTTTAATGCTTCCCGTACTTGGGCTTTTATTCAGAGTGTTTATCTAAACAGAAAAGGAGAGATGCTTACTGGAAATAGTGGAAGGCTGGTTTAAATTATTCTCATTAATCACTAGTTGCCTATCCATCAACTTTGAAAATAAAAGAGGAAAAAAAAGAGAAAGTTGCAACACTGAAGTTAGAAAGACAAGAAATATGAAATGCAACAGATAATCCCTGGTGTTCAAGAACAGGCTGGGTGGGGGCATGGGCTTTGGAATGAGATTTTCTATAAAATCCCTTCCAATTCACACCTATGATTCTGTGATTCTATGGCAAGCTTACTCCTGAAGAGAATATCAGAACCACACAAGATCATCTAGACCAGTGTGAAGATAAACTATTGTAATATCAGTTAACTTCAGGTCAGACTTTGGTCTCACACTGTGATATCATTTTGAATAATCCTAGCTGCACATTATAGACTCAGAATTATGGTAATGGAACTGGTGAAAAGCTGAAGAAGACTGTCGTTGCTAAAGGAGAAGTTAAATTGTACCTAAGACTATTAATAACATATCACATATTCAGTGTCTACATTATTTTAGTTATAAAAGAATCCTCCTCCACCTAAGGCATCAACTTTTTGTGATATAATGCTACTTCTTTCCTGTGGACATGGTGGATTTTTAAAAAGCTTACATCTAATGGGTGAACTCAGAGTAAAGTCTACCACGAGCATGACAGATGCCAACCCTGTGTGCACCCACCCATTCTGTGATCTCTCACCACACCTGCACAGTATCTGCACTGTCCAAAAGAATGAGACCTCATTTTCAAAATATTTAAAGAGCATCGGCTATGAGGAGAGATAACACAGCAAGTTAGAGTTTCGTGTAGAATTAAATACAGGGACCACTTTGAGTCTACCAATTCCACAGAATGTCCCCAAAAGACAGTGAGAGGATAAATCACAACTGCAAAAGCCTTTAAAAATGCATCAGTCTTTCTTTTTAGACAAGCCTATATAAACACATACACTGATTTATACAGCATAACAGGAGAATTTTCGAAGTATAAGTTCAAGGGATGTAAATTATTTGTGTATGCACCAATAACAGTGGGTGCTTGCTGAAGCCAGACTCGTTTGTGACGTGCTAATCCACCAAATCATTTTATACATGCCACAAAAGTAATTTCCCAATTATTCTAGGCAGCTTGTTAAGTGTATGAGGTGTGAATGAATTTTAAATAAAGTCTAAGTCCTCACTTTGGAGCAACTGATATTAAATAGTATTAAATGTCTCATTCCGCATGCTGAAGGAACAGAAAGGAAGGCTGGTAGGAAGATAAGTATCTATCAAACTGATCTTTTAATTCTACTAGGAATTCATTGTATTACTATTGTTATGAAGAGCTATCCAGAGCAGTAGGTAGAATTCTTAAACCTTATGCAGAGAGAAATAAATTTTGAACTACCATGTTAGAACCAGCAAATGAAATATGGTCTGATTGAATACCTAAAAGGAAGTTTCTCATCCCAGCTTTTCCCTCTTTAATAATATCATCCAGCTTATTTTCATCAGATCCTTATTTTCATCTACTTTTACAGAAACAGGCATTAGAATTCCACAGATAAAATGGACCACTTTCTGTAATTCATCAAAGAGATGAAGGCTCTACTTTTAATGTTAAGACCCTTGGGAGATTGCAGTGAAAAGCATTCCATCAAAATTTCTAACAAAAAATTTCTTTGAAGTACAGTGAGTAAATATTTAGGCAGCTCAGTGGATAGGACTGTAGTTTAATTCCTTCATATTTCCTAGCATGAGTCCTACCAATATAATTTTCAGTTCAAATTGACTTGCAGAATCTACAAATGCTTTATGTTAGTTAAGCTGTAAAAACACTTTTTTTTTTCTATTTGAGCACATAATAACTGTTATTGGATTAGAACAATGTTACAAACTTAATTTGATATTTTGAGAGGGAAGACAGACAACTTTATAAGGATCTCTGAAAAATGAAGATTCTTCTTTAATAGAGGACTGTAGAGTTTGATGTGGTATTTTAATAAAGACTAGTATTGTGGCAGCTAAGGGAGACAATCATTAAGCCATGACTCTTTTGGTGTGCAGAACTTTTGTGCAAGAGTGAAAAAACCCAATGACAACAAATAAAAACATTGCAGAGCAAACATTTCACTCTTTGGTTCCACTGTCCTGCTGTAGCAGGCTCTGGGTTGGGTTTGAGATGGAAAACTCGTGTCTGTGATTCACACCCTGCTCTCCCCTCGACTCTCCCCCTGCATTTTCCCACAATGCCGACTGCAATTATTCAACACTGCCATGAGTGTCTTGGGATCTCACTGCAAACTGGGTGAGACAAAGAGCATCCATCGAATTTCCTGCCTTGTAACCAATAGAAATATAAAGCTGACTCCTGTGGACCAGCAGCATGGGGATACTATGATTCAGCCTAACTTTGCTTTCAATATTTTCACTTTTTACAGAATGTAATTACAGGAAAGAAGAAAGAATGAAAATAAATATTGATTAAGAAAATCATAGGAGAACATTTTTTTCTAGGAAAGATAAAAGAAAAAGTAACAATATTTGAAGGTAATAAAAAAGTTGCAGATATAAGTTAGAAGAAAATATCAACTTTCTTCATAGCTGCATATGAACAAGGCCAAAAAAAGCCCAGAAATATTGAGTGACACTTCAACTGCTACGAGATGCAATCCCATAGCTGAAAACAAAGTTTTAATTTTTTATGATTTTTACTTTTTAGTCACATTTAGTCATTTTGAATTAATGAAACAAGTAATGATCTTAAGCTACACAGGAAACTGAATATACTCAGTAAAATTAGAAGCAAGCTTGAAGCATCCTTTTTGCCTGAGGCAACAGAAATGATGGATGATAGTCTGAGGAATACTTTTTGCTTTCTGGACTACTAAATAAGTAATCTCATTAATCTTCTTGCAGGTTTTACCTTTTACTTCTGTAGCTATAGCTACATAAAACCTGAGAATTTTTGGAATTTTTTTCCTTGAATTTTTGGTATTGAATAACACCAGTTGGATGCAATGGGTGTTAAGACAATTGCAATGTTAGTTTGCTACTTCAACAAACAATTTTGGTGTGCAGTAAGAGGATAACAACACAGTACTTAACAAAAACAAATCTTATACTATAGAAAAAAACCTTTGAGATGGAACACTTCCAGTTCAGGATCGAGCTTTACTAAAAATTCTGAAGTCAGTGAACCAACCAAAAACATCTGGCATGACAGAATAAAGCAGGAAACAGCTCTTATCCACATTTTGTGGAATCAACACTGGGCAGGCCAAGGCAACCATTACTTCTAGTGAGCACTTTTACTCTGAAATTTAATATTTCTAGAAATTATGAGAACTCAGTCTTGAAGTCCACCAAAGAAAAATACTTGGTGGACTTGAACCATGCAAGCATCAGCTAAATTCCACTCCTGAAAGTCAGGTTCAGCTTCCCTGCACAAATAAGCTCACAAGCTATGAATCTTCAGAACAATTTATATTTCAAAACACACACCAAATCTGATAGACACAAGTAACTTCACCAAATGGGTTCAGCCAAGATGTCAAATGGCTCCTTTTAATTAGGAAGGAGGGAAATGCCAACCACACCTTGAAGTACAGTAGAAGCCTCACCATGAAGATATATTATTGAGGGCTTTTGGCAGCAGCAGTGATGGGCTGAACAGAAATCCACAGATTTTTGCATTCACAGTCCCAGCTGCCTACCTGTGCAGTAATCACAGCAGATGGATAATGTGCCATGTTCAGGCTTTTTAATAAACACATCAAACATTCAGCGTCCTGTTCACAGATGTACTATAATAAAATGTTTTTGCTGTGATTTGAAGTTATGCTGCCTCAAAAAACAGTTTTTGCTTTAAAGAAAGAATTCTACTGCTACACACACACATCTTAGCCCTGACTTATTTTTGCACTTTACCTCTGTAACTCTAGAGGAAGAATTTCAACCTCAAGATTTCAGACATAATATGATGATAAGTGTTAGGAGGTCGTGTGTGATTGAAGACATTTTGCCTTAGAACATTCATTTTGCACATGCATTCATGGTCTTCAGAGACCTTACAGAACTTTTAGTAGATTCTTCAGACTTCTAATCCTCACATAGAAAGCTGTGTTGGAATTCATTGAGCTTCAACAGTGTTCTTCACATTACACACACACACACACTGTGAGCAGCACTCTCAGTTGAGTAAACAAGAGCAGAGGGAAATATTCCCAACAAATTAAGTCTGAGGCAAATGCTTGAGTCTGAGGCAAACATTGAGAGTGGAACAGGTTGCCCAGAGAAGTTGTGGATGCCTCATCCCTGGAAGTGTGGTCTAGTGGAAGACACTCCGGACCACAACACAGGGGTTGGAATGAAATGACCTTTAGAAATCCAAAGATCCCTTTCAATCCAGATCATTCTGTCATTCTGTTATTTAATCTGAAGTTAACTGGAAGGGTCAATTTAAATCCTACAAACATTTTTATCTCAAAATTCAACATGTCTTTTTACTACTTGTAAACTTTACTCTTTGTTAACAACACGTCTTTTTACTCTTTGCAAACAGATTTTGCACAAATCCAGTGAGGATGTGAGCTGTGGGCTTGGCCAACAAAAAAAGCACAAGCCCTCACAAGCATGGGGGCACCAGGGGTCCAGGACACACACATATGTAAAGATTTTAAAACAGCTATTTAGGGCTTCTGCTTCCCTTTTGGCACTGCTGACAGTGGAAAGACACTCTCTAAAGCCAGATGTTTCCAGCACATTTCATCAGAAGCACAGGTTTCCTTAGCAACGTACTCCAATACATCCAGGAGTCCTTCACTCCGTGTCCTTGGCAGAGCATCTTGGAAACATGGAAATACCTTCAAACACCCATGTCCCTTCTATGTAGCAGTACCTTAGGAGTTGGAGGTTTTGGGGTTGTTTCCTAAATACAAAATAATTGGATTATTAGCTAAATGAGCAATATGTGCTCAAGAGAAATTCAGCAAAAAATTTCAGATTTCTTTCATCTTTCTGGGGAAAAAGTGATTGCAGAGTGCAAGTTATGGTCACAGGTCTCAAAACTCCCTCTGCATTAAGCACTGATCAGAAAGCCCAAGTCAGACCACCTGCATAATAAAGTAATACATCCATGATTAAAAAATATCCTAGTTTAAATGAAGCCACAGCAGACTCTTTAAAGTCAGTGACTCATTGAATTTAACAGGCACTTTTGCCTCAGTGCTGTCTTTGATAAACAGATATTCTTGCCTTTCCTGATGGCTGATGTATGCTCAGGTTTGGGGTGAAATGTGCAATATGTATGTATGCACATAATTAAATAGAATGTAATACTTCTGCTGCTCATACTCCCAGGCATGTCAGCAATAATACATAATTTCAAAACTAAATATGACAGGTTGAGGAATAGATACTTATTGGACCAAATGATAGAAATACCTGTGTAGAAAATTATTTGAGTCATGACTGACTGTCAGAACACAACAAAAATATCCCACAGATACCAATCCACATGCAAATTTTATATTTTTTCTTCAAACAGGGTTCTTTGGGCACAGTGATGACCAATCTTACTTGCTCTAATGGTTTAATCTTCTCTTCAAGTGCAAATGATTTCCCTGCACTTACACAGAAGACTGCTCTACTACAGCAAGTACCAATGTCTTGATTGAAAACACTACAGCATTTGGGAGGACAGCAGAGCACTTCTCACACATGAAGGAAATATGGAATTTTGATAAAAATGAGGGATTTCCCTGCTCCCTCCTATTTTGCAAATCCATTGTGTGGATTTTTAAAATTACGTTTTAATTGATTATGGCAATGTCTGATGGATAAATCAGACACTGAGAAGAAAGAGAATACAGGAAAGAAGTCTTTCTAGGTACATATATTTGTTTTGGGTTTTTTTTTTCCCACAAGTGCTTCATTCCTCCACAGGGTATGTGAGGACAAAATCCCAGTTTTACCTTGCATGTAAATCCACATGTAAACTGATCCTCAACTGACTCTAAAAAGGAGTTGATTTTGTGGGGTAAGAAAAGCTGCAAACAGCTGAAATTTTCATCATCAGCTCATTAATATAACTATTTCTTTTAAGGGCTTATCTGCTGAGTAGATTCACAATAGACAATCTCAATTTCCATCAGAGAAAAAAGTATATATAAATATACTTTCTATAAATATATAGAAAATTCTGCAAAGGAGAGGGAAAGCTTGAAAATTACCTCACTGTAACTCAAAAACTTAGAACTCAGATGGAATTCAGGAGGTAAATGAAAATAACACAGATTTGAACACACACATAATCATTCTGAAAGCCAGCTGCATAATTTTATCACATGGAGAGCTGATAACAGAGAGGAAGAAGTTCTTATAACATTTAAGTAAAGCACTGTTTGGAAAGAGTTCTGCAAATATAAATATCTGCTCCCCTTCTGATAGGAATATCAGCTTGTAGTTAGGTAACCCAGACAATATCAGCAGCTCATTCCCAGAGCTTTTTATTTATGTATGGATTCATTTACACTCTGGTCAAGGCTGTCCCAAAGATTTTTCTCCTATTTGACATCTCTTATTCCTGAGTTTACAAGAAAAGCTGGTATGAAGACAATATGCTGCTTGTTCTTAACACAGTGTTTGCCACTGAAGCAGGGTATAGAAAAATGCTATATTTTAGGAGAAAAATAGACTGGAAACATTCTTAAATTCATATCTCAGTATGGCTTAATCTTGTTCTGAAAGCAGAGATTTGTTATAATCTGTCTTTTTGTTAGTTTCAGGTGAGTTTAATCTCACCCTGATTCACTTGCCATGTAAATGAAGTAGCCAATGTAGAGCTGCTGAAATTATTTTATCTAATTCCACATAGAAATATTTAAACAAAAAAAGTGAAAGGAGAGGTGCTAGGAAATATTTAAGGTTCACTATTAAAGGTAAGAAGGAAAATGTGTGGTGATTAAAATGAGAACGTTCCATTCACCTCTACTCTTCAAACCTCTGTCAACACCACATTACATTAATTAACAGTTTAGTTTCAAGCCAAGGACCAATAAAAGCAATAATTCAGTTGGTATTGTGATGTGGTTCACATAGAATTGTTCACATAGAAATCTAGTTTATTTGGTTTCAAGAAAGGATCTATTGATCATTTCTATCTTCACAGTCCCTCTCAACAAGGTCTTTTGTTATGCTCTCTAGAAAATGCAATAGTGTCACACCAAATGACTTAATTTCACACCCACTAGATAGAATGGACTTAATTCTGCTTTCATTACCAGCAAGTCAAAGCTATTTTATTGCACAGTTGGAGCTCAGGCTTCATCCTGTAATACTTTATGTCCCTGAAGAAAGAATGATAAAGTATTCCAGAGATCGTTGGTACTTCAGGTTAGATTGAGAAATAATGTGCAAACTGGGAGATTGATCTCTGGTTTTGCCACTGGTGCTGTGTGGTCATTGCAAGCTGCAGATCCAAATTAGTCCTGTTTGACTGGATCTAATTTTCAACTGAATGCAAGACAAGAAAAAGTACTTGGAAAAGCACATTTCTTGGTTTCAAAGACCTTCTGCTGGATCTCAGACAGCTTCTCTTATCTACCTGGCTCACTTTCCATGCAGCTTTGCTATAGATGGTGCCTTACAGCTAGAATTTGGACAAATACCAAGTAAAACTGAAATGTGTAATGGCAGGAAAGGCTACTCCTCAAACCACAGTTTTACAGATTTGTACACAGCTGAAACTTCAGTAAATTGATTATTTGGTGCTTCATCACCAAGGCACCAAGAGTCAAGGTGTCAAGGTGCCAAACATCCTCATTCACTAGGGTTTTGTGCAAACACAAGCCTTAGCATGCAGGGCTGGAAGAATGGCAAAGGAGGTGGAAAAAAAGGAAGGTTCTGGAGGAAACAGCAGCAGTCACTGCTTCTGAAGCAAATTAGAGGCAATGTATTGGCAAATGAGACTTAACAAGCTTGATTTTTCTTTATCAAACATGAAATGAACTGAGTGAGAAATTATGGTAAGGCAAGAGTACAGTTGTCAAAATGAACAGAATGAAAAGGAAGAAAATAAAAGACCAAACCAAAGAGTGGAAAATTGTGAGGGGAAGGAAAAACAGCTATGAAGAATGAGGTGCAGAAAACAGACAAGTAGAGCTAATATGTCAGGCACAGTGTGGAAAGGAGAAGATGGGAGAAGTGACAGAAAGGGAGAGAAGAGGTCTACTCACTGACCCAAAGTGAATTGCTTCAAAGCTGAAAAAGAGCATTTAATTTATTTATATATATATATATATATATATATATATATGCCTTCCAGAAAACAAACCAAGTGAGGTATCTAAGGGCAGAAATACTGTGTTAGGAAAGTAAAGTGATATGAGGCCTGAAGTTCAAAATGGAAAAAAAAATTGGAATAACTTTTAAATTTTACAATGCCAAGGACTTACAAATTGCTAGAAAGTGAAAAGCTTGAAAATAACAAAAAAAAAAATCATTCAGATTAATGGAAGAAAACCAGATTCATCAAGTTACTGTTGCTGCCATTGGCTCAGGTAGTCCTTGAAGCAGAATGGTCAGAAGCCAGAAGGTTACATCCTGGGAGAAGACTGCTCTATATTTATGTATTTATCTTAATACATATATTCTCTAAACACTGCATAATGTTCAGTAAGATACACAGAAATGTGTCTCTGTACTGCTCTGTATCAGCAACCAACAGGAAGTCCACTGAGAGGCTGAGCTTTTGGAGTAACCAGAAATTCTCTACTAAAACAATCAGATGTGAGAATTTGGATTTTACTTCTTCAGAGGCAGATTTGTCTCCAGTAATGTTTTTGGACTTGGATTGTTTTTTATGTCTATGCTACATATTTCGTCTCCAGAACTTACAAGTTTAAAAATCTTCAAGACACATGAAACTACTCCAATACTCTTTATCTATAAGTCCACATTATAATCTCAGTTATTTCTATTCCAGGCTTTAACAAAATGGTATAACAGCACATTAAAATTTTGTAGTGGTTTAAATTTGGAATCCAATCTTATAATTCATATATCAAACCACAGTAGACTTTATGGAGGATACTAATTAGTTCCTAATCATGCTCTCAAAATCTTTTTTAAATTTTGTGCTTTCACAATATAGCAAGACACATCTTCCTTTCCCTAATGTTCCTGCATACTAAAGGTCAGCATTAACATTATGGAATTTCAAGCACTAAGGAAATAAGTTTGAAATATGTTGGTGGAAGTTCAGTTACTTGCACGGCATCATGCTTCTTTATTACAAATTCTGCTCTATCTCCTCATTTGTAATTCCCACTGAAACTTCATCTGCAACCATCAAAGCTACTGGCTGCCTGAGGTTTTCACTGCTGTTCTTCCTTTTTTTTTTTTTTTTTTTAATTTTTTTTTCTTTTCCCATGCTTATTAAGTTATCAGCACCCAAATGCACTCAGTTGGGCAAAACACAGAGGGGTCAGCACAGTACAACCTCTTAGGAAAATCAAAATGCAAGAAAGAACTAAGAATTAGTAACACAAGTACAGGCTGGGTTGAGAATGACTGAGAGCAGCCCCGAGGAGGAGAATTTGGTGGTGCTGTTTGACAAGAAGCTCAACACGACCCAGCAATGTGTGTTCACAGTCCAGAAAGCCAACCCTGGCCTGGGATGCACTATAAGAAATGTGACCAGCAGGTTGAGGAAAGTGATTCTCCCTCTCTGTTTTTGCTCCTGATAGGCCCCAGCTGGAGTTCAGTTCTGGGATCCCCAGCATGAGAAGGACCCATCAGAGTGAGATCCAGCAGGGAGATGCTCAGAGGGCTGGAGCACCTCGGCCATGGAGACAGGTTGGGAGAGTTGGGGCTGCTCAGGCTGAAGAACAGAAGGCTCTGAGGAGAGCTTTTATCACCTTCCAGCACATCAAGGAGCTCCAAGAGAGCTGGAGAGGGACTTTAGGCAAGGGTATGGAATGATGGGACAAGAGGAGTAGCTTTAAACTGACAGAGGGCAGGGTTAGATGGGACATGAGGAAGAAATATTTCGCTCTGTGCTGAGGTACAGGTTGCCCAGAGAAGCTGTGGCTGCCCCATCCCTGGAAGTGTCCAAGGCCAGGTTGGACTGAGCTTGGAGCAACCTGGGATAGAGGAAGTTACCCCTGCCCATGGCAGGGTGTTGGAACTACATGATCTTTAAGGTCCCTTTCAGCCCAAACTATTCCATGAATCCATGATAAAATAATGTAATAACTCTTATGAGGAGACGTTACACTGGGTTAGTTCTCTTTGTGCATTTTACAGAAGCAAAGAACCCCCCACAGGCTGGTAACCATAAATTTTGAAAGATACTGAATTTTAAATAAAATTCATTTCAGGCAGGAACAATTTGTACCCATTAGGCAGATCAGCCAGTTTCTGCTGAAAGCATTACTTTCAGAAGAGATATGGAGAGCACGGGGTGACTTTCACTTGTGGAAAATATTTGCATTTCCAACATTTTTCTTTTTGAGTCAGAATGGGCAATTTTTTGAGGTAAAGACATTCTTTATCAATCCCAGGACAGGAAATGATCATAAGTCACTGTAAAATATACAGACACAGAGAACAATTATAATCAGCAAATGGGGATCCAGACAGGTTTATTTTTACTCACTTACACGGTTATGGAACAGCACAAATTGTGACTGAAGAACAACCCTTTGTGAATTGGTTTGTGTGTGAGTTCTAGATGTGGCAGGCACAAATTATGCAAAAAGGGTTTGCCATGATAAGAGAAGGATTTGATTACTGATGTTTAAATAAGGATCCCCTGAGCTGTCTCTTTTGTGTAGGAATGGTGTTAAATATTTGGCAACAGGATGACATGTCCTGCATAATTTAAGCAGTTCCTTTTACTGGGCACACAACACACACACGTCTGCAATTCATTAGTTCCCATCCACACTTTCCAGCAGCATTAAATATACATGTAAGATGAGCTACTGCAGTGTCCATCAATCCCCCCTCTCCTTATTACTTACTTTATCTCTTTATTGTTGACTTGTCTTTTACTCCAGGTAACATACCAGCACTTTTGTTTTGTGCATTTGGGAAGCAAGGATTCAAAAGCTCAGTATTTGATCTCTTCCTCTGCCTGAGTGCCTTCAGTGCTGTCACATCAGTGGGAAGCCCAGTTCATGACTCCAAAGACAGCTTCCATGCCTCTCTGCCTGGCTGCAGCTTATCAGCTTTGTCTGGTCTGAGCTTGTTTTATTTATCGAGAGTCAGGAGGGAGCAGGAAGACGATGGGAAGACGATGGGATGTGAACAGAAAGGTTGGGGATCAATTTAACAAAGATATACAATGCCTCTGTGCAGCCAGACAGGCTCTCCTTGCCTCAAACAGGAGCAGGCAGCTAAAACTGAGAGAAACTTCAGCTGATTAAGTCATTTTAGGCCTTTGTGGAAGAGTGAAGAATATTACTTTTGACAGGTGCTGAAGAGGGTTAGATATAACTCGATGTGTGGAATGCCAGATTTCAACATGTAAACAAGAGTCACTGTTACTGTTATCTGTCCTCCACAGCTATGATAATTTGCTTTCACTCTAAAACCACTACAAAAAATCATTAGGTAGCCACTACCTCATGACTTCTAGTTATCATCAAGGAAGTTTACATTTTTTCATGTCAGCCTTCCCCATTTTTTCAAAAAAAGTATTATATTACATACATCTAGTCATCCTAGTGAGATATTTTTTATTTCAAAACCAAAAGGCTCAGTTAGCCAAGCTCTCCCTGACAAAAACCCCAATTCCTGTAAAAGATGAGAATAAATGAGGAGTGAATGTATAGATAATGTAAATTCCTGTCAAGCATAACAGACAAGATAAGCAAAAGCATGAGGTATGGAAAAGCAAACACAAAGGATTAGCATCACTGGAGATGTGGAAGTGTCATCAGTGGGAGTTGATGCTTGTATCAGTCACTGTCTCTACAAGAGAGACAGTACAAGAGTCCTTTCCCACTGCAAATTTGGCACTGACAAGCTGTCTGTAGGTTTGCCTTACAAACACATACAAAAGATGCATGATTACCTGCTTTAAGATTAAAGAATGAATTTGCAAAGACTTCTGTCCAAAGCACATTGCACAACGTTGTATATATATGTGGCAGCACATTCTCACAGAGCTCATAATCCATCTCTGCATTCCTCAGTAGAAAAGGAAGCCACATAACAGAAATTATTCTGCAAGAATTAGAAATCAGAGCACAAAGAAATGTAGGCCTATCTATACTTTTTAAATTGTAAATATTAGGAATATTGCTACCACTGGAGTAAAAAAAATCCAGTGACAAACTGAGTGAAAAATGTCACAGGAGGATGTGAAAATTGAAAACTGGTTACTACTGTAAAGGCTAAAAGTAGTATTTGCCCCACCATGCTTGGGTGGTGGAAAGGCTTTGAGTTCAAGCCACCTATTAAAGCAGCAATACTCTGAAAGGCCGGGGCCCAAAGAATCCCAGGGAATTGTAAGTGTCCAGAAACAATACATGAAGTGTGACTAATTTCCTAACAGTGAGTTTGAGGATATCCCTTCTCTATATTTTATCAGCATCTCCAAAATAATTTAGCTTAGGGTAGTTGAGCTGGAAAATTAGTTTCAGGACAAGATGCTGAAAAAAAAAATCCCTAAAAGGTGTCAGGACATGTATAAGTAGATTTTATGATGCAAGGAATTTCTGACAAGCTTGTTAAGGTAACAGCAAAAAGAGATTTTAATGTTTCCTTTATCCTTCCCCAGGAGCTGTTGCAAAGCTCTCATGCACAAGAGCAGGACACTGGCGTCAAGAAACTAGAAACAAATGTTAAATTTTTAAGCAATGAAGGTGATTTCTAGCAGCTAAAAATTCTAATAAAAGTAGTCAATACATTCCAGACATGAGCAAATAATAAAAAAAATATTTGGATCTGCACTTTTCAATATTAACTGTGTGGACTCAACCTCCAGGGCATGAGAGCAAGATCCTGTGTGCGTGTGTGTGTGTGTGTGTGTGTGTGTGTGTGTGTGTGCTTCCAGGACAGGATCTAAATTGTCGAAACAGAGGGGTCCAGGGTGGTTTTAGGAGCTGTGGAGCACCTGAGACACCTGCACACAGCCAGCAATGATGTCTGCAGGCAGAACTCTGCCCCCTGGATCAGCAGCAGCAGATCCTGAGGCGCAGTGAGATGTGAGATGCGGTGCAGCACAGGAAAAACGACACAGGCTTACCTTTAAGTGACTAAATCACAAGTGAGTGTCACTGTATTTAGCACTGACCAAGTACTAGGACAGTAAAAATTCAAAGTATTACCATGGAGAAAATTGCAATCCCACACCTCCACAACCATCTGTTGTCCTGCTTTAGTTGAAACACAGCCACGCTTTGCCAAGGTGATGTGAAAATGAAATGTGCCAGGTAAGTGAACTCTGTGTTCAGGATGAACAGAAAGTACACAACATATTGCATTAAATGAGGCATAACAGAGTGGGTTTTCTTAGATACACCCATACTGAATCAGTTTCTAATCCTCAGATCCATTTACTATTCTAAATTCATGCTGCTAATTGTATCAGGAGATGAACTCACAGATAACTTCTGGTGAATACAATTAAAAACATGAATGAAGGAATAATGTGTAGATTTCGTCATTCTTCTATGGTGTGTTGCTATTTTTCACCCAGAAACTGACTAAAATAACATATTGTTATCCTGGATTATTGCATGTAGCAATAAAAATACTACTTCACATAAGCACTTATCAAAATAATTGTATCTAGACTCTAAAGGTTTAGCCAAAGTTAAAGTGGTTATTATTTGCATTTCCTTGCATTTATTTGCACACAATGGACGTGCCTGGATGTTTTGTGGGGCTACAAACATTTTGCAATAATTTTATACAGCACATACCTAATGCTACCAAAGACTAAAGAGAATTATTTGAAATAAATACTGCAATTCCTGGACAGCAGATCAATGGATCAGTGTCAGAGCTCAGCATGGCCAAAAGCAGAACAAAGGCTCCTCAGAGAAGCCCAAGTTCCTCCAAATTCCTTGGAAAAAGGCTTTTTAAGCACAATGCCCATTCAGGAATTTGAATTAGAAACCTCAGCCAATGTGGAAACAATTTTTTTAAAAGGCAGTACAATGGGATCTGCATATCTGATATAAAATGTCCAAAGCAGCCTATGTCTGATATTAAGATGACTAATCAGAGTAATTTCCCCCAAGGTTTTCTGAGGAATTCCTTGTTTTTCAAGTGATACTTTCTACTAGAAATTGTAAATAGATGTATGAGAAACAGTTCTTACCTTTGTGGCAAAATCATTCTCATGCTGTCACACTTTTGTCTTCCCTTTTGGAAATATTTACACACAATTTACCAAACTTCAACACTTGGCAAATAACCATAGACAGTCTGGGAAGAGAAAACTCTTAATTATGGCTGAATACCTAGAAAAACAAGGTCAAAGTCACAAAACCAGGAAAGTAAAACATCTTGTGTAAATTATTCTCTATGTATCATTTTTACAAAGGATTCCATTCCCATCTGAACATCAAAGGTATTCAGTTCCTAAAGGTGTTTGAGGATATTAGATGCCCAGGAAGCTGTGGTGGGAGGAATCTGAGCAGGGAACCCCCAAAGATGGGAGGTTGGTGAAGAATATTTTCTTCTTGCTTGAGACTTGTTGGTCTTCTGCTCTGAATTTCTCCTGCTCAGAGGTTACTCACTGCTCCACCTCAGATGAAATCTGCCTCCACTGTGTCCACACAGCTGCAATGTGCAGCTATTTGTTGGCTCACACGTCATGGGCCTTCCAAAAGTCCTCATGTCCTGGGAAACACAATATTTTGAAGAGGTGTGAACCTTTTCAAAGGTGAAGAGGGCTGGAAGAGAGCAGAAGTCTGCAGATGTGGAACTTTTAAGCTATGCTGCAGAGGCAGCAAAAATACTGGAAAATAGATGTATTGGGCAAATTGTACTTTTTTTGACCTCAGGGAAAATATCAGGTACTGATACATACTGAAAAGGAGAAAAATCTCCATTATTTAGCTAGAGAAAGAACTGCTATACCCATATATGAGGTTATTGTGTAACTACAGAGAGAAAAAAAATCCTTGTGGTATTTTTCTTAATATATGAAAAGCTGAACACTCCCCTGCAGAACTAAGCTGTCAGATTTGAAAATTAAATTTTAACACTACCTCTCCTTCAAGTGTGGACTTCTGCTTGCTAATTTTTCCTTAACCAGAAATATGTCCATCATACTTTTTGGTAGCATGATAATTGCTGGAGGTGGGTGAAAAATGTAAGACCTTTTTCCAAATAATAAAGTATAACCTGAATTTTGCATCCTAAGTCCTAAAGTCTGTCAGCTCTGCAGTCACAGCGAGGATGCTGATAATAGCAGTAAGATTTCAGAAGCTGCACCAAGTAAGTTGTTTTGTCCAGACTTGTCTATTGCATGTAATAAACTCAGTTCTATAAAAATCAAGTAATTACTGGATCTCCAGGAGCCAGAAGGACAGTGACAAACTGCTAATTAATTTTTCCTCTGCAAAATGCAGTAATAATTGGATCAGGGAGTGACACGTGCATTGAAAAGCAAATGTATCCCTATGAATTTGGCCTAAGAAGTTTTTTAATATATCAATATTGGGAGTTTGTGAGGAAAGGCAGAATAGTTCATGTGTTCATGTCCTTTTTTTAGACAAAATACAGGCTATTTTAAACAACTTGCTTTTTCAACTCCCTCATAAGAAAAAATGTTTATATTTGAGGGCCTATCTGAACTGTATTGAAAGCTGATATTCATGATTTTAAGAGCCATTCCTCTTGGAAAAACACACTACTACTCAGAGTCTCCAAATGAAGGCAACAGAAGGGCCAAAACCAAGTAAACTCCAGAAAGAAAAAGATGGAAAATTAAAACCAAATCAACCAGAAGAGGCATCAGTAGTTGCTTTCTCTGCAACAAAGCCTATTCAATTATTGGGTTTTCTTCAGAAGCAAACTGAAAAAACTTAAAGTACCATCTATTTGTTGGCTGTTACAAATTATACTAAGGGTTTCTTTTCATCATGATAGCACCACAAGTTTTACTGAATACAAGGTCTCCTTGCTTAGATGGACTACATTTAATGAAAATCTAATAAAAACCTTGGTCTTTTCCTTCCTTTACCCTAGTTAAAAAAAAAAAAAAAAAAGTACCAGGGAAATGAATGTCCACCTCCCACATTTCCCACTCTTATTCCTGTATTTCCTGTTCCTGTATCTCACTCAGCACCACCCTGCCAAGCTCTACCACGATGGCAGAGCCCTCCAAGTGTGTTGGCACACCTTGCACAAAATGTGCTAAGTTTAGCAGCTCTAAGACACCCAACACACAGCAGTGCCAGTGAACTAATGGTGCTGCTGAAGAGCTCTATTTTCATTTTCTATCTCGATTTTCATTTTATCTCCACTGCACACAGCTCAGTGCTGCTTTTTTGTGCTGCTGACCCAGCACAGCCTGGTACAGACTTCGATTTAGGGAGCCCCTGTATCTTTAAGCTGAGGTTCTCAATATCCAGTTTTAGGTGTCAGCTACTTGATTGACAGGATTGGCTTCTCTAACATAAATCTATTTGAAATATATGCACTCTATAGCCTTAATCCCTTAGAATACATTATAACTGTTACCAGGAGAGCAGAGCTCACAAAAATGACAGGTAACTCCCATATTAACCACCAGTTCAAGGTAGCAAATACAAAATAAAAAGGAAAAAAAATCTGTCTCATGACTCCGCACAGGTCACATCCAAACTTGGGACCATCTGACCCTTCACCCCAAGCCAGACCACAGCTTCCAGGGCAGGACATGTCCAATTCAAGCTCCAAACACTTTTTAATGTTTCAATAATGCAGAGCACAGACCTTTCAGGGAAATTCTCTCTGATCAGCACAGCAGTCCTGAGCCCCACAGTTCTGAGCATTTGCCATGTGCAAAAATGCATTTGGTCTCCAAGGGCAGGAGAAAGGAAGATCAAAGACAAGCCCCACTACACAGATCCCAGAGGAGAATTTGTCATAATCCCGTGTTCCATCTTTTACCTTGAAGCATAGAGCAAATGAGAAAGGAAAGAAAATGATGTCTTAATACTGTATGCAATTAGCAATCAGAGGGAACTCACCCAATAATTTTTTTCCAGATATTGTATAACTTTTTGGAATATATATTTAACCCTCTCTGCTCCAATCTGCTCATTTCATTAAATAATATTTAATTACTTTTCAAAGCCTTGATGGCAATCCATTTTGACAGCTGTGCACTCAGAAGGATTGTTTCCCAGAAGGAGAATTTCCCTCAAATGCATCCATAAAGTCACCACACAGTCCTGAAACCTCTTGTTGGTAATACAGGAGAGCAGAAGAAACACCTGAGGAGTAATGGGATCGGCATTTCTGATACTCTCCTCTCCTTCCCAGATCTCTGCACTAGGTTTTGTTGAGTAAAAAGGGTTGTATTGACTCTTTGTGTGTCTGAGTTCCAGTCTGAGTAGGGAGCTGGCTGCAGCACAAGATCAATCACAATTATGATGTCCACACAGTCCAAGTTATGGTCTGAGCTTCAATGCCGATGAAGAATTGCTGCCTTGGATCATATTTCGAAAGAAAGAAAGGAAATTTAGAAAGGGGAGCACAGTACCTGAATTTGAAGAGCCCAGATAATTTGTGCATGCTTTATTCCTCTCAAACTCCTCTGTCAATACTAGAAATCTTTGAAGAGCTGTATTTTCCGTCACAAATCTTTTCACCTGAGAAAGAAAGGCATACAGTGCAAGATTGCCATTTAAAGGAGCAATGACAAAACTAGTCTGGAACAGTCAAATCACTGCATCTTCTGTTTGCAGGCATACCTGCAAACAAAATCAGCCCACCTAAGAAAGCTGTTGAGGTGGCAAAACCCTATTTTTTCCCTATTTACAATTGCTTAAGCTTCTATTATGTTGTACCTAGAAGGATGCTGAAAACAGATATTAGAATCACATTCTGCAATTCAACTTTGGCTGTCTTTCCACCCAGATAAAAGACTATTAGATTAAATTTATTAAAATGGCAGGTAAAAGGTGCAAAAATCCTTTTCCTTTCTGCAATAGGTAAACTTCAAAAGGGAAAAGATTTGAAAGCAAATTGTAATAGTGACCAATTATCTGAGAGAGCCAATATGAGGGAGATGCTGGAATCAAGTTGCTCATTTAAATAAGGAAAGAATAAAAAGTTGCAAGTCTGACACCAAACAAGGCTGTAATGGTGTGGGGTTAATTGGATTGAAGGGAGCAGCCCGGGCTCTCCAGTGTGCTGGAACTGACAGAGACCACAGGCAGCAAAGAGCACAGTGAAAGGAGAGGCAGGACAAAAAGGTCTAACAATGTTTGGGCTGCTGGCAATTTTAAGACAAAAGAATTCAGAGGAAAAAAAAAGAGAATTAGCTCTGGAAATTTTGAGGCCAGAAGACCCTTGCTATTTTAAGGCATGGCACTTTATTCCTTTAGAAATAAGTTTATTTTGTGTGTGGGTGCATCAGCCATTTGTATTTTCCTCAATATTCCTAATAAAAATTCCAATATTAATTTCAGATTAAGATAACAATTATAAAAGTGAGAAAATAGATAAATATATATTTACTGACTACATCTACATATCTGAACAAAAATAGTATTTCTGATATTACAATTTGACTTCACATTTCCTTGCATCAAGCTCCAATCAGAAATATTAGAAATCTTTCAATTATAACAAAACTGGCTGAAAGGTCACCCTTTCCCTAAACTATGGTTAAATAGATTTAATCTTCTTGGTGTACTATTACAGCCAGAGCAAAGTGTTTATGATCAATTCAATTAAAATGGTAATTTCAGGGGGACTGGCAGCTCTCCTAGACTGTAAAGAGTTCTAGTTTACTTGAAATCCCATGGCACAAGGTAATAATATGGGATGTTTGCTGTTCTGTCACTGTGGTAATTTTCCATGATATTCCACTGAAACACTTGCACAAATATACCTGCAGATAACACACACACCAAAAAGGAGGTATAATATTTAATTTTAATGTAATTATCACATCCCACTGAAAAGACACAACGAAGATCAAAAGATAATTACAATACAGACCAGTGAGAGCTCTGTTTTAATCAGAAGGAGCTCTGAATCAAAGGTATTCTGCTTGCCAAAGTGAGTGTTCTTGTTGGGTCAAATGAGCTCACATGGCCCCTTAGAAGAAGTCATTGGAATTACATCGTTATTTTCAGCTCTTGCAGAGTTTGATAGTGTAGCAGACCCTGAAGCAAAGCTTTGCCTTTGGTTGCAATTATATAAACTTCACAGTTTTGCCACGAGTCCTGCTGAATAGTTTTGTGATAAGCCATAAGCATAAACCGGTAAGCAATTGTTGTTACAGAGACCTATTAATAGATATTTATCTTTTAAAAGAAAAAAAAAAAAAGAAAAAAAAAGATAATGCTATTCATATTCAGCACTAATGCACAGAGCATTTTAAAGGGAAAACTGCCAACTTGAAATTTCATTTCCTTCTGATTACTTCAGACATACCCAGAAGCTAACAAGAGGAGAGAAGATTTGTATTTTTTCATCATTCCCTCCTCTCCTCTTTCTCTTTTTGGCAAAGTGTTCACAAATGTGATAATGTCTGCTGATTTCCCAGCTTTGTTGATGGGCCATGGTGTGTTCTGAGCCTGGGCACTCCACTGGCACTTCCCCTGGTTTGGCAGAAAGCAGCAGAGCAAGGCAGGAGTTCTAAGGGATTGTAGTGAAGAAGAAAACAGGCGTACACTCAAGGAAAAAATCAAGAGGTCATCTTGTTATTATCATTGTTCTTGGAGCACCAAAAAGAACTTTCAAAAGCAGTATTAGAAAATGAGCGGAAAAGGTTCCCAAAGGACAATGAGAATTTTTTAACAACATGCTCTTCTAAGAAATGTTGAAAGGTTGCTGCATTTGGACTTCAGTGAACTAAGGAAGGAGCTGGTTTTGGACTAAATCCTGACAGTGGTCAAATGACCCAACTGCAGATGCACAAACATCATTTTGCAAGTTGGAGCTCTGTCTTGGTTACACTGCAATCTCTGCTGAGACCAAAGCCTGGCTAGGTGTACCTGACAGCTGAGAGCAGTATAGCTGCAGGAAAAGAAAAAAAAAAACCCAACAAGCTCAGTCTGGACTGCAAGACCCTTCAGAAAAGCAAATATTTAGGTTGCTGGCTGGCACTGAAATCAGAACTGCCATGGTTGAGAGTGCCAAGCCAAGGCAATGTGATTACACACTGAATGCTCTCAGCAATACAGGATTCACATTCTGCTGGTCTTGATACACCTGCAAACACAGTGACTGCAGAGCTCACTCAGTTGGGACAGGGAGAGGGGAAGTAAAAAATGTAAAGAAATCTGTGCCAATTTGCTGAGAGAAAATGCATGCAGTCAGCATAGCATGGGAATCATAGAACCCTACTCCTTTAATGGCATCAAACATTGAGGCAGTAAAAAAGGATTTTTATTTTCTGTTACAGCTCTTAGAAATCTAACCAAGCAGTTTGTGATGTAAAAGAAAAAGGCCCCACACAAACCAAAATTACTATCTAAATCTTTTGTTAAATTCAGCAAACCTTAAAGTAGGTCATTGCAAGTGACACATTTCACAAATAATTTATCTACTTTTTCAGTGATGACCTGTTTGAATGTTCAACAATGACCTGAGATTTTGGGTGTGCTGGTGAGACAGACAAATGGGACCCTGGGTGATACACAAAGTAGAACAAAGGGAAGAATTACTGTCCAGGTAATATACAAAGTCCTTAGTTTAGGACAGTGACTTCATGAATACAGCTCCTAAAAACACTACTCAGCTTTCAGCAGACATTTGGCTCTAAAGACGTCTGGAATGTAAGAAACCAAGCTGCTTTGGATTCCTAACACCATTATTTGTTAAGATGCAGGTGCTGAAGGAACTGAAAGACACAATGTACACCAAAGAATGGTGTAAAATGAACAGTGCAAGAGAAAAGCACACAAAGGAAAAATGAACTTACAGTTTCTTCAGGAAGTCTGAAATATTCTCAAAGCGAAGTGCAGTCACTTCTTATTTAAACACACCCAAAGCAGCAGATCCACATTCAACATCCTGTCGAGCAGTGACAAGAATGTGCAAGTGGAGATGAAACCCTCTGGGGACAGAAACATGAAGACAATGTTACTTCTGGCAGAGAAATTTGGGATATTACATAGTTTAAGATACTCAATGTGTCGATGTGACATTTTATGGGCTGTGGTAGTTTTGTGGTGGTTGGCGTTGGCTGCCACTTTTATCTATCTGACTCTTAAAGCAGTTAAATGATCCCAAAAATATTTCTGCACCTCTGTGTTCCTTCATTACAAGAGGATCTGCTGCTATTTCCATTAATACAAATCCTGGATGCTGGTAAGAACACATGGCTTAGCTTCTAATCAGCTGAAAAATTACAGCAGGAAGCAAAATATTCTTAGGCAGATTATAAAATTAAAAAGCTCATGCAGGAGATGCTTTTAAATTTTTTTTTTTCTTCCAGAGGAAAAAGAAAGTACCCTCTCTTCTGTGTAGCAGGAAGATACAGCTGTAGTTAAAAACATAAACCAAAGAATATCTCAGGGCTCAGATTTTTTTTTTAATTCAAAAAGTCTTCTTTCCTTCTGACAATAGGTTTCTTTGCCAATTTCCTTCTTCTAGAGTTTATAATTCCCGAGGTTACCATGCTTTCATGTGCTGTGCTGGGTATACGGATAATTACTGCTGTTGCTCTTTGGACTTAAATAATGATAAAGCTTTGACTGTTTTGAAGTACCCTCCATTTCTTTTACTGATTTCTCTTCACAGACCTTTCTGGATGTGCAACTGTCTACACAGGAGTGAGGAGCTTGACAATGTAATTTCTGGGATTTTTCCATGTTTGAAAAATCACATAAACACGATCATCCCACCTGCCTTCAGTATTCACCCAGGGTTTAGAAAGTTTGCCAGCTGGAAAACAGGAAAAGACAGGAGTAGAAATGGATTGAAGAAACCAAAGACCTCATAAGAAAGATTTGCCAGTATTACCCAGAGAGCACCCTCAAATCCCAGCCAAAATCCTAAAATCCAGGCAAAAATGTAATAAAAAAGTGGTTTGCTGGAACCATGTGGACTTACAGGATAAAACCCAACTAGTTAATCTGAATTCAAACCAGAATTCTCAGGGGAAAAAATGTGTTATCATTGAGTTGAGGAGCAAACACCACAGCTGTTTCTGCTGACAGAAAAGCAGGAAATGAGAAGACCTTGAGGAATGAGAAGCAAAGGAAGAGAGAGGAATTGCACTGCCAGCACCAAAACCTGTGGAAGGCAGCTTCCATTCAGCACACCAGCATGGATCTGACCTTACAACATGAGCATCAAGAGACCTACAAGATGTCATCTGAATGTTAATGGTATAGGTAAATTCCCACCTACCTAAAGTCACCAACAAAAATTTAAGAGCCAGTGCTTATCTTTTGTTAACAGCAGACTCAAAGCATCTGTAGGAAAAAAACATTTGAGTGAAACAACAAATGAAAAATTTCCGGAACTACATTTCTGAACCACATATCATTTATAACCAACCTGGCACCATTATTGTTTCTAGGCAGGCAACTTTAGAAAATATATGACCAGATACCCAAAAGCTCCTCCACTTTTACTTTGTGCATATGGCCTTTGAGCGCTGTTATTTATGTTACCAGGACTCACTTGTCCAGATGGATTTTTACAATATCCTTCTCACAGCTCTCCAGGTGTTGCAAATAAATAAAACACTTTATTTGAGGGAGATGAGAATGGAGTAGGTACCAGTAAGTGTTGCCAATGCACATATTTTAGCAACAGCCATTACAAAAATGTATTGCAATATTATTAAGTATACCAAGTGATTCTGTATATTATTCAAATGTCACACATGACAAGCAAACCACAAAAATGGCTGAAATCAAGTTGACTGCTGTTAATGATACTGTCACTGTGTCAAATTCAGTAAGAAAATTTAGGGAGCTTTAGCAATAGAATGATAATTGGTCCGCCTTGCCCTGTGAGACACATTGTGCCACCAATATTAACAACAACCAAAAAAACCTGTAAAAGATTCAGTGGATTTCTACATGAGCAAATGGCCACCTTCACAGAGATTCAGGAAGCAGAAGAGTCTGAGTTTGTTGCATGAATAATTTGTTGCAAACCATTTATGACCTCGAGTCTACAGCATATTAAATATTCACACAACTTGTTCAGAATGAAAAAGGCTGGAGTGTGTGAGAAGGGATTCTGAATCTTCAGCAGCCTCAAACAAAGTGGGCTCTGCCTGCAAACACAACTTCTCCTGGATTACTGGCAGAATATTAAACACTTTTGGTTTATTATTTGAGACAAAACTCACCTTTAATATAGGGGCTATTCTAAATACTTGAATATCCTTCTTAAAACATACCCTGATTTTGTATATAAAGGCGCAGATCCACAGAAACTATTTCAGAGTTGCCCAAATCTCCTTGTACATATGCCCCAAGTGACTGAATGGGCTGGTGCTCTTCAAATTTTCTAGTCCATACTGCAGTTAGTAAAATAAATCCAGGAGTCTTATTGAAATTACATGTCCATACAAACAATTAATTAGCATTTTTTAACTGAAAAGTCCTAGTGGTTTGCTAGCAGGCAGAAATTCAGATCAGAGAAGCAGCAAAACAATCAAATGTTTCACATCAAGCCTACCACACATACAGAAATAGAACCATCTGTGGCCCTTCAGATCTGTAGATCTCAAATGACTGTAATCTTATCCTGAAAATTCAATTAGTTTTCAATGAAAGTGTGGATTTGGACAGAAATTACTTTTGAAAGGTTTAGGTAAAATTAAGATCTTACACATAACTAAAAACTTGATCAAAAAGTCAAATGTTCAAAAGAAAATCAGTGTGTTCAAAAGTATAAGAAGAAAGCAGAGAGATAAGATTCAGCCCTAAAATAAATGATTTAACAAAATTTGCTAAAATTAATCTGACACATACATGCATATCCTTTAGAGACTATAGACAATGTTACCTGCCTTTGAATTCTCTACCCCCATCCCTTTGAAAAGATAAAAACTTACATCTAAAAATGAAACTATGCATATTGTTTAATAGACAAGCAGCTAAGTTTGGGACAGAGAAGGTCAGTCAAAGCTGTGAAATTAGGCATTCAAAAGGAAAAAACACAAATTAAGCCAAGGTCACCCAAGAAATGTTAATCCCATGCACTGTTGAGGTGACATTCCTGATGTTGTCGTTGCCTTGTCATTTCTAAAATTATATATATTTATATACATATCTCTAAATAGACATTTGTAGATACATGCATGCACATACTAATATAGAGCTACCTATGCCCTTGTGTCTCAGACCTTGGCTCAAATATGCAAAAGGGCAGCCTTTGTGTCCCAAACCTATGAGACCAAGTAGGAAGAGAAATTTTGGCACAGAGTTGTTGGACTGAGGTATCTTCTAAAGAAGAACACTGTTATTATTTTTATTTCTGTATTGTGATAAGTTCACAATACAGAAATATTGTATTAAGTTTTCTTTTAAACATTGTATTGATAAGTTCACAATACAGAGAAGGGGAATGTTTGGGTTTTGTTTACACACAAAGAAGACAAAAATAAGCCCTTAGAGATATCATAACCTGAATAGACAAAGGGAAGAAGATGCATCCAAACCACAGAGCAGTGAGAAATACAAAGATCACTAGCATTTAAAAATTTATGGAATAGGGGGTTTTTGTGTAGTACAAGAAAACCCATGTTTTCTTTTAACAAAAAGCATACTTCTCTTACACAGTGCTAATGCTTAACATCAGGCCAGATGAATGTGTTTGATATAATGAATTTTCAGTCAATTTTATCACACAATAAAAGAGGAGTTTTCTACATTGTTATTATTCTTATGACATTTGTCACTGTACTTTTACATACTATGTAAACCAAGAGCTGGCTTAGAAGAATCCCATTTTTGCCCCATAAAAAAAAGTGTTTACCAAGATTATTGTTTATTGACCAAATTAAAAATTGCCAAATTCCAAACAGAGGAATTAAAAATTCCTCTATTCCAGTGCCAAAAATGACATCACATTGTGGGCAGCCTGGCAGTGTGTCTTAAAATATTACTTCTTTTTTCTTAGTTCTATTTAGTATTCATGTAAAGGAGTCTGTCCCTGTAGGGTGCTGCTGTGTTTGAAAAGAAATAGTAATTCAGGAAGATTGGAAATAAGTAGATGATTCACTGAAGATATTTCCTCACCTATTTTCCCTGCATTACACACTTAACACTCCTGAAGGGGGGGGAAAGCATCCTGGATTTCATGGATGTACCTGTTCCACTACAGAGGAAGTCTTTCCACAATCTAAGAATGACACTGCAATTATGATAGAGGTTTTTCTTTAAAAAAGCTGTAATTAAACCTGGATGCCAACATCCACTCCTTTTTAAATAGTCTTGTATACTGCCTGTGATTACAAGCAGGGGTTTGGTATTTTCCAACTAGTTATAAAGGACACACAATAAAACTGAGTATTTTTTAATTTTATCATGTCAGTTTGCTACTTTTAAGACAACCTGTGTTCTGAAATGGTGTCTGTGGTTTGGCAGGGAGTTTTTATAAACATAACAGCTACAAATTTGCCCATTGTTGAAGATATTTGCAGTCATTCAGAGTAATTTCTTAATTTCTGGGGAGGATGAGAATGGAGAAGGAAATACACTTATGCTTTCAGAACAGGGATCCTTCAATCATTTCTAGCAAATCAGGAATGATATTGTGTTTCATTTTTATGGTGCAGTATTGTTCTCAGTGAAAAGATGATAACAATATTCAAGCCATCCTGGCTTCACAAAGCATAAAATAACCCAATGCTGCCATTTGGCACAATGCCCATTGCAACAGCACTCATGCACAGGGGAAAGGGATGATTTTCCAGAATCATTTATGAATGTGACTTCTATCAATTGTGTTAAAGGTGTCATCATAAAAATCTAAATGGATTCCTTTCTCACTCCTGAGGGTTATAAGGACAAGATGGCACAGCTGAGACCACCACAACACAGCATCCATTCCCAGCTCCCCTTTTTCTTCAGGGGTGGTTGGACACACCAAACCCATGTCCTTCAGGAAAGGGTTATGGGCACACTGTTCCTAAAACACCAGAAATGATCCAGGTCTCAACCTGGCTGCTGTACATCCACAAGGATCTCACTCCCAAAGCAATTCCTGCACAGCACGTGCCAGTGAATATGATGGGTGAGCTCTGCATCCTCCCAATGAACCTTACAGCAGGAAGTATTCAAGGCATTATGCTTTAGGCAAGGCCTGTCTGGTGAAGCCAAGACAATAATTTTAACATATTCTATCAGTCCCTTGCTCTTTTCTAAGCTGCTGTTTCTCCTTGAGACTTTCACAGTCCTGGGGACAGTCTCAGACTCTTTTCCTATGCTATGTTTATTCAACACAGAGACAGTTGCAGCATTGTGTGACTTATCACAATGAACCCACAAGACTTGCATGTTAAATATTGACTACCAAATAATCACAACAAGCCATTCACTGGGAAAAGAGCAAAATAACTGGGGAAAAAGATAAAACAAGACTAAAAAAACACCAAGTGATAAGCCATGTGAAAGCATTATCTCATCTCAAAGGACCATCCATAAACAGAAAGCTAAATTCATCACTTGTTCCCTGAATTAGTGGCTCAGCTCCAAGAGATAAATTAATCACATTATTCTAGAAAGAAATAAGGAGCCTGATTTCAAATTTCAGACAAAGGATCAAGAGGCTGTTAGTTACGGATTTCTCATCTTTACCTGGTTTCATGGTAATTTCCCAAGTTAAAACTCACTGATGAGAAAGGAAATAATCTCTCTTATTTAAATTAGCTTGAGACATATTATAAACATATAATATCTAATCTTATGACCAGTTAGCTTCTAATTTCCTTCATATCTTTGTACATCACTGGCAGTAAGGGCATAAGAGTGGTCCAAAGAAGTGCTTGATGGAGTGAGGCAGCTCTGGAGACCATTGCTGAGCTGGTCTTGCTCAGCCCCTTATGCTGAAGGGAGGACACACATTTGCTGATTAGGCCAAAAATTACTTTAATGACTCACTGGTGCTATGACAACTATCATAAATTTCAAGGTTTAAGTACATTGACAAAATGGAATAACAATTTTGCAAAAAGCTTGATTTTTAAATGTTTTTTATCGGAATTTAGCAAACTATACCTCAAGGTTACTTGAGCTTGAAATAAAAATAAGCCAGCTCTTTTTCCAGAAAACATCCCCTGTTCCCACTAGTTGTGTTCAACTTCCACACATCATGTGCTGGGTTCTGCCTCCAGCTCCTGCCCACAGCCAGACCACAGCTGGGAAACAGTTTTAGAAAAAATAATGGGGTTTGGTAGAGAGCTTCACATCTTAACCAGTCAGTCCACTGCAGGTAAGGAAACTACTGAATGCAGTCAAGAATGAGAAAGAAACTCAAATTATGCCTAGCAGAATTATCACTTTATAGTTTTCCCAAATTTCCAGTGATACTCCAGCATATTTCCATGAATACAAGAAAGCATTCAGACAAAACCGAAGGAAGGAACTGATTCTCTTCATGTTGCTATTCATGCAAATTCATTGATACACTGGAGACAAAAAAAATTAAAACTTGACACCGTTGTAGGAGAATTGGTCTGGAACATGGCAAATGGAAGAAAACCCTGAATGTTTGGTCCATGTTGTAACAAGTGCACAGTGCCAAAACAGAAGTGTGATTGTGTCAGGTATGTGATTTGTAGGCACAAAAGTACAAGTTTGGCCAGATGTCTTTGAGGCATTTTTGTTGTTACCATCAAAAGGGTTTAAAAAAAAGGAAAATTATATCAAATATGAGTGTCCAAAACAAGCCTGACCAGACCTGAGCTGTTTCACATACATGGTGTGCTCCCCACTGTTTCATGTAGACTTTTGAAGTTTCTCACTGCAGATTGACTGGGGCAACCAGGAGTGTGAAATTCTCTAATCCATCCACTTCCCTGACCATTAAACTGATTTACTTTGGTCTGTTAAGGAAAAATCTAATCAATGTACAGCATGTGTGTTGAGTCACAATGCAGAACAGCTTTGTGTCCTGCTGTTTATCCACTGTCCTGCTCCTGTCAGTTCCTTTGGAAGTCTTTTCCAATGAACCTCTGCTGAAGTAATCACTCTGCCAAGTATCAGTTGTAGAAGAGCTTGGTTTTTAACAAAAGGTCAAACAAAATTGCAGTGAAGACCCATGGGAGCCTTGCAAAAGGTCACTTCAGACAAAATGGATTCCCAGCTGAAGTACAGGTTTCACCACAGAGTATATCTTCTGTGGGTTACATTTTCAGAGGAAAAACTTCAATTCAGAGTCAAAATGAATGATTATAATTTTCTGCTCACAATCATCTGTAAATGAAGAGTCATTTGACACCCAGTAAATGAAAAAATCACATCCAGCTACATGACTTGCAGGCAGTTAGTCAGGTCTCCAAATAAAACACTCAATTCCATCGCTGTTTTACTGAGGATGGCAAGTAAAGTTACAATGTGGTGATACAGAACTGTAGTAGTCTGTGGTATGAGGCTCTCTAAGACCTGGCCTTAAGAATTCTATTTTCATGCTTGTTGAGCTGGAGGAGCATTTCACAGTGAATAATTTACTTGATTAATTTTGGGCCATCCCTAGTTTACAGAATTTCTTTGTGCTGACTTCTTTGGCCACTTTGCTCATTATTTGAAGTTGCAGAACAGATGGTTTGTTCACATATATTTCTGCATAATGATTGCTCATGAACACTCTGTCCTGGATAGTGCTTTGAATACTTGCTATGCAGGCTCTGTGACTGGATTTTTAACTCACATAGCACATGGGCTGGATTCACTTTTCTTTTCATGTCAAATAACTAAATATTTTTCCAAACCACACAAAATCTTCCAAAAAGTGAGGAGAAAGTGTCTGGTTTAAAACAAAACTCCTTAAAGATATGTGCAACTTTCAATTTTTGAATAGCATACCTGGAGCTATGAAAATTCAGATATTTACATAGAGCTAATAAATATTTGATGGGAATGAAACCTGCATACTAAGGGATTGATGAAAATATATGCTAAGCAAAATAAAACTCAACAAAACATTTAGCAAAAGCAAATAAATTGATTAAAAGGTACCCACAAAGCAGACAAAAGCTGACATAGATGTTACTGCTGTTGTCAGGAGAGATTCAGAGCTGTTCCAAGAGATTGCCAGGCTTTTAACTGGAACAACAGCAGCTCTCTTGGATGATGATGAAGGCATCAGATGGGTGTCATCTGTTTAAACCAGGTGAGAATTTGGGCAAATTAGCTGTTGTTGAACCAGATATCATGTTGGTCTAAAAAGCACCCAGCAAGTACAATTCCTCAATAAGTCCCTATAAGAGCAAACAACAGTGATCCAATCCTTTTACTGCTAATGATGTGTTTATAGATATTTACCTCTGCAGCAGTTTCAGCAGCTGTATCTCGAATTGCCACTAATGCCTTTCTTCACTGATTAATAGAGTGAAGCTATTGAGATGTAGGATTTCCACTCAGTTTTTTTCCCAGTGTAACATTGCCATCTGCAGGAAGCTCTCCCTTACTTGGAGACTCATTTTACAATCACAGAATAGGAACCACTGAAGATGAAAATGTAAGTGTCCAAAATTAGCCCTGTTTGATCAGCCTGAAAAACTGCTATTTTAAAAATTAGCCAGTAATAGTATGGCTCACCAACAAAAGCAGTATATTAACCTACTGTCTGGCAAGTTATTAAATTGAGGGATTGGTATTAATCTATTTGAATAATACATTAGGACATAAAGAAACACTTCATAATCACAAGGGACTTCTGATTTAGTTATTCATCATTAGTTGATATGTAAGGTTCTCATACTGCCATACAAAAATTTTATCATTTTCTGTTCTGCAGATGATCCAGAGAAGTCTTTCTCAGCTTTCTCTGCCTTTATTCTTAGCTTTGTAAGAGGATTTATGTAACACAAATAATTTTTCACCATGCTAGACACTGGATATCCCTTCACAAGTACTAAATATACTGCCCAGAGAACCAAAAAGGCACAAATGCAAGATCTTAACATTAGACAGCTGCTTAATTTTAATCTCTGTCTTAAAGACAGAATATTTGTGATGCTCAATACGGCATCAATTCTTTTAGAGATATCAGTCTTCTAGAGCAAACTCTAAAGACAGTTGCACAATTATTAGCATCCTTGTAAAGAAAGAAAATGTGTTCAGGACTGAAATGCTGACCAAGCACCCCAAGAAACTCCACAAGCAGGGTGATATTTTATGTAGGAACACTGAATTAGGGCTGACTCACTGAAATCTCTTAGTGAAATAGGGAAGAAAACCAGAATTAAATAGTGATCAATAAGTAGTGGGGAAAAGCTGGGGAGGTCATAGGAGGCAACCTGAATGAAATAATCTGATTGAAAGTGTGATCTTTGATGTCAGAAAAAGTGGGTATTGACTTTAATTCAGGGAAGACAGAATGCAAGACATTTTCATTTTTGAGAATCGAAGGACGAAGGTAATCAGAGGCAAAAAGAACCAGCAGCAGTAAAACAAACAGGATCTCAAATTTGAGATGGAGACTTTCTATGTATAGAGATGAGTCAAAGACTTGTACATTAGTTCACTGGAGTGGCTTCCTACTTGGAAACCAGTAGATTAATTCCTTAATTTACCTAGGAAAAAAACTGACAGCCAGTTGGAAAAAAAAAAAAAAAAAAACAAACCCAAACCCTCAAACAAACAAACAAATCACACTGACCCAGGCTGAACATTCTTTCATTTCTCAATTCACTAGCCAAACTAGAAAATATATTACATTCATAGCTCTATCTAGACACTCTTAATCCAGGAGACACATTCCTGGAGCAGACCAGGGGAGAAGGGGTAACTACATGCAGAGTCTGGCTTCAGATTTCTCTTCTGGCAAATTCACACTGGCCTAGTTGAGATAAAGAGATGACAGAAAAAGCTGATTTCTTGCTATTTCAAAACTGTCAGTCTCCCATACCTACGGATGGTTCTAGAGCAGTTATCAGGGGCGTGTCAGCAGTAGGATATTAAGATCATTAAGGGAGTTGATTGAGGTGAAGTTGGCACTGAAGTTAATACTGAAGTTATAGTTGAAGTTGGTATTGAAGTTAACACTTGAAGCCAGCAGTGGAGCTGAGAGCAGCCAGCCTCTGTTGATAGAACACAGAATTTCATTTCAGGTTTATTTTGATTAAAATATTTGCAATTTACGTGCTTCTTGAGAATCACCAGTTGCCTAAAAATTATTTTTGCATGAACTTCCATTTCAGAGTATATTTATTACACATGATATAGCTCAGAATTTTGAAATTATTTGCAGAAAAAAAATAATTTGTGGTCTTTAAAATTTTTTTTCCAATTTAAAAAATAATTCTATTAAAAGACTCTACATCCACACGTTCTAGAAACCAAAATGCTTCACAGAAGTTATGGCAGTTATAAAATCAACGATTAAAATACAGAAGGGAAGGGAGGAAAATTAAAGCTATAAAAAAGAAGAGGCAACAGAGATATTTACACCTTCAGCTCCCTAAGGAAGCTCAGGAGGTGGAAACGCAGACAGAAGTCACAGGCAGGGGTGGCACTGGAGTGGTGAGGGGTTCCCCTGGGAAGGGGCAGGTTGGGGTAGGGAGGGGTTTCTGGCATGAAGAGATCAGGGGAAGATGCAGCATTTCAGGGCTCAGGCAGGGGCACAGATCTGCGGTGTGGATTTTAATGCCTGACAGCAGGGAGGCAAGGGCAGCACCCTGGGAGAAGGAGAAACGAGGCTGATCCTTGCACACATTGCCAGCCAGCCCAGCATGGAAAAGGGTGGGGGTTTTTACCCAAATCATGGCCTGCAGAGGCTGACTGCCATGATTTAGTGCAGAGTGGATCTCCTAAAGTCCATGGAGCTCTCACAGCTCTGGTGGGTTAGAGGCAGTGAGATGTCCTTGCCAATCTGTTGCTGCCTCTGCCCTGATCCCAATTCAACTGCTTGTAAGTCAAAACAGTGAAGCAGAATAATGGCTTTGTGACCACCTTGGGCACTTAGGCTGGGATATGGGAAAATTATTGTAGTCAGGGCTCTGACAAATGCTTCTTCTTGAATAGGCAATGAATAACTCTGCATTAGAATTGTAAAATATATTATATCTTACAATTTCTATTTTACATAAAATATGAACTTCTACTGGACCTGTGGGAAAACCTTGCAGAAGCTTGGTTGGTATTCAACCTACTAATCCCAGATATGAATTGGACATCATTAAATAGAACAAAAATCTTACTGAATAAATAGTTAAGGATAATGGCTTTCTATGCCAAAGAGGAAATAAATTATCCAACATGGGATGTTGTACAGGCCATAAAACAAAATTATTAAATAAAACAAGTGGCTCAAAAAACAGATCTAGGAAAATGATATGATATCCAATTGTATTTTTGAAAAGAGAAGGGCTAATTAAAGGGTGAGAACAACAAATTTTTTAAACTTGATTGCTCTTACTAGGATCAAAGACATCCTTAGATGAGCAAAAGGGCAGTCCTAAACAGAAACCCTAGGGAGCCTAAAAGCAGTGAGCCAAAGGAAAACTTTATTTTAGTGCCTGTGGAGAGCAGAACCTGCTCTGTAACAGATGGTCCTTGTCTGCCTTCTGACATCTTTAGCAGCACTAATCCAAGGCACACTTGTGCTCAACTTTCCCTTATTCTCTGCCTGAGAACTACACCACCACCACACAAACAGCTCCATCAGAACAAAGTTCATCCACACACACATCCAGGTACACTTCTGTAGCCAGCACACAGGAACCCCTCCTGGCATGGTGAAAACATTTGATTTACAGCCATTCAGAGACATTTTTTACCATTTGACAAGTAATGGCAGCTAGTTCTCATGCAGGCTTTTTGCATATTCACAGCTTCTACTTGGTCCTGCCTCATCATGGATGAACAAGAAGAAGTTCCACCACAGACCGAAGCAGCAGCAGCAGATGGGGCAGAGTAGTGTCACAGAATCACAGAGTGGTTTGGGTTGGAAGGAAACAAGACCATCTCATTCCATTCCCCTGCCATGGGCAGGGACACCTTCCACTGTCCCAGGCAGCTCCAAGTCCTGTCCAGCCTGGCCCTGGACACTTCCAGGGACACCCACTTCTCTGGGCACCCTGTGCCAGGGCCTCACCATCCTCACAGGGAAGAATTTCTTCCTCATATCCAATCTAACCCTGCCCTCCTTTAGCTGTATGACTATGGGTGGAAGGAAGAGGCTCCAGCAGGACCCCAGGTACTGCAGTTTTAAAAGATTGCTCTGTCTTTGTTTCAGAAGATTTAGGTATATCCTTTATTTTCCTTTGATAGCAATGCATTGCACAACTGTGCAGTTTTCTGTCTAATCAATGTCAGTTCTCTAGAAATGTTAGTCCCCTCAGCAGCCTTCAAGGTGGGTGATTTCACAATTTTAAGTGTAGGAAGTGTGATTCCAAAGACAAAAAAGACCCATTCTTTCTGTGCCAGACAAGAAGAGCAATGTTCAGCCTTAGGCTGGTCTTGTAAGGAGAATTTTCAGAGTTCTCACTCTAATCCATCTCCTTCACCACACAGCAAAATCTACATTTACAGAACTAATCATCTGAGTGACTTGTCTGGGTATCTGGAACTACAATTTGACCTCATCCTGTGGAAAAAATAGCCCAGAGTCACAGGTCCTATGCCAGATATCAGACCTCACCTGTATTCCCTTGCTCTGCTAGAAATTGTAATCAATTACAGATTATTCTGAGTTCATATTTCATATTTATGATTTCCTGTTCTGCCTCTGAGTCAGTTAAGATGAAGTTGGTCCAACCAGCTCCTACCTCCCTCCGGCCTGGGGAGAGCTTCAAATCTCTGGCTCACAAAACCTCTTAATGGTGTTACTGGTAACTCACACTCAGCAGGAGCTGGCCATACCAGAGACCTCAATTAAAGATTCTCATATTTTAATCTCTGCAAACTAACAACCAACTCTCCTCTTGAATAAAACGGACACTAAAAACAGGGCTCTTGGAGGGCCTCATTAATCCCTGCTGTAACTTGATGCACTTCACAGAATATCAGGGAATACAGCTGACCTGCTGGGACATAACCCAGCACCTCTGCAGGAGCAGCATGGTGACAGCCAATTCTGTCACCCTGTGAAAAGCCTTCCAATTTCCACGTGTTCTGATCACACAGGGACAATGTCAAACCCCAGATTTCCAATGAGCCAGAGCTCTGAGCTGACCACTGCTGCAGTATAATATGCATGAAGGTCAGGAGCTGCTGTTGCCTCAAATGTGTTTTTTGAACCAAGTTATTTTCTTAGCAAAGATATTCACTTGAGTATATTACTAAACCGAGGAAAATAACATGAGAAAATGGAAAGAGGCCATGTAAAAAATGAGACAATCAGGCTAGAACCTTCCCATTCATTTTGACTGCATCAGTATTCTTGATCCAGCTTGTAAACCAGCCTTTACAGAGAAGCATTTTCCCTGTTTGAATTGCATTAAGAAGTAGAATTAGCTTTATAAATATAAATCAGTTATATATAATGCAATATTTATAACATGGTATCTGATTTTCCCCCTTTAGGTTTCCATTTAAAAAGAAATAACAAGAAAACAGCGCTCTCAGAAAGACAGCAGGTTTACAGTTTATGCTAATTAATTTTCATATTGACACTAAACTAAACCCTGCATTTTATTTGACTCCAGCAAGGAAAAAAAGAAAGGTAGATGGAACAAAATAGGTGTGGTTTTTTTTTCTGCAACAGATAATTCTGAAGAAAAGGCTCTATTTTTTACCAAACCTGTTAACCCTCATTCATTTTTCTTTTGCCCAGCATGCAGGTCACTGCACCCAAACCAGTCCCAATCCCTCTACCAAGCCCCCAGACAGAAGGGCAAAAGCATAGGCAAGAAAAATGGTTTAATTTATTTGATGCCCTGAAAAGCTCCAATCAAGATTGAAAAGTCATTATTCTAGGAACTATATAAAAAGAGAAATAGCCATCCCTGACCTGCAAGAGGTTCCAATTTTTTCCATTAAATCAAATAACATTATTCAAAGTTGGAAGAAAAAAAAGTCTTCTTTATACAGCTAGGAACAAAAATGCAAGATTATTCTGTGGCTAGAAAGTCTGCCTGGGATTTGGAAAAAGAACTATCAGTTGGCTACTTCCACAGGTGTTCATTGAAGAGTCTGTGCCAAACTCATAATTGCTCTAAGTTGCTGAGTGTCATTGATGCTACATCAAAAAGGAACCCAGGCCACAGAGGTTCATTTTCTATTAGAATTATTAATCAAAGATCTGTAAAACCCTGACATGAAGCTTTCTTCCAACTTTGGCTGAGTCTAATTCTATTTGGTGTTCAAACAGATGCATTTTTCTCTTCTTCATCCCCACATATATGCCCCATCTCATTTTGGCAAGAGTGAAACCACTGAAAGGGGTAATATGCAGAATTATGACTTTGATTAGAGAGCCTGAGAAAAGCTGAAAAGCAACAGCTCCACCACACTGTCCAACTCAGGCTCTGTCAGGTTTAACCCTGTCCTCCAAATATTTACTCTACTTTGTTATACTTTAATTATTCATCCAGTTTTTTTCTACTGCTAATAGAATTTGCCCATCATATTGATTAGTTTATTTAGTTCAGCTGGATTCAGAGTGTAAATAAGATTTTTTTTTTTACCATTTAATAACCCTTTTGCTCCACTAAATCCATTTTTTTTTTTTACCTCCTCCTAATTTTAATAGAAGCAGCAACACTAATTGCCTGCCTTCATGTCAATGTTTCCTCAGCAGCATCCTCCAGCACTGAATTTCTGGTTTCCTTATTGTTACTGTCATTAGCACTGAAGTACTCTTATAAGGAACATTTCACTCAGCCAGCCTGAGGTTCCTGCAACAGAAAAAGAATAATTTCTTAGTTAGAATCAGGATGCTGTCTACCCTTAATGAGACAGCAGCATGATTAGAAATGGAGATGTTTTCCATTTCCCATCCACATTTATTTAAAAGCACATTTCAGTGAAGCAAACATGGGCTTATCCCGTGATGCGTGTTGTGCCTATTCAAAAAAAAAAGTGAATTCTTTATCTCAGGTTTGCAGCTTTCTCAAACATCATAAAATCCTAATTCACTTTTCCTTATTTTAATGGCTTTCCCAGTACAGTTTTTAAGCAGACATGGAAACTAGATTTATCAATGTCTGGCAATAACATGGTGCTACAGTCCTCACCTAAACAGGCAGTGTCTGAACTATGCTGTGCAAAGATATCTACAATATTAACAAAATGGAGAGGGTGATAGTTTAAAGCATGATAGCAAATGCCTCACCTTAAAACCTATCTCCCACATCTTATCTCTCCATAACAATAAACTGATTTTTTTTTTAATTTTACCAGAATAGCTGTTTAAGAATTTTATTTGCTTGAGACAGAAAGCAGCTCTATTCCACTGCTTTTCTATTTTAAATATTTGCTTTACTCACTTTGTTGCCTTACATCTTCCTCATCATTTAAGTAATCTTCAGTATTTAGAGATAGTTGACTTTGCTAATCCTTGTACAATCTTGTTTTTAAAATAGCTGCCAAATGACTTGGGATGGGAATACTATGAAATATATTTGGCATCAATTTATAACTGAGAAGAACAATTAGAAATCTGAGGAGAAAAGAGAAAGTCTAGGTATTCCTCCAGGGAAAGGTGACATATTGAAAAAAGGTGGCACAAAGAGTGGAGGCATGGAAGGAGGTAAGAGGGAAAGTGAGGAAGAGGAAGAGTATGACACGTTTGAAAATATAAAGCAACACAGGAGCTCTGGAGGAAGAGGATGACACATTTGAAAATATAAAGCAACACAGGAACTCTGTTTTCTCCTATTAAAAGGTGTTTCTGGGCACAGTGAGCTCAGGAGTATTAAACAGGAAAGACACCTTAAATGGCCAATTTGAGCTTTTGGGGGGAACTGAAACCTAAATGAAACCAAATAAGACGTGTCCTAGAGTGAGAGCTAGTGAGTACTGCAGGGGTGACTTAGACTGGGCTTGTGAGGCCCAGCAAAACTTGTATTTTTTGTGTAGCTTCTTCATAAAGCCCATCCTAGGAGCTCAGATTCATGCTCTTCCCTGGCCTACCAGGCAAAGTCTTGTATAGTTTGAAATCTTAACACAGAGGTACAGAGAGAAAATTTCACCTGAATACTTTTTTTGAATTCATTATTAGGGCCAGAATTCTTCAGAATTCTTGATAACTGGCCTGTTATTAATCCAATATTAAAAATGTCCATGGCACACTAAGTCTGTCAGCATGGGAGCAAAGGGGTTAATTTGAATGAATTTGCAAAGTGGTTTAGCTAAATTGCATTAGATATTTGTAGTAAGAGTTGAAAATGCCTTGATTAGGTTTTCTTTACAGTCCTAAGTAATTTAAGTTCAATCAAATGAAGTTGAGGACATTTTATTTCTAACTATGAACGTGGGCACCGAATTTAACAGAGTTTAAGTAAATCTCCTTATGAGTGACTGAGGCAGGGAAGGAATCCTTGGCAATTGCCACAGCTCCCAGAGGAAACCAAGACAACTCTCTCTAACAACACTTCATTCCTTAAGATAGTTAAAATCTGTCCTGTGCATTTAAGGAGGGATAGGAGGGAAGGGAAAATGTATATGCCTCATGCTGCAACATTATATAATGCCATCCAATCCCAGAGACAGACATTGGACTCCTTCCATCCCATATGGCAAGGCAAATGTTCTCCCAGTTTATTATTAATAGTGCTGTGACAGCACTGTGACTCAGCATCAGAAATCATTATTTTAAATATCTTCCACCAGAACTGACTTGGCACAAATCTCTTTGCCACAGAAGGTTGGTCCTGACCAAAACCTTCCACCCAGCCCTGAGGTGAACACAGTGATGCAACAACATGGTGATCCACTTCCACATGAAAATGAAAGTGTGTCTAACCTTCAAGGAGTTGATATAGCATTTTGAATTATACATCAAGGAGAAAAATTTAGTGGGTAAATGTTAAAATCATTAAAGTAACTTTTCACTGCAAATAGGGAGTGAATGCTTCATCCCAAGACAGCTATGAGATGTATCAGTTTAGGTTTTAATCCCAAAGTATGCATAAATCTCTCCAGTCTCATCTCTTGTCATCTTCTTGTCAAAAGAAATTTCATTTCACTTCCACCCATCACTGCTTCCACTGGTTTCTGAAAACATTCCGTTTTAAAATTTTATCATGGGAAGGGGGAGGTTTCTTCTAGATTTCATGCAGAGCTAAACTATGAAATCCAAAGAAGAAGAATTTCTTTTAAAATAAAGATAAAATTTTAAAATAGGTTTAATACAGTTAGCAAAAATATAAAATCACAGAATGACTGATATTTTAGAACACCCTTGATATTTTTCCTCTATCTACCTCCATTTTGCTTCCAAAGTCCAACAGAAACTGCAGAAATTGATGCACATTTTCCCTCATTAGTGTGTGTGTGATGCTCTTAGAGGGGAAAATAGATGGATCAATCACCCAGGCTGACTCCCAAGGACTCCTTCCTTGTGACATCCCTTCTCCAGCCACAAACACCTCATTAGCTCACAAAACCTGCCAGTATCCAAAGGCTGTAAAAACCCCACCCCACACCAAATGACATCCACTTGAAAAGACTTGATCATTTAGTTGTTACTTTCTATGTGTTTTTCCACCTAATTTTTCTGCATAAGGCAACACACCCATTTATTTCTGCTGGAGGCAGGTTGGTGGGAGGTCACGAGTTATTTGACTTTATAAATGCACATAAGCAGGAGCTGGCAGCACAAGATCTATGCTTATTAGAGCAGGAATGACACATGCATAAGACATAAATTACAACCAAGAGCTTCTGTTCAGTACCTGTGGTTGTTAAATCCCAGTGAAAGATCATTTCCTACTGCAGATCCAGTTGTATGAGCTCCAGCAGAGGGGATGTACTCTCCTCTCAGCTCCTCCACACATAAGGAGCCAGTTCAATGTGTGACAGAGCCATGAACTGAGCATCTTCTACTTTGCTTCAATAGAAATCAAGTTTTAAGGGATGACACCTTAGATAAAATATTGTCTTTCACCTGACATTTTCCAGAGTGCTAGAAGGGGAAAAAATTACAAAGGTAAAACATAAAATAATAATTTTGCCCACAGTAGTATCCTAATATCCATATGAAGATGGACATTAATTTGGAATTCTATAATATCTGCAACTTCCATGGTCATCTATTACTGTTTACTAAGATTATTTATCTATTTTTAATTCTTTGGAAGTAACTTTTAAAAGAGGATGAGAGACAAACTTTGCTTTCAGATTTCACAGATACTTTCAGAAAAAAGATATAATGAACTTGGTTCCCTTGAGCTCCCTCAAAGGTTTGAAAAGACCTTTTTGTGCCTCACTTTTCATGTCTCTGCCTCTTCCTGGTCTGCTCTCTTTAGGATTTTAAAGCCTATTTCAAATGCCATTATCAAATAACAATTATTCCCAAACTCACATACTATTTAGATCTATTCCTCCTCTCTGTCTTCACATCTCAGCCACCATCCCAGGGTGTTACTCAGTTTTTTCCCCACAGCCCCAACCTAATACCTTGTTTCCATCTTTGGCTCAGCCACTTCCAGCTTCTCTCTCCTGGACCCAAACCTTTACCAGATCAATACCTGTACTACTATTTTCCCCCTCCTTGTCTCTCTTTTTCTCTTAATCTCTCATGTGATCCCAGTGCCACTCCAAAGATTTGGCTTCTCACTGCTCCCTTTCACTCTGAAATCAGTGTGATCACTGCTCCTCGTGCTGCCTGTGCTGTGGGGTGCAGGGAGAGGAATCCCATTTGGATGGCATTTTGTCTCTGGGTAAATGCAACCCAGGAGGTTTCATTGCTCTTCCATTTCCCTTGAATTTTTTGTGACACCGATTTTGAGACAAATTTAGGAGTAAGTGTTGTGTACATCATAAGCACACAACAGCTTCTGGCTGCAACCCAGCAGAAACCTCCCACATTTCACAGGTGGTTTGTGAGCTGCAGATGGAGAACTTCTGCGCAAAAAAAAAAAAAAAAAAAAAAAAAAAAAAGCTAAAAAATAATCCATCCTTATTTGTCCTTTCATTACTATTGGCTCTCCCCATTTCTCTCCCTTTCTGAACACTGCAGAATTGTGTTCAGCTTAAAGAAAGCTTTTAAAGAATAATAATCTCTCTTATTTTGCAACATTTTTTCTGGCTGCTAACAAACTATTTATTTCATTAATTTCCATTTTTCCTATTCTCCTATGTGTCCTGGCTGGCACATAGCACAGAAAATTTGGTCCTGGTTGGCAATAGCACAGAAAATAATGCCCCAAAGGGGCTTCTTCAGAGAGAAATACAGTGTGCCAAGGAGAGAGCAGAAAAGGAAGGGGAAGGGTACAGAATCACAGAATCCCTAAGGTTGGAAAAGAACTCCAAGATCGTCAAGTCCCACCTTTTACTGATCTCACATTGTCAGCTAAACCAATGCACTGTTACATCATTTCTTGGACACCTGCAGGGATGGTGACTCCACCACTGCCCCGGGCAGCTCGCTGGAGCTGCCACCATCCCTTCAGTGACAAAATTCCTCCTGGTGACCAAGCTGGACCTTCCCTGGTGCAGCTGCAGGCTCTGCACTCTTGTCCTGCTGCTGGTGTCCTGGGGGAAGTGGCTGACAGCACCTGGCTACCACCTCCTTTCAGATATGAATGAAGGAGCAAACCTTTAGCAGCTTAATCAGACACCAGCTCACCAAATTTCACAATATAAATTTGAAATTAATTTCATGATCCACTAAGCAGCCAGTTTTTCCCGCTCAGGCTGAATTTTCCCTGCTGAGGCTCTTCCTTAAGGAACACTTTGCTAACCAACAAGTCTTTTAGCAATACCAGTTTTAAGCTTTTGATCCTTCTGCCCAGCTCTGGCAGATTCTCACTTCCAAATAGTGCATTAAAGTAAGAACTGCTGAAAAGCACGACATCATCTAGTGAAGGCTGGTATCACAGCCTGTAACACCAATTAAATAAATAAGATGTACTCCACTCTGCACTGGGGAACAGCTTCACTGAGGTGTACAAAGTCATGGACACCATTTAACAATGTGGAGAATTTTTACTCACCAAACTCCCACCAGCAGAAAGAGAAACACACTGGCATGAAATACTCAGATAAAAGCAGGTCCTTTTTTATGTGGCTACGATTTGTTGACACAAGCTTATCAAAGCAGACAGTAACAGCAGGTTAAAAAATGGATTGGTCAAGTTCACAGGCAGTCAATTAAAAAAAAGTGTTTTTCCAGCTAACTCATCTGCTAGTTTCAGACAAAATTAAAGAAAAGAAGAAAAGGCCATTTATTTTTAAACTTACTTCAAATTTGCTTCTAATCAGCTGGGAACTTTGTTTGTTGTATTTAAGAAAAAAGCAGAAAAGCTAATTTAAAAGAAAAATAGAAATGTATTTCAAGTCCTATTGCTTTTGTTCATTTTCAGCAGACTCAAGTACTTAGAATCTCAAAAGGACATAAAACAGCGAAAATGGTACTCACAGCAGATGAAAAATGCACTCATTGCAATTATTTTATAATTAAGCCCTGATGGTGTAGCATTTAGAGTCAACCTATCAGAAAAATCCAAGTCTATAAACACAGAGTTGGACTTGCAAGTGCTCTGCTTGTTAATGTAACTGTTAATGTGTTAATGAAGGAGAAACCAAATGAGAATAGGATGCAGAAATGTTATAAGATGTTCCTTGGACATTGCTCCTTGGTGAGATCATATTCTCCTCTTAGAGAAACAGAGAGAGATGTGCAACCAATGGAAGGTAACAGCACACAGGTGTTTGCTGCTCTGGTTTCAGGGTCCAGCTGTGCTCTAATTCTACCTGCCAGTGACTCACTAATGCTGTCCACTGGACCAGTATTGTGTCCATATCATTCCATGCTGCCTAGATAACAAGTGAAACACAGGGCATTCGGGGGAATGAAAATAATACCATGGTCACTTAACCCAACCCTTTACATGCAGCTGTAACCTCTCGTTAGGCAGCAGCCTCAAACAGGCTGTGAATTATTAAAGAAATATGGATATTGATCTAGTACCAATATCCAACTGTGACAGACAAAAACTCTCTAACAGTTTAAAGTTAGAAAGTGTGTGTTTATTCGACATTGGGCAGTGTGTGGGATAGTTCCCAAATACACACCACACGATCCAAGTGATTACAGAGCCCTTTTATCCATCCAAGTATTGAACACCCAAAATACAAATACATATTCATCATTTTGGTACATCCCATTCCTCGCTTCGTATGCTAATCACTCCAAAAGCTATTAAGCATGCGTGGTTTGTTCCTTGAAATGGGTATTTAGTCCCTTTCATGGGGATGGGTCCCAAAATGAGGAAGTAAATGAAGTCTTCCTCGTTCTGACCTTTCTACCTTTTCAATGCAAATATAACAAATGAACTCCTGGTAGAACTCCATTCCTTGTCTTCAATTGGTTTCAGAACAGAGGAGGCCCACAACTGTCTTATGTTCCTAAAAGCTATTTGTCAGTTTGTGTTTTCTTCATCATAAACCCAGCTAACTAAACATAGTGCTGACAAGCAATCAATTATTAGTTAACTGCTAACTCGTAACTTCATCAAGGCCTACTCATTTAGTTTAAATAACTCTAGTGAGGCTTATCTCTAGCTAAAATCTTAGCTCTTCCAAAATCTCTAAATTCCTTAAAGTTTATGTTTCACCTGAGCTTTGAGTCAATGCAGTGTCCCTGCTACTTGAGAGGCTGTGAATTTTCTAACTGATCCCAGCATTCCTCACTAGTAAAAAAACTGAGAATTTTACCAAAAACAAGTCCAGCTCCCACCAAGGACAAAGCAAATACAGCCCTGCAAAGATCTAGAAGATGTCAGCCATTGCGTAGAAGTAACACAAAATCAGTGTCAAATAATGTTCAAAACAAAATACATGGTGAAGACACAGGTTGTGTCTTCAAACAAACTCTAGAGCTGGGGCTCTCAAATGGAGATGTTTAAAATACCCAATTTGGAAAAAAATCCATCAATGAACAACAGTTTGTAATACTGACTTGTTTTTTGTTTTTTTTTTTTTTTTTTTTACTTACATTAGTGAAAAGTATATTTCAATCAAATAAAAGGAAATGTGAACTTTAGACTCACCAGGTTCTCCATGACAAGGCCATGGATTTAAATAGGTGGTATAAAAATAGAGCTGGTTAATTTTACATCCTATTCATACATGAAACAATTGATACAATGAGGACCTCAGCAAACTGACATGGTTTTAAGTTGTCCAGTTAACATTTCAGTTGTGTGCAGAGCTCATCTGGGCCCTTTATGCAGGGGATATTTTCTTATAATTCACAAATGTGGCTAAAAATATCTTCAATCCAATTCTAATTTGTCTTGCCACACAAAAATAGCATGCAGCCCAATTAATATGCATAAAACATAAACCCATTAATGGACTGCATTTAGGTGAGTTAAAGGAAGTGAACCAAGATCATCATAAATCTTCTTATGTGCTTTTAGTGATACACTGACAGGTAGGCATTAAATATGCAAGGAACTTTTATTGAACTGTCCAGATCCTGTTTATATTCAATCAAAGTTGCCCACTTTATCATGCTGCTCTTGACACTGCTGTGAAATAGATAACAGCTAAATCAGAGACTGTCAAACTGAAGTAACTTTCAGGAATTAAATGGTAGTTCTGAATAAAAGCCATAATTGAAATGTGCAAAAAAAAAAAAAAAAAATTGGGGGGGGGGGGGGAAGCCTCTAAAACAATGGGATATGTTTTAAAACAGTGGGAAGCTTTAGATGACATTGCTGAGACACCAAAAGTCCCTGAAACAGCAATGGAATTGAGCAGATTGGGCAAAATGTCATCGTTGGAGCTTTCTTGTGCCTTATTACACACAGACATCATCTGGGACTCTGCACAGTGCTGAATTACTGTTTACAGCAGTTTGACCTTGAACATTAGAGTTGCATTAATACAGCCCATTCCGTGGAACTGATAGATAGTTAAGAGGTCAGTGGAAATGTATAAGATTGTTGTATTCAAATAGGAAAGAAAAAAAGAGAGAGACTTATATAGATCCTGAAAGGAAGCATCTGTTCATAAAACACCTGGACTAGCAAAGGGCAGCCTTTTCTACACAACAGTTAAGATGCATTACATTATTGATCAAGCATTGTAACAAGTTTAGCACCCTTTCAGAGCTCTCATGATGCTCTAATTACGGGATGTAAATTGGAATCTCTAAAACATGTGAATTTCCTGAAGATGAAATCTAGCCACCCTCAAGCATGCTCGATTAACTGAGTGACAAAGAATTGCAAGCAGGAGTTTAAAATTCAGTATTCATTCAAAAGAAACCAATTTGAGGATTTCAAATACTCCACTAACAGCAAGAGACTAGCAGTACATAGGCTGATTATTTCACATCCTAAAGCTTTTCTCACCCCTACATTTATAGAGACATCTGCAAATGCTAATAGAGTTCTCTCTAGGATTGGGATCATTAAGTCAAAGTACTCAAGCACAATGGGCAATGAAAGATTGGATTGGTTAGTGCTCATAACAATTGACAATGATGCTAATATATATCAGTACCTCACTGAATTTGTGCAGTGTATTCAACATCTGGAGACTCTTCCCTGGATTTTATGCAATCACTATAAAACTTTAAATAAATACTCACTAACACACACATTTCAAATATATATCTGTATCCTGTTTTTCATCAACTGGAAGTGCCCATTAAGAACTTGGGGAATCCATGGGGGAAGAGAATAATGAGCACTTTTCAGACTGTGGGCAGCCAGAAAGGTGGTACAGTAAACTCTTCTGCTCCTGCGTGTCATACCACCACCATGTCCACTTATTTGTCTTGATTTGACAACAGCTGCAATCACTGGAGATCGTCCCTGATTTCTAAAGAGTTCAATAGCTCCCTCCTCAAAGTGCTTTCAGTAGGAAGGTGGGAACCACTGAGGAGAAAATCCCCTCACTCTGAAAATCCCCAAACTCTGTTGTGTTTGGTCACACTCAGAAAGGACTGGGGGGTTTCAAGTGGAGAATAAGAGTGAAGGTTCCTGTCTCCCCTCAGGTCTGAGAGCAGCCTGCAGCAGGTGCCTGGGGAACCAGGCAGGGCCAGGGCATCATTCCATCTGTCAGGCTGGGAAATGGCACCCTGAGCTTATTGCATGGTAATTCATTTAACAAAATGCAAAATTACTCTGCAAAGGCATTGCCTAAAGCCTTCCTCCTCAAGCAAAGTTTCTCTACCCGTCTTGAGACCCAAGGGCTGTTTTCCTCCACCCTGAGGAAAATACACCCTACAGACACAAACACGGTTATGGATCTCTCTCCTACCTCTTTGCCTTCAAAAGGCAGAACTAAAACCCAAACTGGACTGAACTCCAAAAATATATGTCAAATTCTTGCTTGAGCCAGAGCTCATAGTTTGCTCATATATCTACACACATGAAACTGATAACTTGCCTGCACCAGCACATGATATTTGTTTTAGAATAAGAGCTTTTTCACTAATTTGCATCTGAATACATTACTGACTGTGAACATATATTATCACTCATCTGCACAGGAAACTTTGGGACATACGGGGTTATATATAAAGCTCAGTATAAAGTGGTGATGTCATTCTGTTTCTTTGCAACATCTCTTTGTATTTCTTGGGTAAGCACATGAGGACAACCTAACATATTTACTGAAGAAAGGTACTGACCTACACCTGTCATAATAAAAGTTTCTTTGTTTACAATCTGAATATTATTTACACAATTTAAATTATTGAAAACCCTTATTTAATCATTACAATAACATGAGGAAAGGGTTTATGGGTTTACCCTTATGAAAGATACTAATGTTTAGGTTTTTTCTTCAAATTATGGAATATAAAAGTAATTTTTAAATAAAATATTTCTTTTGTCAGACTTTCATTCCACCTCATTTGTCAGTAAGAAACAACTGTAGTAGGATTAGACACCTCAAAAGACACAAGACAGGTTTTATGGTATATTGCTACACACTCTTGTGTCTATTAAGAATAAATAAAAGTATAATCTACTTTATCATGGTTTTTCCCTGTTAGTGAAATTATGCATTTCTTTTCAATCCAGAAAAAAAAATTAAAAATTGGAGCATTTCTGCTCCATATATTGTTGTCTCTCAAGTTCTCCTTTTCACACTGTGATGGTTGCTGCCCTGGATTATAGAACCCAACTCTACCTGCTCTGCCATTTCCTCAATATTCCATTCATTGTATTCCACAGCATGAACTCACAGTCAAGATCCTGAATGTTGCTCTGTGATAAATATCACAGATAAAGAGATGGCCCAGTGCCAATGTTATTTTCATGGTGCTGGCACATCTCCTGAGCAGTGTGTTTGGTAGGAAACACTATTTCAGTTACAAAAAGTTCTCAGGCACTGCTGTAGCATTTAGAAAGAAATTTTTACAAGTATTTCAATATACTTCATGGAGTTTTTTCCTCCAGCAGCTCTTTGTACAAATCAATATTCCTCTTTCCTTCCTTGAAGGTTTGTAGGATCAGGGGGTGATCCTGCCAATACTTACACCAGTGAGAATTTCAGTTGCACTGGTGCCCTGTTTTATTCAGCAGTACTACACACACAGTGAAGTGCTGGCAAGACTCATAGCCTTGATATATCAACTCAGCTCTTCCCTGAAATACAACCAGCTCTGGGATAAAGCGTGATAAATATTCAACAGCACAGGGAAACACTACACTGCAGATTTAAGACTCAATCTGGCAAATACTTACACAAGAGTATATTTTCTTCACACTGCTAAAGAAAAAATACTTATACATATAAACATATTCATAGGCACAAGATTGCAGAGTACAGGACCCAAGAGAGGAAGGAGAATGGAGGAGAAGGAGCACAAAGCTTTTCCAGTGCACCCCAGCGGCTTCATTGTGGATTGAATCTCTTGCCAAAACATAGAGAGGATGTCAGCTGGCCAAGCTGGCAGCAGCTGGAAGCAAAACCATTCCAGAATGTTCTGTACCAGGAGTGGGGGTGTCAGCCCAGCACTGCCCAAGGTCCAGAGAACCCAGGAATGTGACTGAGCACTGCTGACAGCAAACCAGGCTGGTTGAACATCTGGGCATGGAGGTGGAAGGGAACAGGCAGGAGTAGATGCCCTTTGCTAGTGTAAGTTGAGGACCTATCTCAATCATGTGTCCCTCTCAGTTTCACCTCTGTCCCAAGAATTGGAAAATTTTTATAAATATTCCACAGCATCAGAAGGTCTTCAGAAAGCTCAGTTCATGCACATTTTCACAGATGAGATAATATTTTGGTGTGTAATGGCTAGTCTTTGGACCTCATACTGATCAAGTCTATTTCCTATTTTTTCATAGGAAACTAATTTCTTCACTGATCTTACTTCATTTCAGCACTATAAAAAGAAGTCACTTTAAACACCTCTCTGGCACTGCTTCCCAGAGAAATGTTTCCCTGTTTCACACTTCATAAAGGTCTGTAATAAAGAGATACCTGTAAGCCATCCTTCCTAAAACTGTATTTTCCATTTAATAACTCATACAGAACTAGAATTACAGGAAATGTGTTAATGGATTCCTTTTTTTCATAGCCCAGGCTTAATTCAACCTCTTCAGTGCACAGAAATGGAGACTTTTTCATTCTGTCCTGTTTGGGTATGCAGTTTAGTGAAGTATAAGATGGTCTCCTCAATCTGCAGAAACTCACTGACACAAAAAGATAGATCTATAATATTTGGTGGTCATATATTAGATATATATATATATCTAATATATAAATATATATATTATATATTAATATTATATTATATATAAATATATTATATATTTATATATTATATATATTAATATATATATTATAATATTATATATAAAATATATATAATATATATATTTTTTGCATTGCAAAACTTGCTCAGGCAGTTATTCAACAATAACAGGCTGAAGTCATCTGAACCAGTCTGAAAAGGCTGCTTTTGTTTTATACTTTTGGGCAGTGATGCCCCTTACTATGGAGCATTAACAGGTTTATCTAAAATCATAATGGCACAGCTGCAATATTGATTGATTTTTGGCAGGTTGGTTGGTTTTGTTTTCTTCAGTGTTTTTTGTTCATTTTTTTTAATGTGCAAAATTGGGGTTCCCATTTCTGTCTTGTTTAAGACTGGCTTTTCTCCATAAAGGGACATTGCACATAGCTGAAGCTTTAAAGACAGTAAATGTCAATTCAATTTGTCCTTTCATCCCACACCAACTGAGGAACAGTCTTTTTTTTTTGCTGAGGAATGTTTCTTGCCTCTCTGGCAAATTAATATTAAGAGACAACTGATATTTCCAAAGCTGCATGAGGATTTGGGTGTACAATTTCCCTTTTGCTCTTGATGCACCTGAAGTTACAGAAGTGAATAGGTAAAAACCTACAGCAAACTGTAAAGCACATGCTTAGCTATGAGCTCACCCTGTACTGAAACACATTTATTTGTAAGGATTTGTAAGATCAAGCAAGCCCTGATTCATTCTGCTGTAAATACCTTGCTACCAGCATGGTGTTAAATTATTTTGGGGCTATGTCACATGTTTGGACCTTGAGAAATGCAAGGCTACTGCTAAACAACAATATTTCTGTTCCTTGGAAGAGAAATGTATGGATGCTTTCTGTCCTTCATGTGCAGTTATACTCAAGCTATCATCATTTTTTGGCTGGAATTCAAAACAAAAGTACTATAGCTATGCTCTCCTTTTGTGATTTTATTTATTTCATTTCTCATGTCTAAAGTTCTCCTAACCAAAAACTCCCTAGTAATTCCACTTATTTATATTGGTAGAGAAGGTTTCTAGGGCATCTACCACCCCCATCTCTTTGGTTGTAGAAAGAAAAAGAAACAATGACATTTCAAGAGAGCAAAAACTTTGAAAAGGGCAAGGAAAGAAGCCCCCAAAGCTTATACAAAATTTCCATCCACAATCTAATATATCTGGAAAAGTCCAAACTGAATAAAAAACTTCTGAACTTTTAGCCACTTATGCACTGAGTGCATTGAAGGTGTTCTTTCTATATTTTTAGGAAAAATATAAGCCACATTTACCATTTTGAAAATTAATGTTCAGTTCAGTTTGGTTTTTATAACACTAAAAAGTTGGGTTGATGAGCATTTCCCCTAAAATTGCCTAAAATTGTTTCTTCTTCTGCAGATATATTATAATCACCTATCACTGGAGTGACAATATTCGCATTATCCAGTAAAATAATGGGGATATAGGAAAATCTAGGTCCTGAAAATGTTTGAAGCTGACTCAATAACTCAGATTTCTTGAGGTTCAGATTACATTTATTTCTATGAGTAACTACCTAAGACATTTGGGCCAATTTTTTGGGACTTCTTTTTAAAAAGAATTAATATTAAGAACTAATTGTGTCTCCTTAGGATATAAATATTCACTTTAAAAGACATACCCCAAATTATTTAAGATGCATATTATATAGTGCAATCTGTTCAATAAAGGCAATGTCATCTGCTTCTCATCAGTTTTGACCGAGAAAACACTTTTTTAGATAGAAAAGTCCCTTGTCAACACATTTTCAAATGAACAGGAATTCAGAATGTTTTTTGTACTTTTTGTCCCAGTTCCAGTGGCTTCGTGGGACTAAAATAAATGCAAACTCCACAAAGGTCACAAGCTGTTGGCCCAAGGTAGCCCAAATTAATCAATGTATAAAGATCTCAGTACACCAAAAGATACCTGATATTCCTGGGCAGTGAAATTTCAGGGCAGCCCCATGGGTAAGGGTAGAAATTCTGTTGGGGTGTTAGAAACACTGGAGATATATTTTCAGACAAACTATCCCATGACCTGCCACTCCCATCAAAGTCTTCAGCAGAGCTATGGTACCCCTGAAACTTCCTGAGATTTTCTGCTGAGAAAAAAAGTTTGGGGACAGTTATTATATGCAACTAACCCCCCACCAAAAAAAATGGAGAAGATCTTTCTAGCATCCATACACATTGAAAGATACAAGCCACTGAATGAATTGCCATAGCAAAATTTAAAGGGAAAAATGCCACAGATCATGTCAATACCTTCAACTCTGAGTGCAAATTCCAGACAACATTCATTGGCTCAGCAATTATCCTGTATGGACCTTGTGCTTGGCCCTGCATTTCCAAAAAGGCCCCTGGGAGGCTGTGCCCCTATCAGAGGCTGCTGCTGGACTGTGTCAGTGAGGCTGCACCATCCCTGCTGCTCACAGAGACACTGAGAGCAGCCAAGCTGCAATTTAACAAATGAGCCTTGTTTTAGCCACAGCTGGAAGGATAACGTATAGCAGGGGATGTTCAATCTGTGTCAGGAGGACTTTCTTGGTTTGATACACTCTTATGGTGCTTTTATGTAAAGTGTTTCTTATTAATTTTTATCAGTTTGGTTTTTTTGTTTTTTTTTTTTTTTAAGGATAGCAGCAAAGAGTGGGGTGGGTCTGAGGCAATTATGTATCAAACTAACAATAGCTTTTATCTTTGTATTTTCTAGCTAAATCATTTTCTTCACACTAGGAAGGAATGCCATCCTCTGCCAGCAGCACACCTCTGAGAACAGGGCTACACTTAAACTTTTCATTTTTTTTGTTTCACAATCCTTTATTTTTCAGATAACGCATTTATATAGTCAATATTGCACCCACAGGGTGAATATTTGTATGCTTCCAACTCACTTCAGGAACTTTTATCTCCTTCTACTGTTCCACATAAGAATTTAAACACCCACTGCTCTCACCTGGTACATTTTTGTTAGCTGAAGAAGCAAAAAATATTCAGCTTATATAGGTTAAACTCCTACTCCTCAGATAAATCCATGTAAAAGATGGCCATATGGCATTTACAGAAGAATACCTGTCCTGGTTTGGGCTGGGATAGTTAACTTTCTTCCTAGCAGCTGTGTTTTGGATTTGTTCTGGAAATGGTGTTAATAGCTCAGGGATGTTTTAGTGATGGCTGAGCAGGGATTACACAGAGCCACGGCCTTGTCCAGCCCTCACCCCAGCAGCAAGGGGACACAGGACACTGGGAGGGGACACAGCCAGCACTGCTGGTCCCAAGACCCAAGGGATATTGTGGCAAGCACATTTCTCTCTCTCTCAAGACTTTTCATAGAGGTGCACAGAGAGAAAAAAAGAGAAAACAATTTCTATTTCTGCTCCTTGTTTTTCCTATGTGGGATGTGTTTAGAAAATTATTTACCTGGGGTGATTGCTTGATTAGATTCTGGTAAGAATTGTTTAAGCTTGAAGGCCAGTCAGCTCCACCTGTATCTAGACTCTGGAGAGAAAGTCACAAGTTGTTAGTTAGTTAGATATAGTAGTTACAAAAAGTAGGTATGTAGTTTTAATATCTTCCTTTATATAGTATATTAATGTCTTATAGCATAGTTATAATAAAAATTCATTCAACCTTCTGAACTGGAGTCAGACATCATCATTTCTTCCCACAGGGTTCACCTACATTTACAAGAGGATATCCCAGATCACATGGCACCATGATGAGCACATAAACCTGGGGAAAAACTGGCTGGGGTGGCTGCTCAGGAACTGGCTGTGCATGGTCAGTGGGTGGTGAGCAATTGCCTTGTGCATCACTTGATTCATACATTCCAACTCTTTTGTCATTATCATTATTATTGCTGTTATTGTTGCACTTGTTGTAATTATTATTTTACCTTCATTTTGTGTCCTGTTAAACTTAATAAATCTTTACCCAAACCCACAAATTTTGCTTTATTTTGTTCCCCAGCTGTCTCCCTCATCCCCTGGTGGTGGGGGGAGGTGAGTGGGAGGCTGTGATGTTTTGCTGCCTGTGGGTTAAACCCTGACAGTACCACAGCTTCTCATTTCACATCGTTGTATCTTTTTCTTTGCTGAATTTTTTGTCAGAGCAACATTTCATGACTGCTTTCTATGTCTACCTCATATTTGCAAGTGCTCTGAATCTTGCTACTCTCTTCACTTACGGTACTTCATCCAAAAAACCCACAATAACCATAAACAAAAACCTATATTACATTTCTAAGGAAAAAGCTGATGTGTCACCTAAATTCCCAGCATTAAAATTTAACCTCTTACCTGAACTTCAGTCAGTTTCTGTTGTGTGGCACATGCAAAATGAAAAAGTTCATAATTGTAGTGTAATTGGATTTCTTAAGAGGGAGAATTTGCACCTTACCTATCCATTCTGAAGAATGAATCTGGAAAGGTTTTTATCCAGGTTTTGCTCAGGTGCACAAGAGGGAAATATGAAGGAGTGCTGAAGGAAACCACCCCATCAGGTGCCTCCTTTCGAGGGAGGTAAGGATGCAAACTTGTCACTGCTGACTGCTTTCCAGGGATCCCTGATGGCCAGGAGCAGAGTAATCCCAAATCCAGCTGGTGCAGCAATTCCTTGTTCTCTATGACCCAGCCTCAGTATTACGTTCCTCTGCCTCAGGATGGAACAAGAAACAACACCAAAGCCAGAAATCTTACAGAAAATGTCCTGAAAACTCTTCAAACAGAAAGAAATTTAAAAATATATAAGTCCAAGTTTATTGTTCTCTTACTCATCTCTTATGGCTCTCTATGCAGCAGCCTAGACTTCCAGAATTAATTACCCAGAAATTTCTATCCTGGAACTTCATATGGTAATGCAGTTTTAGCTGATCCTATGTAAAGTCTATGGGACCGATGAGTATACTTGCATCATGTCCACTCCCTGCTATTTATTCTCAAAAATTAATTTACTCAAAAAGAAATCTTTTCTTTATGCCTTTGCCATTTCTGTGTCATGGTGTAATAGCCTATTTCTTGTGCTGCAATTGATTACACTACAGAGTGAGGAGAGAAATTTGAAAGCCTCTGATAATGGGAATACTTGTCTAAAAACATGTTGATAGGAAGTCTACCATCTAAACACTAAATATTTTCATTTTATAGCAAAATCTGGATGCATTCTTATGTTACAGCGTGAGCAAAAAGATCATGTGAAGGGGACCAGTAGTCTAATTAAATGAATATATTAATAGTTTCTGGTTTTGACAGGTTAGAGGTAGCTGTCATTCTTTTCAGCACTTTGGGAATTACTTCTGTCCTTCATTCTCCCAAAAGATTATTATTGCTCTGTTTCTTGTGAGTGTAGCGAGCTAGAACAGCAGAGATAATAGGTTATTATAGGAAAATTTGGCTGTGACATTTATATGATAAATTTGAAGTCAATTAGAGGGAAAATACTCCATTAGATAAAGTGAGTGTACCAATTACTGCAGGGAAGAGTTACTGCTAATGGCATAATTGAAATTTATAGAGTGGTGGTCCCACCACTGTAGAATTAGATTGCATAAATGATGGCAATAGCAGGCATGTAAACATTTTTGTTCCTAGTCATTTACAGGTGGAAGGAGTTTTTTTTTTTTTAGGATTCCATTCTGATGTTAAAAATCCAGAGTTACCAGGAAAGGACTGATGTGAGATACTCACCTTTTTCCATAAGTTCTAGCAAAAAGAAATTAAATAGCTCTTTTTGGTAAAAGTTGTATACATTTTCATGGAAATTAAACACATATATAAGGAATCATTAAGGGAAAGTAAAAATAAGGCTTTTCATGGGGAGAATTAAACAAATATATTACTTAATATGAACACCAAGCTACAGGGGAAACAAAAGTATTTGGTCAAATTTAGTATAGAGGTGGAACGAAGGGGAGGGGTTCTGTCTTAGATATTGGATTGTAAAGTAACCTCATGAAGAAACTACATGAAACTCAATTTATAGCAGTTCAAATCTAGATGGAGAGATATGCTGGAAAATAAATATTAGAGAAAATCATGCCAGACTAGGCCAAAGGACAGATTATCCAGGATTTGGTTAAAAACTTTTTTAAAATTCTGCACTTTCTAAAAGCCTTAAGGCAAGCACGAAAGTTAGGAAAACAGTACAAGTAGGGAATATACTAATACCCCTACTTGTGATGTGCTATTTTTCTGTTTGCTTCCTTGAGCTCTGCCCCTGAGCTCATCACACGCTGGTGACAGAGGCAGTGGCTGAGCTGAGAGCCAGATCTGTGCTGGGCACTGCTGCCTGATCCCACAAATTCCAAACTTCTCCTGCCAACACAAAAGGCAGGTCTGGGGTTTCCAGAAGCACCCAGCAAATGCCTCAGCACTAAAGGAGCTCTGGGATCACCACCCTGAAGTTCTGCAGGTTCAGCTGTGGAGCAGAAGCTGAAAGAGGAGCCAGTGTCCATCCTGGGCAGGGCACAGCCATGGCACAGCTGTGGAACATGAGAAACACCAACATGAAGGCTGAGAAGGGCTCACAGGACATATTTTAAATGCAATTGTCACCATGCCAGCCTATCAGATCGGTGTTTCAACCCACATCTTAAATATGCTGCTCATCTCCACTGTCCTGGGGAGAATCAGTGCCTTGGTGAGGCCCTGGCACAGGCTGCACTTCCATCTCTGGAAGTCTTCAAGTTTGGACAGGGCTTAGAGCAAGCCCAGCTAGTGGAAGTTGTCCCTGTCCATGGCAGGGGGGTGGGATGAGATGGTCTTTAAGGTCCCTTCTAGCACAAGCCATTCTATGGTTGTGTGATTCTATGTATTTGGACATCCACCTGCCAAAAAAAGTGAGTTCATTATGTGCCAAAATAGGAGTTAAGGCTTAAATTGAAGCTAATTCAAGACCCTCAGCTTTGATCACTTTGGTTAGGGTGTACTAACCTGAAAACCCTTAGTGCACATGCAGAGTTGAATCTCTAACACTGTGCTGGGCTCTGGTGAGATCTAAAGGATGCTGCTCTGCTTTCACCCACCCCATAGGAGGAGAAACACACAGACACCAGTTTACTCTGGGGTGTCATTCCTCAGGTAAACAAGATGTTCCTGAAGCAGCAGAACCCACAAATCTGGTTCCCTACAGATTTGGGGCTTTTCTCCTCTGACTCCACACCCCCTGTCAGCAGCACCTCTGTTCCCCTCTCCTTCCCCTCACTCCCCCTTTGCCCAGGGCTGAACTCTGAGGGCAGCAATCTCTGCAGCAGCCAGGCTGGAGGCAAACACAGCAAACAGCTCCACAGGACAAGTGTGCAGTGCTGGAGTTCAGCCTGCCTTTTCCCTGGGGGCTAATCTAAGGCTCTCCTTCTCAATCTGATCACAATCTTTTTGCAAAGATAAGATAGTGGGAACATAATTTACTTTCTATTTCAAAAGATCTCAGCTGGTAACTGGAGAGAAAAAGGACCAAATAATCACATATCTTTTGTTTATTTTAGAAAGCAGGTGAAAAATAAATTTGAGACACAATTTTTCACTAACACAGCTAAAATAAAATAGCAGATATCCATTATGGGAGCAAAAATATGTGCTGAAGTTAAAGTTGCTTTGTTGTTTCCATTATGAACTGTTTCCTGAGCTGCCATCACATCTTCACTGAAATTTTGCTGCCTATTGGATTTTCTGCAGTTAGAAATTAGGGAGGCAATAGTCCCTGCACTACTTACTGCAGAGTAAGGGATGAGACAGGAGCTTAAACCATTTCTGGCTGGCCTGTTAATTTCTTTTTCAGTAATGCCACTTACAGAACCCCATCTCACCCCTGCAGCTACTGCAGCCCAAATAGTAGCCTAGACTTCATTCACATTTCTTCTCTTGTTTTCAAAAGCCAACTCTACACGCCTTCAGATACAAAAAATTACCAATATTAATATTACTAATATTATTTATTTATTACTAATATTATTAGTAATATAATATTACTAATATGAATATTATTTAGCTCCACACACAAAGCCCATTCCAAATCCAACAGTTAGTCCTACTCAATCCAGTTTCTACTCAGTTCAACATATTTTCAGTTTCTGTTCTGTGAACTTCACTTCCCACTCCCATTCCACCAAGCACAAGGAGATGTGTGCAGTGCTCCCCTCCAAACCCTGCCAGCCTAGGTGACTGATTCTCACACCCCTGAGGAAAACTCATCCCTTCCCACTGTTGGAGTCCAGGACATCCCTCTGGCTGCCCTGGCTGTCTCAAGACCCTGGCAGGAGCCTTGGAGACCTTGTGGGAAAAATACTTGTGGCTTCAATTTTAGCCCATGGAAAAAGCTGTCAATTTTATATGAGGAATTACAAGCCACAAGGGTTTGAGTAGTGTGATATTTGAATTAACACAGGGTGGAAAAGTAGAATTTTGGGATTTTCAGAATGTTATTCAGGGGGTCAAGATGGAGGAATCTGGGCGTTCCTAGCTGTCTCCTCCTTCTCCTTGTCCTCCATGTCTTGGTGTGACGGTGACACTTTTCTATTGGTTAAAGGTAGAGACACACTGTCCAACATAGATGATAGATATTGGCACATTATTGTAAACAGACTGTACGTAACTTTTGATATAAAAGGTAAATACTGCCAGAGAGGGCAGAATGTCATGGCCTCCTTTCTGGACGGACCTCAGCAGGTCAGAGAAAGAATGTTATAGATAAGGAAAAATAAACAACCTTGAAAACACAATCGGATGCATTCCAGACTCCTTCACTGGCTGCAAGGGGCTAGGAAGCAAGGACTCTCACAATCCTGGGGCCATTCCAAAGCCAGGCAGACCCCATCATCCCACCTGCAATCTCTATCTCTGCACACTCAGCACAACTGTTAGAGAACACAGCAGGGCATCATCCACGAACATTTCCTTACGCATCCCCAACAGCTGCCTACAAGGGATGGAAACGTCCGAGGAGCAGCCCTGACACGATTGTGCTGTGTCAACTGGTGTGCCAGCTGGCTCCTGAGGGACATTTGTCATTTGTCCTGCCTGCTCCCCCCAGCAGAAGGCTGCAGCCATTAAGGCATCAGTGCAAAGCGTGCACGCAGAGCTGTGCTGCCACTGCTGGGTCATGGTTAATGAATGAAGTGTGGCTGAAGAGCACGGGGACTCAGCCTACCCAAATTGCTGGTTCTGAGGATGCCAGCCTGAGCTTCAGCCTCTCATGCTTAATGTTATACAAGGGACTACTTGTAGAAATAGAATGGAGATTGCCTCTTAATTTTGGCTTATTTTCCCTTCGTGTACAACATGTGCGGTTCCCTCCTTCATTTCCCTACACTTAACTCACAACATTGCAACTAAAATTTCACCAGTTTGAAATGCTTTTAATGCATTGGGCATTATTTGTCTTTTTGTTCTTTGTTTAAGAAGTTCTTTTTGATGAAATTCAACCTCTGAGCAGGAAGATGCTCAAAGGATGGGCAGAGATTTAAAAGCTCCACGGCTGGAGTTTTATTTATGCTAAATATTGCTGACTCCATTTGGTCTTTTAGCCAACTCTGATCTAGTTTAGTTCACTCTTCCTAGGCCTCCTGCCAAAGCAGAGCTTGCTTTTGTTTTAGTATGTTTAGTGTATTTTTATTATCACGTCAGTGCTATATCCTTTGCCCTACTGGGGAGCTTTATTTCAGTTCCAGTTTATTATTTCCTATGATCTGCTCTAAGTGGAATCCAGTTTTTTGGGTTTTTTTTTTGCTTAACCATCTAGGGGAGCAAAATGAAAGAACAATTTGCTATTTCGCTGCTCCATAACACTTCCTACAGCAGGTGAATAACTGGATTCAGGTTCAAAACAACTGTGCATTAGAGAATTTATTGACAAATGCTTTGGTGGACCAGGAAGAGATTTTTTGGCTACAAGCCTACATTAGCAGTCGACACAAGCACTGAAGCCCCAATTCTCTTTGCTGTAAACCAAAACCAACAAAACTAAAAGCAGCAGATTACCTGGAAAGTGACACTAGAATCAAGGTCTATTTTCATCACAGTAAAATGAGAATAAACCTATCTGTCCCATTTTATCTCTGTCCAAATGAACAGAGTTAAAATTTAACCAATTTTTTTTAAAAGCATGTAAGTCTTCTTGACAGCATCCTCTCCATTTCTCTTTTCCTTCCCTAAATATCAATTCTAAATAGCATTGCCAGGTAGATACATTGAATAAGAGACACAATTACCTTCTATTCAGAGCTACTCCCTGTATGCAAGCACCCTAGACAGCTTTGGACTAAAATTATAAACCAGTATTGATGAAACAATTTCCTTCAGCTTTTTGTTCGCACTCAAGGATGTATCAAAACAAGCTCTAATGGTCAGATTTCAAAAGAAGTTGGTATGAGAGCTCCAGCTGGGAACAATGACAGCAGCTAAGCCTGCAGCCCTTTCAGAAGTGCAGCCTGATGGGATCCAGAATTGTGAACCATTCAGAATAGGATATTTTCTTCTTTTGCCTTCTTTAAAGATACATAAGCCTGTGTTTACTTGCTGCTTTACAGCTTCCTCTACCAACAGCCCTGTAATCATTAGATGAATTACCCAAGCATGGCAATTACTATAGAACAGATGCTCATAAAAGACAAAAAAAAAAAGAAAAAATCCCCAAAAAAACCAAACAAAAACCCCAAACCTTCTCATTTCTACAATAATATAATACACTTTCTTTGTATATCTGGTATTTTTGTTAATACAGCTAGAACAATAAATGTGCACTTTCAGTGATTCTTTTACTTAAAAAAATAAAAAACAGAAACTTTTTAAAAGGACACAGAAATCTATTTCTTTCACACTTAACACCTAGTACAGAAGAGATCAAAATACTATGGAATATCTAGACTGCTAATAAAGGAAATATAAAGTGCAAATATTCTTAAAGTGTTTGATTTAGGAGTTTATGGCCCCATTTTAATACACCTTCAGCTGGATGCCAATGGGTCTGGTGAGCAACAGGAACCTGCATCCTGCTGCTCCTCCATGAGAGTTGGACCTTTACTGTTGTTATTTTTTTTACAATTTAAATGTTCATGCCAACTCCAGTTCACAATAATCATTGCTGATGAGAAAGCTTTGTTTAATTTGCTTTGAAGATGACAATGACAATAGTACTTGCATCTATAAAAAGGTTATTCTGGAACATTTACCAACAAAAACAAGCACCTCCACAGTCATTTCCATTCCCTGCATCTCCTTTTGGTTGTTTTTGGAAATTGTTCTCACTTCCTATTGCTGAAATGTTTTCTTCAAAGCATGTGGTGTTTAAAAATCAAGGGACTTTGTGTTTTGTCCCTGTTCTGCATGATCCATGTAAAGCAGCAATCACCAAAAGCAAAGAAATTAACCCCCCTCTTTTTTACTTCTTTTTCCATCTGTTCTCAATGGGTACACTGTTTTAAACCATAAATTGGTGATATTAGCTGTTAAATCTTGCTGAAATTATTTCTGTGGCACATAAGCCACAGTCAGTGCTTTTAGAGTTTATGTCCTTGAATGAGCAAAATACTCACTGAAGCTCATGGGGGTTTACCCCAAAACATTACCAGGATCTGGCTACAAGTGGCGTCCAACCATCTTGTGTAATTTTGTTTCATTTTCACTTTTTGCAAAGTACTTTTGAGAAGTCACTTTAACAAGAAATTTCATTGTCTAATGGGCCGTGACTGTACATGATAGGATTTCATTTTAAATTCAGTTCATTATGGTGCCATTAGGGAAGATATGACTTGTCTTATTGCATCTTATCATTTACCACGATTTTTATGTCCATTATTAGTTTGGATTTCCAAAGCAAGATATTCACTCAGCACCTGATTAAATGCACAGTGGAAGTCAAAGTGGAAGATAAATTACCTTATGGCAAAAAAAGCAATGAACTGAATCTCAACAAATCTGGTCATTTTCCAGCTCAGCCCCGTTCCTGCTTTGGGCAGGTTGTTTTACCCTTTGTGGTAAAGCTCCTCATCAGCTGCAAAGACAAATACTGCACCAACCCCACCTGTCAGCCAACCACTGGAGATTGAAACCTCTCCAGGAGAAATCCTCTCATCCTGCCCAGTGCCACGGCAGTGTGGATTGTGCAGCCTTGCTGAGCCTCTTCTGCTGTGCTGAGACAAGAAATGTCAGCTGCAATGCCAGGTGTGTGCTCCTTTACAGCCTCCTTGTGCTCACTCTTCACCTGCTCTTCGCAGGTCACTCACTTAAGCACTACTTCTTCCTTTTCATCAGAAGAGCTGAAATTTTAGCCTAATAAACTGCCTTTCCTTCCTCTGTCAGGCATCACTTTAGCCTCTGACCACCTTTTCCTGCTCCAAGTACAACAGCACCAAGGTCAACTGCACCATTTCCAGCAAGCAAATCTCCTTTAAAACAACTGGCTGCTGTCACAGTGGCAGGGCAGCCAATGATGTTTCAAAAATACATTGAGTCTCAAGCGATCTTATGGAGAAATTATACTTCTTTTTCCACTGGACTATATTTAGAACAGAGCCACACACAGCTAGATGCTGTTTACTTAGATTTACAGCTGTGCTCAAGCCACACACATACAAAAAAGAACAAATAACATTAAAGAACAATTTAGGAAAGACTTTTCACAAATCTTTAAGTCTCATTTTGACAGGAATGCTCTCTTAAAGCTGACCAATGTTTATTTTGTTGTGGCTGGAAATGGAGCTCAAAGCTCATTCACTTATTTTTGATTAAGATCTCAAAAGCCACGAGACATTAAAGGTTCTATGATCCTTCTTTTAACAGCACAGTAGCAGCAGCCCTTGCCCTCCTCCCACGGGCTCTGCATGAATTCTTCAAGGTGAAGGTGGGCAGACAACATCCTGATAAAAAGTGAATTCATCCCCAAATGGTTATTCAATACTGCCAGCTAAAACTAATTACAAAATTGTGTCAAAATAAAAGAAAATCAGTAAGAAAAAAGTGGATTTTTCTCTGAATACTTCAAAATCAGATTTTTCAGCTTTTCATTTTCAACAGGCATTTTCTTTTTTCAATGCCTTCTTTTTGCATTTGTTTAGATAAAGCCAAACCCATTTTCATGAAACGGAAGTGTTTCAATTTGCATTGAACTACCAGTTTCTGGTTAACCAAAATAAAGTTTTTCCAATCTGATCACTACCTCCCCATCCATTGCAAAACTGAAAACCATCAGCAATAGCCATCTTGCTTGGATTGCAATTCAGATTTTCCCCCTTCAGTTTACATTTTTGGCCAAAACACTGGAAACACCTCCCATTTGCCAAGCTCAATTCAAACACAAAGAATTATGGCTCTGAAACCTCTTTAGCGCTCTGGGAGATGAGAAGTGCACCAGTACCTTTGCTTTGGTTTGTACAAGCTGTAATAGAGTTGGTGGACTCCATATTTCAGTACCAGATATTTGGGATACTCAAGGGATGTTCTCCAGGCAGTTTCTTAAGTCTGTTGTAGCTTTTATGGTATGGAAGGCTGTTTGATTTGTTGTTTGTTTTTGTTGTTGTTTTTTTTTTTTATCAGCTTTTCATGTATTATGATCCAAGTATCAGAACTAGACAAGATGGAGATTTGTTCAGTGCTGAACTCTTTCAAAGATCCAATCCACATTTCTGAGAGGAGAAGCTGAAGCAGCAAAAATATTCCGTGTATTAGCAGCTTCAAATTCCATCTCGCAGAGGTGGCAGATCACATCAGTATGCACTTTTAGATCTATTACAGCAATATCAGCAGTCCTTGATTTCTCAAAAATGGTGTTATTCGTGAAGGTATAGCAAACTGTCACCATCTGACAGGTTTAGATTATTTCACTGGGGACAACCACTGCAAGGCACAGACAGCAATTGATTCATTTCTCGTCACACGAGCGCAGCTCAGCACCTGCTGCAGAGCCAAGCTGGGTTAATGCACAATTCAAAGTTACCACCTTAGTGCAATCTTTATTCACGAGCCATAAATACAGAACAAACCCTGTTTACTGTTAGAGTTTGCATCTTAAGTGCCTTACTGCTTTACTGCTAATTAAAAAAAGAAAATCATTGAGCTTTAAAATCTAACAAATCCTGTGTTCCTTTATTCTAAAAGAATCCTACACATTGCAAAGGTGCCACATGCTGAGCTGGCTCATCAGGTGGAGAATCAGTGGTTCAAGGACAAGCACAAGCAAATACTGAATGCTGTTTTGCCCCTCAGTGATTAATTACCCCTTCTGCCCTTCCATTCCCATCTGGGAGAATGATGCTCTGGGATTTTGTCTGCTAATACAGATTTTTAAATTCCAGCACAACTTACTTCTTGTAATAATCATTTTCGCCCATACTTTGCTGCATTTAGATATTGCTAAATCATCAGAGAAAAAAATCAATAAAAAAATCAATAATGGCAAATATATGTGCACATGTTCCACCCCTGTGCATGTGCACAGCCCAATGCATACTTGGTTTTCCAGACTTGCCCAGAACATCTATTATCATTTAAATCATGGGACATGACTAAGTCATAGCCAGGATTTTGCAAATTCAAAACTAATGGACCTCAAGCCTTTTAAAATAACCTTTGAGAAACACAACATAAAGATTTTCCTTAAGTGATTTTTCTATTGTTTAGAAAAGGGTAGGTTTTTTCATTGCTGTGTTTGTCTCCTTCCCCATCTGCAGTGAAGTTTAATTGTTGCTGCACCTCTGTGACTTGTGCCTCCCTATGGCTTTGGAGTCTGCTTTTGATTTTTAGTGTGACTGGTGACAGACAGCACAGAGGAAAGAACAAGAAATCTCTGGGGAAATTGAGAAATAGGTCTATCTGGAACAATTTACATTGATTAATTTTATGAAGAAAATTAACAGACTAATACTGCTAAAGGTACTTTTACTCCACATATAACACCATGAACAAATGTTATTTCCTTCATGCCATGAAGACAGAAATTCAGAAATGTTTTGTACCTACATTTAGAAATCCCGTAAATTCAAAACACAAATCATTTGAAGATCAATAAAGAAAACCCCCATATTTCTTTAAAAACAACCCCCCAGATTAATGGTTTCAAAGTTTAAGTAAATGTTACATAACTTTTTGCTCACATGAAAAACCTGCATTGTGTCTAACTGCTGGACACAACTGAGTGAGCTGGAGAACATCAGAAGGAAAAATTACTGTCTCAGAGCTCAGCCCTGAAGTGCCACCCCTGAGAATGGAAATCTGCTCCTCCTCTGACCCAGAACTCATTCACAATATTTGGCAAGTACTCCTCTCTCATGGGAACACTCCTGGTTCCTGCTGCCTGGGCTTGGGCACTTGCAGTTGGATTGGCAGGACTTGCTGAATGTCATCAGCTGCAGCTGAGTACAATTTTAGCTGTGCTTTAAATGCTAAGATGTCTTTAAAAAAAGAAAAAAGAAAAATAAGAAAAATAAGAAAAAACCCTCTACATTTTGGTGTAGAAACCCCAGACTGGGTGACATTTCCTGCAAATTGAGAATTTTTGACTTGACCTTTCTGGGCTCCCGTTTCCCTGGTGTAAAGCAGGAATGTCACCTGCTACTCTGGAAACTGTTATGGGAAGGTGAGTTCATCCATAATTAAAAGAGCTTTAGAAAACATATTGAAAGCCCTAGAGAAATGCAATGAGTAAGTGAAGCTTCATTCAATGCAGCACTTGGATAGTTATTAAAAGGCAGTTTTCAAGGCTACACACACTCTATGTGAACAGTGGAAAAAATAGTGTGTAAATCCCCCTAGGATGACATGAGAGCAAGTGAAGAAGGCAGGAAGTCATGATTTATCAGTGACCAGAGAGATCACAAGAAATAAATTGACCTGAAGTTTCACATGTGTCCTTAATGCTGGGCTTTCTCATCTGGGTGTTGGACTTTTCATAAAATATTCTTTAAGATGTTTGGGGTTTTTTTCTTTTTTTTTTTTTTTTTTTTCCTTTAGCATTAAAAGGCTATTTCAGTCAGGCTGAGTGAAACAGAACAACCTGAGAGTAAAAATTCAACATTATGTGTGTCAGGGAAATGCAGTGAAGATGATTTATCACTAATTATCATGGAGATGATGTGTCTGAAATTGAGGTCTCTCCATCAGGGAAAAAATACTTGTGTATAAGAAATTATACACAAGTATTAGAAACCATAAACAGAGGACCAAATTCATCAGCAGCCAGTTGGAGGCACTTCCAGCAGCACACAGGAGTTTTAAACTTTGATGTCAACTGTTCAGCCTATGACATCTGGTCAGAAAAGTTTTAGAGCAATGTCAGGGATTCTTTAACTGAGAATTAATGGAACTCTGCAGCTAATTCTCAGTTACATTAGCAGGCCAGGAAGGTGACAGTGGCAGTGAAATACTGGATGTGCCCCACTCCTTCCTGCCCTTCACCCAAGTGAACACTCAGCACATCACAGTGAGATATGGCTTCCTCTGCAGGTCAGACTACTTGCAGCCCAAGTACATTTTCAATTTCTGCGCTGAATAACAATTAGAGCAGTGACTTTCAGCCACACCCATGGCAAGCACATACCCTAAAGCAGTACTTGGTGCTCTTCTTGCTTGCATGCTTTTAACATTTCACTTCTCCCAGCAAGAATTTGTAACACCCAAACATTCATAAAGATCTTAGGGAGATCTCTCCTGATCTCTCACCTAATGTTATTGATCCATTAGATATTGCCTTTTCTTTTAGCAGGACCGTCTGGAAAAGAATGACAAGCCCCATCACACATCTGATATTTAACCAAACACAAAATACAGCAAGAATATGGCTGCATTTCCACTGTGCCAGGGTGGTGTTGCCCTGTCCCTCTCTGAAGCCAATAGAGCCCAACCTGAACACAAGCGTGCCACTGCATGCTGAGCAGTATGTGGGGGAAAAGCAACCATTCTTTTACCATGTCCCAGTAGATCAAAATCTTCTCCCAGCCTTCAGAAATGGAGTTGCAGGTGGGGCAGTGAGGATAAAACACTGAGGGCACTGGGAAGACAAAAGCGGGTCTGAAGAAAGCAAAAACCATATATGAAGTACAGATAAAACCCGAGATCAGTTGCTTTGCAGCCTAGATCCATTTAATCTCCTTGTCACTAAATACAGAATTGCATTGCACCTCATTTGTAGGCCCACTCTTCCTAATGCAAAAGCACTTCAAAAGCAGCTCATATACCATGAAAGGCTGAAACTTGATGGCTTCTTGCCAAGAAAAAGGTAGCTAAATGTCATAAGATTTATTATTTTGCAGGAGTAGCTTTTGCCTGCCACACTCATCACATTAAATAATATTCAGGATTGTTAATTCCAGTGAGTGTTTTCTCAGCACATGGGACCATTACATAATATCTGAGTAGGGATGGCAGCAGTGGGACTTGATTATTTCAGGAGCTGCACTGACTTACATCACTGCCTTGTGTACAAACCAGAGGTTCAGAGGTTTGACTGAGGTTCCCCCTGACTGGACACAGGAGATTTCCTTCCTACCAGTCCAGCTGGTCCATGCAGCTGAAGGTTAAACCCAACTCCTCCCTTGCTCCCCCACCCCAGGGACTCTGCGCCCTGTGCCCACCCCAAGTCTCCCTCTGGCAGTGTGAGAAGCAGCATGAAGGAGGATGGTTCCTACATCCACGTTGTGCAATGCAGCTCTCTTACACTCTCTCTGATTTAAACCTTTTTTTTTTTTTCACCAAAGTAAATAGCACAGATAAGCACAAACTAGCCTTCAAAGCTGTCTATTTGGGTGGATTTTAGGTTGTATTCTCTCTTTCAGTGAGGAAGACTGAGCAGTCCTGTGTCTTAAGGTGTTTGGTTTTGTCTCCTGACTACTTCCTCCAGTGAAGCAGAGATTCTGCTGGGTTTTCCAGCTCCTCTTCTGCTGAGAAGTCAAGCTGCCCAACCACAAACTGCAGAAAGTTTTAACTATTGACCATCACTCTATTGATCAAATCTCTTTGGCAAAGACAACCCGGGAAGTCTGTGTGTGTTGTCCTTTCTTCTAAATCAATTCCTGTCCCTATCCTGGGGTCCAAAAATCCATTTATTTTCCAATTATTGAGGCAAGGCAATAAATGCTTCCAGACATCTCTCACACAGAGATTTTAGGATATTATCCACTCCATCCATTAATTCTTCCAATGATCAATGATCAAAGCCTGATGTTCAAATCACAATACATTAATTTCTCCCCTCTGATCCCATTACATTCTGGTTCAAAACCATGTCTTGTTCCTAAGTTACTGATTCTATCAATTAGTTTTTTTCTGGTGAACATTTTGTCATTCTAAAATTTGTACTGAGCTTTGGTCCAAGTTCCAGAGTGTTGGGATTTTATTTAATCTGGAAAAAAAAAAAAAAAAAGCCATACTGGAGGATTATTTGCTTTATGTCATGGAATAATTTGCACCAGGAATTTGATGAAGTGCAAGACTGGAAACAGGATAAAGTATATGAAGAGCCTGGTCAAGGTACTTGGCCTGTAAATACCAAATCCTATTTCTCCTTCTCCAGAAAGCACACAAAGTGATCTGCAGCATTTTACTTCAGCTGAATGTCCCTTCCATCCCCTGCTCTGACAACTATTTTAAGAGGAGCCTTGATGTGACAGTATCAGATTTTCTGTGTCACACCTCCCATACCCATATTTCAATTACGTTCCATGGGACAGCAGCAGCAAACAAATTTAAGCAGCTTTTTCCACAGAGCTCTGTGGGCCCACAAAAGCATGAAGAGGGATGACATCTAATTCATTCCCGTTATTGTGTGTGATGAGAAACAAAGCTCAAGGGGACTCAAATGGGAATTGAACACTTTGATTGTGATCTGTGCCTCTCAAAAAGCCTGAAAGCTCTTAATATAAAAATGGGTCTGACAGAGCAGAGCCATATTGCTATTATATTCAGTGTTAAAATCTGACTGCTACTGGCACATTATGGTATACTATTTAAATTCACTATGCTTAGAAACCTCTTCCTTTCTCATCTGTCTCACTTTTTCACTGAACTGCACTCCTTTCCATTGCCAAAATGCTTTTGGAATACATTCTTCTAAACAACAGGATGGACAGATATCCAAACAGTGTCTAATACCAAGGGTCTTCCTGCAATAATTGCACTCCCATTAACTTGTCCTCATTTGCAAGGTATATCAATTTCTAATCCACCCTGAAGTCCTCATAGTTAATTAAGTCTGACTTTTTAAATGACATCTTTTATCACAGAAAACTTTGTACATGGTATACTTGGTGTTCCCTTCACAATAAAAAGGAACATTGATTGAAAAGCTGACAATCATTTTCCCTAGCAACACTTTTGGGTCACAGCCAAAAAGTTTGCATACAGAAATAAGCCTCCAGTGCCCACCTCCCCTTCTCTGAGCTGGCTTTAATTTTCTTTCTTGCACCATGGTCACAGACTCTCAGATGCAAACTTACAGGGTTGTTCAGTGGGAAAAGACAGTGATGAACCTTGGTCCACAGGGATTCAGACTGAAATCCCAAAGCACCACCAGGGCCCCTGCAAGTAGCTCTTCTCAGATCCTGACCAGGAGCTTTTGGCAGAAAACTGCACTATTCAGTCCCAAATTTTTCATTCTCAGTTTTCATTATTTTGACCAAAAGACAAGCAGGTAATTATGAAATCCTAACCAACACTAACCCTGTAAAGGATATGAAGTTATTTTGAAACGTGAGTTGTTGGGAAGATAAAAGATAGACAGGGGTTAACCCACATCTCACATAAGTCCTGTCAGTGCTGCCCAGGCTCTGGCTACTCACTGAACTCCCCCACGTTATTCTATCACCTGAGTAGTGATGAGCTGTGTACAAGATCATTCCAATCAAATTCAGCCTCTACTTTACCTGGGAAAGCTCAATATTATTGAGGGAAGTAGCTGTGAGCTAAGGAGACAAAAATGCAATTCATTATTTCTAAGGAGTAATTTGAAATATACACCCGTATGCATTTGCAAACCCAAGTCACTGCCTTCCTTCAAATCCTTCCTGAAATCCCCATCTACAGCACACCCTGAACCCCACCAGGAAATCACCCTGGCTCAGCAGTGGTGCACCTGCTACCCCCGTTATCCCCATTTGTCTGGGACCATGGGATCTTTAGGCACAGTGTATGTTTTCTGTTTTTTTTTTCTAGCATGACCAACACAATGACTGCAGTTTCTCTGCAGCACCAGGGGCCATCCATGTGAACATTCTTGAGTTTTTTCCCTTTCATTTTTGCTTTGATGCTTTTTAGATACATTATATAAAATGCTTAAAAAAAAACCCCAAAAGAATACTCCCTTATTTGCACAACTTCCTATTTCCTTATTTAAATGGCTCAGTGCAGCTCTTCCTAGGAATAGCACTTTTTGTAGGAGAAAAGAGGAAAGGAGAGTCACCAGCGACCTTCCCATTGTCCTTCCAGCCACAGGGACTGTGTCCCACTGCACATCCAGGGCAATTGGAGCTTTCTGGGTTCAGGAATTAACTTCTCACAACACTCCCAGTGTGGGACCAGTCTCTGCCCATCCTTGTCCAATTTGCACAAATTCTTAGACAGAGAACTAAGCTAAGAAAGATAAACTCACTGGAAAGTTTTCCCATAAAAGAGAAATAAAAAATATGAGCAAGTCACAGGAAATAAAAAATGGAAATTGTAACAACTTGGAGCCACCAGCTCTGAGATGAGCAACCACTCTCCAATAAGCAAAGCAAACCCGATGTCTGATTACATTAACAAAAAGAATAGCATTTAAATCACATGTAACTGGATTTCTAAAACTTGCATAGATCTCTAACAAACCGTGTCAATCACTTCAATGACATTCCAGTGACTAATAAAATAATAGAAAAAGGAACAAGAGGTAGAGTACTCTGTCATAATTCTGTGGACGTAAAAGAAAGGAAGTACTTAACCAATTTAATAATGCAGTTGTAAAATATATGTGTCTGGGTCAGCAAAGGGATTACCAGGCTCACAGTGGCAGGAAAGCAAGATACCAGAACACTTGAAAGAGGGGAGGGAACAACATCTTCCTTCCACAGTACTGCTTTTTGGATCTGTGGGGTGCCACATTCTAAACTAAATTATTATTTGTGACACTCAGCAGGAAACATTTTGCATATAAACAATTTTGCTTAGGTAAATCTGTCAAAAAGTGGTGCACTGATTATATTTTTAGCTACAGCTAAAATTATGCCCTGGAAACTCAATACCAATTTAATATGTTTATATATATATAAAAAAAAAAAAACAGTTATTCTGAGGTTGTTGAACCATGCTACTTTTACATGATGCACATGTTTTAAGCCCATGTTTCACACTTGGCCTATTTGCTTCTCAGAGGAGGCAAACAGCAGAAAATTCACAAGAAACTATGAACTGCAAGGAGCTGGGGATGTGGGTTTTAATGACTTATAGCAAACAGACCCTCTCACTTGGGACCAAAGCAGCCATGTGAGCACAAAACAGAGCAACTCCATTCCCACTCTGACAAGTGTCATCACACCTGCAACTCAGTGGGATGGAAAATATTTGGTCATGGACAAGACAAGACTAGACTTGCACTCCTTTCCTTCCCTTAAAGCTTGTTGTCATTTATTAGAAAGCAAAACATGAAAAGGAGGATGTAGGTGCATGGTAGTGTTAAAACAAGGTCATTTGGGGACTAAAATTTCTGAGACATCCAGGGGAGATGCCATTAGTTCATGTAAGTCAAGACTTCATTCAGAACAACAGGCAGACACATAGAAGATTAAACCTCCCATAATGATGCACACTCTTTTCTTCCTTCCATTTTGCTGTTCATAAGGATCATTTCATATTGCTTACTCAGAAAACAGTTGAGAAATTATGTGTAATAAATATTTCCTTAAATTGAGCTGGCAGAATCTATTTCTTCTTTTAAAATATATTGTTCCCAGGTTACTTATTACTCTGTGCTGGGACTTGCCTCTTAAAGAGAAATATGGCTTGAGGGACCACTCCTCATTTAAACAAATGCTATTAAGCTGGAGTGTGAAGATAGCATGGAAAGAACCGAAAGGCTTCCCTGGCTGCACTAAATCAAAGCTAATGGTTTGAGATAAAGTAAGTGGAGTTGTTCTTCTGTTCTTTGTCAGTATTAATATTTTAAGTTACAGCTTCTCACTAGACTGTCTCTGCTTCCACATCCTCTTATTTTAGGCCAGGACTTCTAGAAGGCTCCTCTTATGCACAATGCATACTTTTTTTCCTGGTGTTTTGCTGCTTCTGCCTCCCGACTCGGCTGCCTGACATTTACTGAGCTTGGGGTAGTGCTCACATGGCATTCAATTTTTCATCTGAATGCTTGTTAATCACAAACAAGCACCAGGCCAATTGCAAGCACAATTTACCTGGAATATGTGGTCTGGTAAACTAATTAGGGCAACATGGAGTGCTAATGCCCTGCTTCACAGAGGGTAATTACATCAGGAATTAAGAGCTTTCAGAAGCTTTTGCTCTTGAACTACAAATTGTTTCCTGACCTTTAAATATACTTTTCTGCCTTGCAACAAGCAGTTTTTCCATCGCTGTAGCCCAAATCTCTCTCTTGAATGCACCCCAGAGTTAAGTCTTTTCATGACTCTTTCCCACTCCCTTTAATTGAAAAAAGCTCTTCAAAGTATCTTTCCTGTAAGCATTAGATGGTCTTTTTGGCTGTTTCTGAATAAAAGATTTCTCAGAGACCACAGAAACTCTCCCCCATATATTATAGTACTCCAATCATTTCCAATAATGCAATTAGATCTGGGGGTATTTTTTTCAAAAAGCAGTAAAACCATTAGAGAGTGTGGTTTTAGAGGCATCAAAATTCTCATAAATTCCATTTCAGTTTAGGGAACAGATTCTGCCAAAATGAGAGCAAGGAGACATTTTTAGAAAAGTCCAGGCTTTGGGCTTTTGTCATTTTTTTGGGCACTAAAGTCACCCAGTCTGGCAGCCATCAGGAAGCAGTTGCCCATGACTCTTGGCTGGAGGGAAGGAGAAAAATGGAGAAGACAGACCATGGACAATGATCAGAAAATATCTATGGTGTGGCAGAAAAAATAGCAGCTTCACATAAATAAATGTGGGATGAGGACAACCCAGGAAAGTGTAAGAAAGGTTTGAAAAGAGAAGCGTGTGGAGAGAGGGTGCTTTCTTTTTTTCCTTAGGTAAATTATTTTAAGTAGTTAATGTTATAGAGAATTTATAAAGAATGAAAAATATATGTTTATTCACTTAAAAAGTGTGTGGACAAAATCAGAGAGATCAAGACACACAGCTGTAAAAGATGTGAAGAATAAGGAATCACTCTCAAGTAACATCAGGAAGAGAAGGAAGCCCAAAGAAAAAGAAAATGTCAACAATGAACACAAGAGAACAATATACAGAGGAGAGCCCTGCAATATCACTGGCCTTTCTGAATGAACCTTTATTTAAAACATTACTTTGCAAGTAAATGGTTGGTAATGAAATGAGCAAACTTTCAGACAGACAGAGCCTGACAAACTCTATCGAGGCTGCCAAACGAGCTGGTGGAAGCTATCAAAGAACTATTAGCATTCATCTTTGTGATCCTACAGAGGAGGGATAAGCTACTGAAAGACTGAAAAAAGATCAGCATAGTGCAGTTCTTTAAAGAGAGAAAAAAGGAGTAGCTGGGAGATTGATAAATCAATCGGATTAACTCCAGTTCCTGCAGAAACAAATCAAACCATTTGTCAGAATCAGGAAGATAACAAGGAGATGAGATGCAGCCAGCAGTATATTTGTTAAGAGGAAAGCATGGCAAAGAAATGTGTTTTATTTCTACAGCAGGTAACAAACCTTCTGGAGTAAAAACAGTAGCTGTCATCGATCTCAAAGCAAGACCTTCAATGCGTTTCCACTCACCAGTCTCAGAAACAAACCAGGGAAAATCTCTTGCTAAACTTTTTCTCTGTTGTAGGTGAAGCAGAGCATGACAGGGTGGCTGTATCCAAAGACTGTTCCCCCATGGAACAATCACAATACTTTAGAATCTACTCGTGGATGCTGCAGGGCCTCTCCCAAAACTCTCAGTGTTACCAAAATTTTCACTAATTATCAAGGTGACGGAATGGGGAGGTTGCTATTCAATTTTCAGGTGAGGGGAAGTCTGGAAGTATTGTGGTCATAATGAATGACCCATTCAGAATTCAAAATGCTTTTAAGAAATAGGGGGAAATATCTCTGGTATTCATCCATGACATGCACATTGCTGCTTACCTTAGATAGGATAATCCACTGCTGCAATTCGGAAATCCTTTAAACAAATAAAATTAAATGAGTCTGAGGGTAGTGGACTACCAGGGAAAGGTGGGCTGTGCAATAGTACCCTGTTGGGAGGGTTTAATGGGAGGATAGTTTCAAGCATCACCTTCCCCTGCTCTGTGTTAGCCTTATCTGAAAGACTGCAAAAATCCTAAAGAAACACCAAATCCTTGAGGTCGAATTTTGGTTTGTTGTCTTGTAGGGGTTTTTTTGTTGTAATACAAGTACACCATTAAGCCAGCACTGATTTGGGATCAAACCATCCTCTTTCACTCTGTTCAAGTACCAATTGCACCTCCACATTTCTTATTGCTGCTGTCCCCAATTCCCTCATTTGCAGTGACCCTCAGCCTCCTCTCAGGCAGTTGCTATAGGGCAAGGACTACTTTTTCTTCTGGGACATGTGCTTGCTGTTTATTCCAGATTAATGGAAAATAAAGGCACTGGCTGAAAGCCAAAACAAGCAAAGGATTATTGAAAAACAGCAACTTTCAAGAATTTAGAGAACTTGATAATACAAACAAATTAACATGAAGAAACTATGCAGGGGATTTGAGATACAGGTGAGGCAAAGGAATGATTCCATTCTGGCTGATGTTGAAAGCAACTAAGGACTGCCCAAAATCTTATTCCAGGTCTAGTGTAAATCACTAAGAGACCAGCATACTAATCCTCCCTTTTACATGAAAAGGGAACAGTTCCTGAAAGCAAAGTCAGTGGCAGAGATTTGTCACAGGGCACGGGCTACCCTGCCCTGTAACCTGAGCTAAAAGGGATGAGCATCACTTACAGCCTCATCTTTGATAGACACAGCAGCTTCCCTCTCCTTATGAGAATGGTCTCTCATGTTGAGTAGGTGATGATGCACTTTTCTCCTCCAAGGACATTTTTAGCCTTTTTCTTTGGAGTATTAGGCTTTGCTCTCTGCATGCAGTGCCACAGCACCACTGTCCTGGTTGTGGTTTGTGCCAAGGGAGATCTGGTCTGGCTGAAAAAGGCATTCTTAGAATGTGTTTGAACCTGCCTAAGCTTTGAAGCAGAGCAGAATAGAGCAGCTTTTCGTGAATCCAAAATTTCCATTCAAACTATTATTCTGAGATGCTGAGTCCTTCAGAGCTCAGAGACTTTCAGCAGTTTGAGTTCAAACTTGCAACACCCAAGTCCCAGGTAAGGCTTTTTTTCTGCAAGGTGTGAAAAATATTTAGGCACGTTTTCATAGCAGCAGTTCCACCACACCTTTCTCAAATCCTGGTTTTCATGTGAGTGAGTGCTCCAGCACCAGCACACATTTGAGTTCTGCTCTTCCAGCTGAGGCCCCTTCCCCAAGCTGCCATTCCCACCCATTGCTCACAGCCACGGGAAACTCAAAATTTCAGTGCATATCTGTTGAAACAGTAATACACAGCAATCTAGCTGAATGAAGCAGCCCTGTGAGTATGTCCTAGCTTGACACTGCCTGGCATTAAGGACTTTATTTTTCCCAGACTCCTGTCTCTGTGAAGCTGTGCCACCAGGCTCATCTGTGCAGCACAGACTGTTGCTGCTTCAGAGGTTCTTCTTGATTTACTGTCAGGAGCTCAAGGATATGAAGCACAAAGTTTCAGCTGCTGCCACAGCAAAACTCCAGACATCAGGGAGCAAACAAAATGACCAATTGCAGCAAGATAACAGGATATTTATGATTTGCCAGGCAAAGCAGTGTATTCTAACCAAGCACAAGCACTCCTATTTTCCTTTATGATCTAGTCTATACATTCTTGTACATGAACACCACAACAGAAAATAAAAGGTATTTCAAAACAATAACTGCATGTAGCTTCAGATGAAGAATTTTTTTTTCTTTTTTTTTTTTTCCATCTGACTCACCAGCTTGGGAATTTAGCTGTGAGAAAAAGCTTTTAAGATACTGAACACTGGAAGTGTTCAAGAGAAATTATTTCTCAAGACAATAAAGTTACTACTCAATTGTGATGCTTTCTGTGGCCAACTGGAAGACCAGCTCAAAAGGCAGAAAATGCCACACTTCAGAAAGCGGTGAACTGGAAATGAATCCACATTTAGCTTATTCACATTTGTGGGAAGGCCTTCACACATATTTGAAAGTGTTCAAAAGAGAAATCCCATGGGAAACAACACAGCAACACTGAAAGTTGTCCTAAAGCTTAAAAGAAAAATAATTGCCTCAAAACAATATCTTTCTTCCTAACAGGTTTAAGGGAAATGTCATTATTTTATTAAAGTGATTCATCTAGTCCTTCAGGACTGGCACTGTGGCAGTTCTGTGGATTCAAGGGGATGTTATGAGGTGCAGACTCCAATATAAACCTGAAAGAAAATAGCCACTGAAAATATTCCTTCAGCAGCCTCTGAGAGACATGGTCAGACATTATCATAGAGGGGATATTATCAGCTTTTATAGCACTGTCCCTATTCTCTTGCAAACAAGACACAGCCAAGAAGAAATTTAAAAAATACATCAGAGAAGTTACAAAAAAGCATCAAATACAATGCCCAACATGCTTTTGGAGCTTCTCACCTGGTATAACACACAAGTCATTAGAAGTTGGTAAAACCAGAATTCTGGAGTAAGATAAAGTCATCAGTATCTTCTCTGGGCAGAAGGAAAATGGCTGCATAAAATAATTTGTGAGATCTGGCCCTGAGAGAGATGCTCACACAGGAGATGGGCTCCTCACCCACAAAAGTGCCTGCCCTGACATGACTGAGATAAAAATTTGCTACATCTCCCATGGCAATGCTTGCTAGACTCTGCACCATGCCAGTGGGGCACAATCCATTTAAAATTCACTCTTCAACTCTTTCAATCCAATAAAACTGACTATTAGCACTAGCACAAAATTCCTGTTTTGGTACAGAAATTCAAGCATATGAGTCAAATTCATATACCCTAAATTTAGGTCTGGTATTAATATTCTCTGAGAATCTGGCCTGGAGATGGGCATATGATCAGCCTCTGAAATAGCACCATATGTTGAGTCCAATACTTTTTAATCTCCTTTTCAGAACCTTAAACTCTACACTGAAATCAGAATTAAGGGAGGCACAAGTGGAGCAGCAGTACCTATACCTAAGAACCAGCAGGTTAAAGAAGCATCTTCATTGTCCCCAGGAATGATTAAACAGACAGGTCTTCCCTCCAGTTTGGCTTCTAACAAAAAAACAGATTAAGCCAGAATTAAATAAGGCACACTTATCAGCTGGAACAGCCCTTCCCTTCTGCAGCACAAGAAAGCAGGACAAGGGAAGCTCAATGAATTAATGACACCTTTCTCTGCAAAATGCTGACCTTGTGTATGTATGGACCCTTCCTACTTCAGACACCTCCTTTTCCTCCACTACACCATTCTCAGAGGCCTCTCAGTGGCCTTTCCACATCTTAATGTCAGCACAGCAGTAATCCTGTTACACCTGAAGGATGATGCTGTACAACAGGTACTCTGCCTTGAAGGAAGTGAAACCTTAGTCTTATATGTGCAAAAAGTACAGGGCTTTCTTGTTAAGATGAACAATGCTCTTAGCACTAATAGTGAGCAACTATTTTAGAGGTTCCTCTCAAAGAGGAATAGTGTAGAGGTTCCTCTAAAATAGGTTATTCTATTTGTTCCCAAATGACAAAATTTAGTTAAATGTCCAGTGCTAGACTTCTGTCTAAAAGCAGGATTTTCATCTCTCCCTTCCAGCCTGTTGTCAATCCTGAAAACAAGAAGCCCCATGCCCTTCCTTAGGAGAAGAGGTGCCACTCCTTGCTCCTTCCCACCAGGGAGTTTACAAAAGCCAAACACCAGCACTCCTCTTGGGGTACCACAACCAAGAATTAGTTACTCTCATTACCAAACTGGCCTCAATTAGAATAGAGTTCTCCCCATTCTCCTCTCTATTTCATGTTTCCAAGTCTCTTTTTGTCACAAAATTCTGTGCGGTTTTGGGCCAGTCACTTGTAGGACATATGTAAAATAACAAGAGTAATACCCTTTTATACAGGATATTTACCTTCCTAAGGTACTCTAGGTAACCAGTAGAGATCCCAGCTTAGCAGTATAGTGTTATTTCTAACAGCCTCTTTATTAGGGTCAATTACTGTGACATGTTAAAGAGCAAGAACCAGTTTGTAGTTATCTCTATGTAAATGTTATTATATATGATATTTGTCACATAGCAAATCAATATCTTTCTTGTTCTGATATCAACTAGTTTCTGACAGTAAAATCACATCACCTTCCTGCCCTGTGCTCTGCTATTCCTCCTTGCTCCTGGAACATGGATGTCTATAAGCACTCACTTCCTTGTGGCCTGCAAGGTAGGAGTTATTTTAAATGCTGAAGACTTCAGCTTACTCACAAACAAAGGTTTCTGCGCCACCAAGAGCAAGTTTGCCAGACTGCTCAAATCCCCTATTCCCTTCTCATGAGACTCCTGTGTCTTTTATCATCTCAGAAGTGCCAATCTAATGCACCTAAAACTGGCAGGCACTTGCACTCCTGCCTGCTGGCATCCCCCTCCCATGGGAGCCAGGGGAAATGTCTGGTGGAAGGCAGGATTTGTGAGAACATCCATGGTGAATGGCAGAGTGCTGAGAGTGACATTTGGCCCTTGGACCTTCCCGCTGCAGACTGACACTTCAGCTTGATTTATTTTGTCATTCTTCCATTTCCCTCCTGGTCACGAAACCTCATTTGGTTTCACCAGCAAATGAGTGTTTGGCCTTTGATTTTACTGGGGACCAGAAATTCAATCCATGTCCTGACTGCTCAGCTCTGTCACCAGGTATTCAGAGAATATTAACCTTTCCCAACACCCCCACAAGCAAATCTTGCTCAGGATCTTGGCAGCAGAAAAGCAATGACTTGATTAATACAAAGCATGGGGTGGTTATGGAAGGAGCATTTCTTGTAAGGAAAATCAGCTCTTTCTTGTCAGTAAATGAAAGCTAATACTCTTTCCCTATTAAAGCAGGCTCTTGTTTAAAACTTTTATACCTTCCATATATCATGTTTTTGGAAGAAAGTTTTGCTATTTAAATAGCTGCCAGAGTGTTACAGGCTTATATGATTGCAATTTACAGTACTCCATAAATCAGCAGACCTCAGATGCATTGGGTAGATTAGAGCTTAAATTGACATCCTGCCTTTTTATTAACATTAAAAGGCTGAATCTCATGACATATTTACACAGAAGTATCCCTGCTGCCTTGGCCAAATTGTTCCTGAAGTACTTTACATGAAAGGACATAATGACGAAAACCTCAAATAATCTAAGCATTACAGCTACTCCAGAGGGGTTAGCTCAAGTCCAGGAGAAATCTGTGGTTCCTGCTGCTCCCACATAAAAATGGTGGAAATTTGTCCTTTAAATAAGAATCACATGCAGGAATCCCATGGACAATCTATCCTCACTTGCCTGCAGAAGGCTGGGGCATCCCACTGACAGGATCAACTTCCAAACCAGCCCAGCTTGGCAGGGCACTGCTGCAGTCACCAGATGCAGGCACGACAAAAAACAATGGCACGTCTGAGTCACGGCTCCCTCTCAGCTCCTTCAGCTACACCAAATACATCTCATCTCTGCTGACATCCTGGCTGGGGTCTGCACCGGCCTCCAGCAGATATTCAGTACCCCCAGCCTCCCTGAGGCACCATTCAGCTCCTGCACAGCCACTCCTGATCCAGACCTGATGCTGGTTTTTCGCAGAAAAACTGGAAGATTATGGTAATATTGCATAGAATGAATGTGGGGGAGGTCTTCTCAGGATTTTGCCTCACAGGAACTTTTTTGGGGTCAGCTGTCTTTGCATAGCCCTTACAGACTGGGATTACCTCAGGAGTAGAATAATTTCAGTCACTCAGCAGTCAATTCTCCTGCAAATCTGATACCTTTCAAGTAGAAATCAAGTTAAACATTTACATACTGTCACCTAACTAGACTGGTCATCTTCTAATCACCACACATCTCCCAGCAAAGCAAGAGCCAATTATTTCAGAGCTTCTTTCTTTTCAAAGGGCAAGAATACACTTTATGAAGCAAAAGAAGTAAATAAGCCAGGAAAAAAAATCATCACATCATTGGAAACAACCCAGGAGATAGAAGACTGCCTTAAATGATGTAACTAATACTGGCTGTCTGTGAGAGGATACCAAAGAAATTACTCTGTTTTTAAGAAGAACCAAGCAAAAGAGATCACCCTCTGGCCTTGATTGCTGGTTCTAATCAAGTAAGCATTCCTGCTTACTCCTTATCACTGAGACACCTGCTCCAAAAAGTTGAAAGAATAAAACCAATCCACTTCAGTGTTAAACTCCAATTTGCTCATGGTCACTTTTTCAGTCATACTTCCCCACTTAAGAAGGTATTTCTTTAAAAAAAATCACATCCTCCCCCTTCCCTCCTGCCAACAAAAGACGAGGAAAATATTATGGCTATCATTTCCTTGGATGAGCCAACCTTCCTGAAGAGTTTCCCTTCCCTGCAGCAACAGAGCGGAATGGTCACAGCCAAGAGAGGAGCAAAGAGCAATCCTTGCTCTTGGTTACAACAGTGTAAAACTCTGTCAGCAGCTGAGTCAGTCGTTAACACCAGCAGAATTATTGTTCCAGCCAATTTGCCTCGTGGTTGGGGTTCAGGTTCATTTTTCTAAGCGCTGTGGAAGAAACAACTCCTGCTCGCAGTCCCTTCCCTGGCTGTGATGTGCAGAAGTTGTGCAAGATCACAGAACGCCTCAAAACATGGCTGAATTATGGATGAGGGAATTCAGGTGTAGAGATGCTGAAAAAGACATTAAGTAGCCAAATGTACAGTGAGGAGACTCCTAAACATGGATGGGTTTAGTTTCCCTGCTCTCCAGGTACATCTGCATTCCTCCACTGCACAGGGAAATTATGCTGTAGGCAAAACTTCAATGCTTCAAAGGTATTTTTGACACTTCAGTGCTGGCTTGCCCTGCCTGGTCTCAAGTATCTGATTTAGGCTAATAAATAGTGGCTATTTTGCAAATCAACTCCCCTTTGTAAGCATACAAATCCCTCTGTGGACCACAACACTCCCAACCAAAGTTAACTCTGCTGCTTATGACAAATTCATCCCCCATTTCCCCAAATGCAGTCACGTCCCCAAAACCCCAAGCTCAGCAAAGTAGCCACACCAGGAATGAATGGGAGCCAAGTCTGGTCCTCCTCCAGCCACCTGCAGGGCTCTGCTCCTGCGAGGGATCCTGCCCAAACTTCCCACCTGCCAGAGCAACGCACTTTGTCCCTCCTGCTCACTGCCATGGGGCAGCAGGCTGCCCCATGCATGAGGGCTCACATCATCTTTCACCCATTTTTTACTCATAAATATAATAAAATGCATTACATTATAACTAATCTCCAGGTGGGCATTAGACATTATAAATTCTGACACTTAAGTATGGTCCCAGACATAACAACATCATCATGTTCTTGATCATGTCCCCAGAAGAGACTTCCCAAAATTAAACTTGGTAGAGGCACAAAAGGATCTTTTTTTTCCTGTGAGCTGTCAGCAAGTGTAAGAAAATATAATAAATTCTGTAACAAATAAACACCATAAGAAACTGTATAATCAATGCAAACTCAGTGGATGTTTTGGAAAATTCAGTAGCACACAAGCAGCAAGTGGGGAAAAAAAAAAAAAAAAAAAGGCAGGAATAACAGTTCAGTTTGTCTTGATCCTGATATGGAAACCCAGCAAGGCGGTCAGTGCACATGCATTTTGTATTTAGCACTAATTAGCAAGTTTAATCCAATATCTATCTTGATCTTCCCAACTGCTGTGAAGCACCTTCATTGATTGTGTAACAGTTTACAAAGCTCTGCCAATTTTCAATGATTAAAATCTTGGCAGCAGTTGCCCACCATCATGGTGCAGCCTTTAAAATAATTTTAAAAACCACATGCGATAAATAATGACAGCATTTAATAACAATTTGTGGATGAATGGTGCTTTTCTGGGTAGGACCTAACTCCTGATCTTTGAAATGCAGGGTTATGTTTGCTTAATGTTTTAAACTTTTCTCTGGCTCAGGAAGATGAGAGCCTAACCTTTCCTTTCCTTTTTAATGAAAGCTGAGATTTGCCTAAAATATTGTGACTATAGCAACCGGACTAGTTTTGATTATGGGGGTATTTTTAACTGGTAGACCAGGTGACACAAGAGCAGCAGAGAGCCAGTTGGACGCCACCTGCCCAGTTTGTTATTGTTGTGGCACAGCCCAAACCAGCCCTGTTACTGCCTGGTTGCTCTGAGGTGAGCAGAGTTACTGTGCTGGAGCCAGGTCCCTTTTCTGCTGCCCCCACAGCCTGTGCAGGGTGGGTTTGTGTCCATGAATTTGCAGTGCAAGATGCATTTCAGTGTTAGTGCAATGTTCTGTCCAGCTTTCTGAGGGTGCTGCCCCACAGCAGTCCTGGAGAAGGTCAGGTTATCTGCATGATCATTGCCATGGAAATATTCACACCAGGGGAGAGCAAACTCTGAAGAGCATTTTCCTGATCTGTTTTCCTCTTCCTGCCCACACTCAATTTATGTCCTTCTGACAATCATAAAATACAAGCTTTTCCAGTGCAAACTTTGTGAAATTAAGTGGTTTACCTAGCCACAGCCAAAGGTTAAATACACATATTTTCCTGCTGACTTCACTGCATTTAACCTTTGAAGTTTGGTTGTGAAAATCCCTAGCCCATCCATGTAAAACAAATGGAAAAACTCAGAGAGCAGCACTATTTGGGATTACTTAAGGATGTTTGAGTAGGTATTACCTTTCCTCTCTCAAAGCACTGCAAAAATGATTTCTCTTCCTCTAAAAAAAACAAAGCATCCCTTTTCCCTGCACACACCTGCCCAGGGGCAGGGCAGAGGGGCAAAGTTACTCCCCACCCTCCCTGTTTTAAAGATAATATTGACCCATTTGTCTACCAGCCTGTGTACCATGTCACAGCCACAACCATTTTACACCAGGAAATTCCTCTGGGACAGAGATGGCTCCCAGCAGATCCAGGACAGGACTTGGAGGCACAAGCACAGCAGGACCTGTCCTACAGGGATCTGTGAGAGCAGAGCTGCTCCAGGGACTGGTGAGAACCCTGGGGACACAGACCTGTCACAGCTGCCTGGGGGGAGGATAAAAAGGCAGAGGGAGGGAAATTTTGGGGTATGTGTTCAATAGGGGAAAAAATTACTATTTCATTAATCAGGTCAACTAAACAGGCAAGAGCTTAAGTCTAGACTAAGGTTTTCATTCATATTCCCTCTCAAACTCATGTTTGCAAGGGAAGAGAGCTTCACAGCTATCTACAGGTTCTCCTGAAAACCCTGCACTGCTTTTCCCTCCCCAAGGGTCTCCTCTCACATCAGTTCTCCAACATGTTTGTGCTGGTAAGGACAAGGATTCACGTGGCACACGAGATAAGCTGGAGCTGGGGCAGAGCTCTACAGAAAAAGCCTTTGGAGGATTCTGCCTTGCAGGAGGGCATGTTGGAGCAGGGAGAAATTATTTTCCAAGAGTGTGATACATTTCATTACACTTGCTATTGTCCAGTGAGGGCTTCAATTCAGAAAAACAAATTCAATTTTGCCCAGTTTGGGTTCATCCAACTCCTTAATTTTTAGCATTCTCCATCAGCAGCATCAGAAGCCAATAAAATCAAACCTACCTGAGTTCCATAGAGGTCAGCAGCCTTGGAAGCTGGAGGCAATGTCCCCACCTGATCTGTGGGAGTCCCTGTCCCGCTGTGACACGTGTTGCAGAACTCAAGCAGTTTATTGAGCTGAGACTGGCCAAGGGCACGAGTGTCACTGCTTCCTGCTCAGGAAACATCCTTGCTACAGAAAACACGGGCAGCAAACAATCAATTAGAGGAACAAATGAAGAGTTCGGAGCCAGGACCAAAAATGCATCAGCATTTTTTTCTCTTTTGTCACCAGTGTCACCTTGTGCTTCCTGCGAAAGCCTTGGTGAGAGCTGCATGAACATGGCAAAGAGAGACCCTGTGAGGAAAAACACTCAACACTAGCCATAGCACACCTCACAGACAGACTAGGGATCTCTTTTTGCCCTCTCTTCCAGAAAATTTCTGGGTAAAATCTGCTTATTCCAGTCAAGCTAAAACTACTGCAAGAAAGTCTTTCATTGTGAAGCAGCCCTTGGAAAGGTTTCCTAAAAGTCACAGGCTGGGACTGAGAGTTTGAGCTCCTGGGATTTACACTTGGCTCTTGCACTGAGCTGTTGTGTGTTCTATGGTTTCGTTCTCCTCTCCCCCTGCTGCACTTGGACAAGTGACAACTGCAGGGCTGGAGGTGCCAGCGCAGCCAGATTGTCCAGGCTCTGCCCAACTGCAGCTGGGGCATGAGGTGCCCACACATCCCTGGCACATCCCTGGTGTCAGGGACACCACCTTGGCCCCTGGTAGTTTGGAGGAGGAGGTTCTTTCCTGGGAAAGGCATTCAGGGGTGACACCGCCCCATCTCTTGCCTGTCTCCCATGTGGTACCTCGTTCTGGCTTTGCCCCACCCAGCACAGAATGGGTGACATGGATTTGGGACAAAGAGACAAAAAGATATCCCATACCTTGGCAGAGCCATCCCTTCTCCTAAAGGAAAAAGCCTCCCCTTTCCCACCTTGTCTTCCCAAGAGCACCAGGTGATTTGTGTCATCTTTGCTGACAAAGGCAATGCTGGTTTTTAGCCATCAGCACCTCCTAGCTGTGCCCATTACCAAAAAAATGTGAGTTTTTTTCAACTCTACCATCCCTGCTTGCCCCCTTAGGACTCTCTCAGTGCAGGGGAGGAGACATGAAAATCCAGAGCCAAAAGTGAGTCCTGAAGATGAAATATGTACCCCCAGCCCGGCTCCTTGTTTCCAGCACAGGGCAGGGATAGTCAGCAGGATGCATTGCTGCTTGGGTCAGGATAACCCTTCAGAGGTAAAGCCACTGTCTGGCAAGGGCTCAGCTCTGTCGGGGAACTCGCACCCCTCTCCCTGAGGTAGATCCAGCTGATACAAGGAATTCCTTCCATGCCCTCCCTTTGGGGCTCCCAAGCAGATATTCAGTGAATTTGGAAAGAAAACCCTAAACGCCTGCCTCCCTAGCGAGTGCTTATTTGCAAATAAGCATTTGTAAATAAGCATTTGCAAATAAGCAGCGCAATAAAAAGGTTCCCGGGCTCTTTTCTGTGCTGCTGCCCGCCGGGCAGCGGCGGCGCTGAGGGGAGGCCGAGGCGGAGCGGCGCTGAGGGGCTCACGAGTGGGACGTGAGAGTGAGCCCTGCGCCTTCAGACAGCCTCAGCGGCGACACGGGGCATCGATCCGTCAGTCCGTCCCTCGATCCGTCCGTCCGTCCGTCCATCCCTCAGTCCGTCCGTCCATCCCTCAGTCCCTCATTCCGTCCGTCCGTCCGTCCCGGGCGCTCCCGGCGCGGTCTCGGGGCCGGGAGCGGCGCGTGGGCGCCACCTGGCGGCGCCGGGCGGCCACTGCAGCGCAGGGACCCGGCAGCGGCACTCCCGGGATTCGTTCGGCATTCCCGGGGTCCGTTCGGCATTCCCGGGATTCGTTCGGCATTCCCGGGATTCGGCATTCCCGGGATTCGTTCGCTATTCCCGGGGTTCGGCATTCCCGGGTTCCGTTCTGCATTCCCGGGGTCCGTTCTGCATTCCCGCCCCCGGGAAGAGCCGGGGCACGGCCGGGCCTTCCCTCGCCTGGCACAAAGGGAGCGGTCATGGTGTGCCTACGGCCGCTGAGCAGCCAGCAGCCTCCTATTCACTGCCCTCTATAACTGCATTATTTACAATTATTTACAATTCTACCAGCCCAGGTATCGAGCTCTTTGATGCTCCTTCTTGCCTTCACACCTGTGCAGGCTGGGGCAGCGCGGCCCGGTGTGCTGCCGTGCACAAGGATGGTCACTGTCAGCACGCAGGATTTGGCTCCCGAGGCAGATTCCTGGGAGAGACAATGCCACCTGCACTGCATTTATAAAACACCTTTGCATGCGAGCTGCAGCGCTGGGCTGTGACCAGCATCACATTGGTGAGCTCTGGCATGGGTGAATTTGCGGCTGGGAATCTGCACCTCCTGTGCAGAGTCACTGTGTGAGCCCTGGAGAGCCAGCGGCCAGCCGAGTGACAGGAATGAGCCGGGTGATGCCCATTCCTGGCTCCCAAAGGGCTTTGTCTCACCCAGAATAACAGCAGGCAGAAATGACCATTACTGGCCTTTGTGTTCAGCTCCTGCCCTGCAGGAACTTATCTCTTCCAGCAGTTAAAGACAGTCAGCAATGTCCTCAACACATGGAGCAATAAGCACTGATATCACTTCCCCATCGGAGCTGCTGGCTGCTGCCATCCCTTCCACTTTTCCACTTAATAAAACCTGACCAAAACCACAGCCAAACAAAACAACAAACCATTTTACATTGAACAATCACAACACACCATCTGAGACACACCTGGCTGCATCAGTCCTTAAATCACTTCAGTGGTGTGAAAGAGTCTGGTTAAGCTACTCACGGATGATGGTGGATAATTGGAATTGTCCAATTCCACAGGCTAAGGGTCAGATCCTCAACTGAAGGACTTGCCAATGCAGCACTGTCTGCTTTCAAGGTGAGAAGAGCTGAAATGCAAACTGGAGGCTCATCTTTAATTCTCAGCCATTCCCCAAAGCTCCCAAAGCTGATGTGAGAGGCCCTTCCCAGCACCACAGCCTGGACATACACAGGCTGTTCCACAGCAGTGCAGGATTTGTGACCCTGGATGAGTGGACCTGTAGTTCAGTTTCTACCAGTGGAGTGATGGAAACTCTGTGAAACTCTGGTATGTGAGCTAAGCTGGCCACAAACCTTTCCCTTCCAGCTCTCTCCTATCTGAGGGAACAGACACGTCAGCACAGTGCCCTGCTGCCAGCCTGGGAGAGCACAGGGATGCCACAGGATATGCCCAGAGGCTGCCTGCTCCCCGCATTGGCACGAGCTGGAGCTGTTGGGAAGCCATCAGCCTGCTTTTGCAGATGCCTTGTACAAACTTTTACATTTCTCTGCAGACACCAGTTGGTTTCATCTGTCTGCTTAAGCTTTTCTGCTGTAGCCAGCTGGGAGGGGAGAGGGTGATCCCAGACCACACCGTGAGGTGCTGTGGATGCTCCAAGCTCACAGCCCCAAGGAGGATCCCCCCCAAGCAGGGGGGTCTGGGGTACTCAGCATCACTAGGGACCAAAGGGATACAAAGACAACAGGACTCAACACTAGGCAAAGGTCAAGTTGTACTCTTGAACTGTGTCTTACCTCAGAATTGCTTCTTGGAGAGCACTGTGCTTCTCTCAGTGCCTCCTGAGGATGATCTGAATAACCAGTGATGTTCCCTTTCATGGGTGGGTGAGGAGGTGACAAAAGGACTCCACGTGTCCCATCAGCCAACTCCACACCAGCAGTCACACCCAGGAGTTCCCAGACCCTAAACCTGTCCTTATTTTCTGTCTGCTTTCCACTAGGAAAGGCAACTTAAAAGTATAAATCTCACCAAGGTTGAGTGGTATAAAATGAAAGCTTTCCAGAAAGATGAATTTATGAATTTCAGGGAAAATACTGACATCTGAAAATATATTCTTATTCACTATTAGGAGAAAAACAAGCAAAGTCATAGAAATGTTCTGTTTCCATGATATCGAACCATTTCATTTTGATAATGTCAAAACATTCTAAAATATTGTCTTATGCAAAATAGTAAACAGATTAAGCAGTTCAATAAGGCAAAATGAAATTAATTTACACAAGCAAGTCAAAATTATTTGTTTTGATATCCTCCTTTAAAAATTGTCAAATTACCAGAAACCTGAGATTTCAACACTAACAATACAAGGTAACTCCTCCAGACTGTTTTGGACCAGCTCTTCACATATCAGCCCCAGCAATATCCATTGTTTTGTCATTACCTGGCCCACACCCCACTCTTCTGGAGGGGTAAAGAGCTGAGCACAGTTATGGTGTGTGTACAACACCCATGCTAAAGCCTTGGGGCTGCCTTTGCTTTATTTTCTGCAGGTCCTGTGACTTTACCTGGGCCTGAGCAGGTAAAACTGAAGAAAGCAGCACTCAGGTGACAGCTCACAGGAAAATTGTGGCAATCAAAAGCAAGAACCTGGAAAAGAATCATTGTCACCTCTGTGGAATCACGGAGAGCACACATGGCTGGAGACTGGGCACTTCCATCTCCGCTTCTGAAGCTGTACCAAACCACTCAGTCTGTGCTAACTTGCAATTAGGGGTTGGTGATTTCTTGTATTGACATCTCTTTTAAATCAAGCTGAAAAACTCATCCTGTTAGAGTCTGTCTGTCAGCATTTCTATTTCTCTCTATGGTTACTGCTACCTAAGAAACTTCAGACTGTCTGAACTTGGCTATTCCAGGCTTCACCTTTCATTCACATTAAATTTTCAAGTATTTCAGCTCCTATGAAAGGACTGAGACTCTGTTTTTTGATGCTGCAAGACACGGCCCAAAATATTCCCCGTGTCTTTTTCTCCTGAAAACACCAAATCTACCCCAGTTTGTGCCCTGCTTTTAAGAAATGCACAAAGCCTGAAATTCTGATTACAGCTCCCACAAGTGGCAAGGCCAGCCAGCTACAATGCAGTGCAGGCTCAAAAAAATGAGAGAAAATTTTAATTTTCACAAACCCAGTCTGCAGGCAGCCTGGCTCCCTGCACACATCACATGAGTGCCACTGCAGACCATTCTGACAAGGGAAGGATCCTCTCTCTGACATTTTATTTTCCATCTCCCCTGGCTGCCAGCCCTTGCATCACCACATCCCCTGTCTGAGCCCACTGCTGGGGCATTAAATGATTTCTCCATCTCTCTTCAAAGGATGGCAAAAGAGAGATCCATAAAATATTCTCCTAATCATTTATGCCAAGTAACCCCTCCCACAGGCCAGTCTGGCCCCCCTAGGGAAGGAGCACAAAGTCCAGATACATTTTTCCCAGTCTGCCCTTTCAGAGTGGCTTTTCCCAACTTCAACACTGTGTTTTACTTTTCAGGCTGTTTCTTCCTGACCCCATCAAGTAGTGCCCTGAAACACAACAATAGATCAATTTAGAGATGACAGTTTTAATTCAAACCATAATCTCTGTTTTTATAACTGTATCCTCTCTAAGTTTCTTGGTTGTTTGCATACTAAATAGCCTGTCTTGTTTTCCCTTTGCCACCTCTTTGTATTATGTTATTTTTACAGCTGACAAGCACTGTTAGACTGCGAGAATGCTGCAGTGTCAAAAGCAGATTGAATTTGCTGATTGCTGGAGTTCTTTGTGCTGCTCACACAAAATTCCTTCTTTCCCCTATAATACATCTGTTGTTTGTATATTCGATAAAGTTAATATCTGTGAAATCAGTCATTTCCCCCAGCTCTAAATTATACTGCAACAGACAGAAGATTGACTTCATTGTATTGACAAGAGAGAACTCCCAACACTTATTATTTGTGGGGACTCGGAGAGATTACAAAAGCACACAGCTTTATCTGGGGAGTGTATTTCTGTAAAAGCTGATAAGGTGATGTATGCACATTAATGTGGGGATAGTTTTAAACAAACTTCTACCTTTCTAACATTTTAGGGATGAAGAACTAAAGAAATAGCATAAATCAATACATCATCCCCTTCCTCTCTTCATGCCAGTATCCTCTTTAACACCGATCTCATGTGCAATATTTATGTCTACATAAATAATTCAGGAACCAATTAATCCAATTCTTTTATAATTACCTCTTATAATGGGATACAGCCCAAATCCCAGCAGCTTAATTGCTACTTAGTGGAGATATTTATGACACCAACACTAGTAAAGAATATAGGCACTCTCACTTATGTCAATTAGGGACAGGGTTTAAGCTACTAAACTCCTGATTTGGATTTCAAACAGCTCTGAAATCCTGGAATTTGAAGGCAGACAGGTTTTTAATTCAGAGCAGGAGGCTCCAGCTCTCCTGTTTCTCATGTGTGAGCGCTCAGGAGTCAGCCCTCACTCACTGCAAGGTGACAACCCCAGGGTGCTGCCCTGTCCCCAGCTCTCCCAGCAGGGCTCTCTCTGCTGGGTTTTGTGTCTTCACTGCCACATCTGAGCTCACCTGCCCAGCTTGGCTTCACACCCCGTGGGTGCAGGAGCACAGATCGCCCTGGGCTGAGCCTGAGTGCTGAGGGCACCTCAGATGGGAATTCTGGGGTGCACCATGGACCTGCCCTAAGGAACCACCCTCAGCACCACTTTACTGAAGGACACCACTCAAACAAGGGAGAGCAGAAATGTGGAGATGTCAGAAGAGAAAATTTCCTCTGTCTTGGTTTAGAAATTAAGCTCTTCCCACTTCAACTTACCAGGCCTGGGATTTTCCCATTATCCCTTCAGAGGAACATCTGAAAGAGAAGCCTTGAAAAAAGGAATGAGTGTTTAGTGTCCTACCTAATGTGGTATTTGTACTCAAGTGAGGAGGATATTTCCTGAGCACAGTGTGACACGCACTGCCTGCTATGAAAGCATCTTGTGAGGTTGTCTCACACATCCCTTAAAATAATCCTCCTTGGAAACACGAGAGCATTGCTTGGAATTCCTGTCAGGGATGTTTTAAGCAACCTGTTACAGGATCAGCCAAAAAAGGCACTGATATTGGGGTAGAGAGAGGCAATGTGGTGTTTTTGAGAAAGGCTTTGTCTGCATTTGGCTTTATCAACCTGGTTTGCCTCAGCCCCAGAAACCCTAAAGTTAACAGCCACAGGGTTTAGGCACTTTGGATTCAAGGGACTGCATTCAGCTCAACCTGAATGCATTTTTGATTGATTTAAGGGAAAATAAACAGTTCTTAAATGAAAAATGAACCCCCACGGATTGGCTGGCATAGGTTTAAGTACATTCACAGAAAATCACTCCTTCTCCCAGTGCATTTTCCCTTTGTTACTAAGTTCTAAAATGTTAATGGCTTTCAGCTTGCAAAAAACACAAATGCTCTGAAACTTTGTCCTGTTACTTGTAAAGTGCATTGCATCTAGAAATACTTGGTAATTAGAGGGAATGTGCATTTAAAAGCTTAAGGATACAGCTCCTAACTGAGTCACTTAGTTTTTATGATTGCTTTTACCTTTACAAGCAGCTGAAGACATCCTCTGAAGTCTTAAACTTGTCCTAATCAAATGTTTTAGTCAGTGTATTTTGATGAGACCTGGCAAATTTATTCCATTATGCTGCTATTAATGGTGGATATTTATGCATTAGGATGCAAAGAAGTGACTCCTGCAACTAACATTTCACTAAGGAAAGTTTTGTAATTACACCAAGAGACTGGGAATTGGAATTCCTGGGTTTCTGCTGAGCTGTGGGACAGACATTATCTGCTATTCCTTTATCCTCTGAAGGCACAGTAATGTTTGAAAGGAATTATTGTGAAGTTATTTGATAAAAAGGCGACTTTCTTTGGCATTTAACCCCTTCACCTGCATGCTCACTCCAGGGCATGTTACAGCTGCTAAGGTTTTTAAGAGATCCTCAGAGGAGTTTTATTGGTGTTTATGGGTGGTTAATGAGTTAATCCCTTCCTCTCTGACCTGGGTCACGAAGCTGAAAAGCTGAATTTCAAGCAACAACACTGGATAAGAGGTAGAACAGAGAGGTTTATGAGGAAATCAAAGAGAAATTGAGTTGTTACTAAAGGTGTTTTTAAATAAGTCCTTTTCATCTGGGGAGAGGATTCATTTTTTTTTTCTGAAATTATCCATTCTTTGAATTTTATCCAAATTTCAGAAAGAAAATGAAACCACTACTGCTCCAAGACCCAAAGACTGAAAGCTTCTCAATTTCTAATACAACCTTAGAGATTTGTTTGTTCAATAAAACAGAAGAACATCTGACCTTCATGCTGCTCCATCCTTCACTCCCAGCAGGTGATGAGCAGCAGGGCAGACAGGCAGTAGGATCCCCTGGAGAACAGCAGGCAGCAGAAGGGTCACAGGGACACAGCTCCAGCTGCTGCAGAGACCCCAAGGGAAGCTTGGAGGAGCATCCAGGCTCCTCTCCCACACTGCAGAGAGGCAGGCAGGTAGCTCCAGCCAGGCATTGTTCTAATCTCAGCCTCTGGTTCTAATAAACCTGTCCCCAAGAACAAGGACATCAACAATTCCCTGGAGAATCCAGTGTCTTTTAGCCTTGCTTGTTTCTCCTGTGAGAACTTCATCACACCAGCGTGGTGCTGGACCAGCACAGATGTTGGGGGCCACTGCCCTGGGGACCAAATACCCAGGAATATTGAAGATATGGGAACAAAACTGAGCCCTGTCAAAGCCTCTCATGAAAAAAAGGGAAGAATCCCATGCCAGGACAGCCTCTATCCTAGGACAGCTCTCCAGTGGTGCCCTCTCTGGTCTGCCACGTGCCAGGTGGGCAGCCCAGCCTTTGGCTTTTGCATGTGCCAGTGTAGCCCAGAGGTCAAGGATCTGCTGGGTTGAAATTTCCCATTGAAACAGCTCTATCTGGCTGAAATGTTCAGCAAAAGGCTTTGCAAAAAAAATACATTTTATTCAAAGGAGTGTCTTGATTTTTGTAACTGCCTTGACTTTGGTGGAAGAAGGCTCCTCTCTGAGCTGATGGTGATTTATCTGCTCTATTAGGTCCAGTGACAAAGCCCTGGTGCTTTCAATGGGACCAGAAATTAGACTGTCTGTGAAAAGGCAGGAATGGAGGTTTCACCTCAGTTGCTCTGATTTAAATGCAGAGAAGCTCTTGTGGCTCCTTTTGTGTTATTTCAGCTCTAAAGGAACAGAATGGGGAGCAGAGCTGTGCCATAATTGCCTAGGCTGAAACCAGCAAGGAGTTCAATCAAAAATATTTTACCTGGAATTCCCAAGCACATTTGGGAAACTACTGATTAATTTCTCAAAAGTGACATAATTTATTTTAATTTAATTCTAACAAAACCAACAAGTAATAATAATAAAAAATAACCCACCAATCCCCAAAAAACCAAACAAAATCCTTTGCCACTTCTCACATTAAGAATATACTTACCTGGACGTGTGTATTTTTTTTCCCTCGCATTTCTCTCAAGCTACAATTCAGCCAACAATAAATGCCTACATTTTATCCTCTGATTTAACAAATAAAATTCTATGGTAATTTCACAATCAACAATGCCTCGTGTTAGGAATTCCATTATTAAATCTGATTGAATATGATTAAATATGGCTCATGCTTTCGAAAATGGGTTGCATGATGGATTTAAATGAACTCATTAGTGGCTAATGCAGCAAAGCACTTTCTAAATGCTAATGTTTGGCTGCCTTTGGCTCGTTAATTAATTTGAAGATTGTGTAATTATGGGAGCTTTCGTTTAGCATACGTCTCTTCTTTTTATTCCCAAACGACAGTTGTTTGTGTGCAGCTACTGGAAATTCAATTATATTTATAATAAAAATAGGACATCAAACTGTCCAAACAAGCACACTCTGCAGGGGACAGCATCTTTTCCTTTAAAGTCTCCTTTATTACTGTTATTTTCGAAAAGAACATGGGCCCAGCAGCTTTCTCCCAGCACAGAGAAGGGAGAGCAAAGTACACAGCACTGCCAGATAATTACACACCCCTGAAGAGCTGTGCAGGATGTGTGAGGGCTGAATATGGCTTGGGAAGAAGCAGGAGCAGAGCCTGGCTTGTTTCCTCTCTCTCTTCCCTCCCCCTCTGTCCTTTTTTTCAGATTTATTTATTTTGTACTTTGCTTTTAAAGGCCAGCAGCCCTGAAATGAGGCAGTGGGGCCCAAACAGCCCGGCCAGAGGAGAGGAGCTGGTCTGGGGGTGCCAGGGCAGGCACAGCCCTGGGCTCCTGGTGGATGAGCAGAGCCACAGATTCCAAGGATTCTGCACCAGCTGGAAAAGCACCACCTGTTAAACTCTGCTGGAATTCTGGGCAATGAATGCATTGGCAGCTCCACTTTAAATAACACCACAAATGGACTTAAAGCAGAAAGAAATGGCCTCTTAGGCAGATAGTAGGCACAAGGATGGGGCTATAAATGCAACAGGAACAGAACTGAGCCAAGTGCTCCAGTCAAGGCTTGTGTCCACAGCAGAGACACGGGTTAAAAGAGCCATGAACTCATGGGTGATGCTACAGGATAATCCATGCCAAGACTCCTGGAGCTGTAAGGCTCCTGGGGGGCAGAAAAAAAAAGAGCTGAACCTCCTGGAGACATTTTGACTGACAACTAATAATGAAATCAACTCCCTCAAGCATTTCTCCCATTTTCAAAGGCACATCTGATCTCTCCAACAGGTGCCATGGTTGTCTTCCCAGCACACACTGAAGTCACATCAGTCCTTATCATAACAGGAAACTTGTTTGTCATCAATAGATTTTGTTTCCACTAAGTACAGGGTTCTCTGCTGTATATCCAGGGCCACACACAGCTGGATGGAGGGGCATCACAAGTGTAAAAACCAGGAAAGCAAACCTTGGGATTCATTAGTATGCACAACACTGCCTGAAAGGAGCCTTTCTCTGCCAGCAGCTGCAAGAGCAGCAAGGCACTAACATATGGAATAATTAAGCCAAATAAGTAACTACTACATTTTCTAGTGAAACAGAACAACTTCATTTTCTCAGTCAACTTGTATCTCCAAAACACCCAATGTGCATCACTTAGATAAATCTCCTGAGGACTGTGTTTTTTTAATTGCTGTTAACCATGGATGTTCATCCTGTGCACTTCTATATGGCTAAAAAATATTAAAAAAATGAGCAACTAGGCATGATTTAATAGGTAGCATCAAAACCTCAACACCCTCACCACATCTTCCTTCAGGGGAAAAGGGCAAGGAATGACTATGAAGAAAGACCTGTTGGCTGGGCTGAACCACTGCTGCTTCCAAAACCAGAACCCCTGATCCATTCGGCTCCAGAGAGCCATGGGATGGGTGCCAGAGATGACCTGCACTGAAATGTCACCTCCCAAAGCAGCTGGGAAAGTGAATCCCTGCCTCAGCAGCCGACTGAAACCAGCAGAAGATGCAGGAACAGGCCAGAGAAGAACAGGGCTGGCGAAGGTGCAGGGACAGACAACTGCCAGGAAAATCAACAGAGCTTCTGCCAGTCTCTGGAGGGCAAGGCAGGGCGTGAGGAGGAAGGAACCAGGCTCCCAGACAGCTCCTGCCACCTGCAAAGCCTCTTGGGGTGATGAAAAATAAATGAAACAAAACCTAAAACATGCATCTCAACCATGGCATTGGCACTAGGAAAAGGTGTAGCATAGTTAAACAGGACAGCACCAAAAATGACAGAAATGCAGTAGGTTTTCATTCAAAACTTCAACCCCTGAGGTTACACCAAATGTAGTCAATGTTTAAAGCCAAAGCCACAGAAACGAGGGTTGGGTTTTTCATACTGCATTTCCCAGGGATTTGGCTGCTGAATTTAAAGTCAGCCACCCTAGAAACATCTATAATTTCAAGAGGGAAAAAGCCTTCCCCCCTCCTGGGATATGACATTTATGGGTGAGAAAGGCAAAACGTGGCATTGCTCATATCCCCTCCCTGTTGCTGTTAGGGGACTGCTCTGCTGTTAATGACATCCAGCCCTGTCCTGATGCTGTTGGTGCCTCGGGAGCCAGGACAGGGGAGAGCCAGCACTCCTGCAGGACAAACTGGTGCAAGGAAACAACAGGAACGTCTGCAAGCACACAGCAGCCACTTCCAACATCCAACTGTGCCTGTGGAAGTTTCCCTGTTGCTCTGCAAAGCTGACAGCCTGGTACTCTTCCTGAAATCCTAATCTTTCCCTGCACCCCCCACACAGACACCTGCACCTGCTGTAATTCCCTTTGGAAGAGCACTCCATGCACCCTTCAGCTGGAAGGATCATGGTCCCAATGCATCAGCTCTTTTATCTGCCTTTTAATCTCCTTTTCTCCACCCTTGAGGCATGCTCCATCTTCCCATCTGCAGACAGGGAGGGCCTGTACCACCATCATTTACGCAGCGGACGACGAATCTGACAGTCTAATCTTAACTTCTTAACAGCTGTGTTTATTTACTTAAGTAGTAAATTGTTTCCTCTAAAGCACAGAGGGGTTGGTTTGAACAGACACACATCTCTGCAGTTGGAGGAGGTTTGGTACTTGCACATGCTTTCTCTCGAAACTACACATTTTTCTATCACTGAAGTATCTGAATTACAGGCAATCTTGGGATCCCAGCTTTGTTTTAATGACTCCTGGCTGCTGCTTTGTATGGAGGGGAAGGCAGGCTTGAAGTGCAGCAAATTGGCTTGCAGGAACTGGGAAATAATAACACCATTTATGCTCTGAATCTGCCTGACTACACTTGCTCCTGTTCCAAGGCACTTCTCTGTTACCCATTTGCAGTTCAGTTCAGATTACACGAGCAGCTGCAGCAGCACATTGCCCTTTGCTGTCTCACAGTAACCCACACGGGATAGCCCTGTCCCAACAGCATCACTCCAGGTCAGAAGAGCTGCCAGGATACTTTAGTGAGTCACTCACCCACACCTGACACTTCAAATCCAGCACTATTAGTCCAGATCAAGCTGGAGTTTGTATTTCCTGGTTTTGAGGGAAATATCCCTCGTGGCAGGTCCTGCTGGGACAGCAGCAGCTCCTGAGCTCTGCTGGATGCTCCTGCTCACAACAGACTGTGACTGCTTAGGAACCTGCCCAAAGCACTAACAACTCCTGCCCTAACACTGGGAGAAGGAAACAAACCTAAATCTCACAGTTTACTGTGAACCAAGCACTGCTGCAGCCATCCCAGCAGGAATTGCAAGTTTTGGAAAATAGAGGAGATGTAGAAATCTCATAGGAAAAGAGCACATCCTTCCTGCTCAGCAGCAGTGATAATTTCTTCATGTTAATGAACACGTACCATGATATGTGATCCCCTGCTAATAAAATCTCCTCTTCTGGCATCCACTTCTCCTAGGGGATATGGAGGCAGCTGAAAATACAGCACACACCTACCCTCTCTACCACCACTGGGACTGTGGCTCCTTAAAACTGCTCTCTCAAACAGGGCTGTAAAAGGAGCTGCATTTTCTCCATGGCAGCAGCAGTCTCAGTTGAGCAATGGTCTGTATTTAGCCTGCCGGTGTTTGGGGTTTTCCAGTTCTAAAAAATGGTGTGTGTTTAAAGCTTAAAGTGTTTTAAATCTATTCACAATAGGTCTGGATGTTGTTGAAGCCTTATGACTTTGGTCTATCTAAAAGAAGTCCTTCTTAAGACAGAAACTGGTCAGAAACCAGGAATATGTGGGTCTCCATAAGACAGAAGCAGCCCTGTCTGAAATACATTTTTATCATATTAAAAAGCACTTATTGCCTGAAAGCATGTTTAATATAGAGCAGTTAAAATTTTTAATGCCTTTGTCACTATTAACGGTGTCTTAATGTATCACTGGAGCATTTCCTGAATTCACTTTTCTGTTTTGCTTCAGTGCAGGCCCTGCTTCCCACTCTCACTGCTTCTGGAACATTTCTGTCACAGTGTTGGTTTGGGAGCAGGCTCCCAGGTGGAAGCCCTGGGCAGATACAACCTCAGCCTGGTCCCCTGTCCTATTTTGGGGGAAATTTTAAGTTTAATTCCTAGCTTTGCCACAGACCTGCTGGGCAGCCTTGGACAAAAACCTGTCACTAGCTGAAAACCACGAAGGGAGAACAACACAAAGGTTGCAGAAGGGAAAAAAGGTGTTTATGTAAAACTTCCAAAAACCAGGGGAGTCATTGCTGGGACATCAGCCAAGGAAAAATTATAAATTCCTATAAATTACTGAGCTACTTCTCAGAGTTGTTATAGCTGAACTGCAAAACCAGAAATCTTATTTTGTTTTCAGTTTCCCCCTGCCTTGTTTCAGAGACTGTATTTCTTATAAATAAGATTCTTATTTCAGTATTCATTAGATTGTCTGTCAAGGAGAGCAGCTGGTGTTGAGGAATTGATTAAGACACTCTGAGGACGATTCAGCTTAAAGAAGAAAAGACACAGATTTCAAAGATGTAGAAGGCTGCTGTGAACAATAAACAGCTTTCTTCCCCCCGCCACATTCAGGATGGACAAAATGCTACGTTTTTAATTGCACAGAAGATTCAGAGTAGAGAGGGAAGTGTTTTACCATTAAGGTAACTGCAGTATTTCAACAGGAAAGCCTTGGAGAACAGCCTGGCAGGACCAGGCACGTGCAGCTCCCTGAGTGCCAAGGGTCCTCCCACACCTCCAGCCTCAGACATTGCTCCTCACCTTCCTCACCTTCATCATTTGGTGACTCCCATTATTTTCAAACAGAAACTCCAAAAAGCTAAAGTATTCCCCTTTATTCTGCTCACTTACAAGTCCTCACAGAGAAAGTGGAATAAAATGGCTGAAGAACTGGACAGAACTCTTGGAATTCCTATATCCATGTAAAAAGTGATCCAGCTGCAAATGCAAAGAAAGTCACAATGTGCTGATTCCAAACTAACAGAGCACTATGGGCACAGATTTCTCATCCTTATTGTTTCTTATTGTCCAATTCAGAGGCACAATTTACCTGCAACTAGAAAAGCATTTGATGGAAACACTGAGTCAATTTATCCACCCAGCCAAGCAAACAGTAATAAGCCAGGAGATAAATAAATAAATGGGTCAACAAGTATTTCACTCTTGAATGCTCAAGGTAAGAAATCATATACCTAAAGCCCCAAATTGGAGATCAATCACTGTGCAGACAGCAGCACCAAACTACATCTCTATAGAGCTGACATTTCCAAGAAGTATTGGAGAATTTCCTGCTTGAACACCACACAGGGCAAAGTTATAATTTGTTCCCTATGAAAACTATACTGAATGATTTTCCCATAGAATTAGCTGCAGGAACTGGATAGAAATAAATAGAATAAAATAATAGAATATTTAATTCAGCACACACAGCAAGTTTTATCAATCTGAGCATGAGATGGTAAACAACAGAATTGCAGCTACACAAACTCCTACTTCTGTGTCTTGGGAATTGGTTCCTAGCTTCAAATTACTCACTGCTAGAAAGCAGTTTGTTCCCATCCACCTAATCAGCACCTGACTTTTCTGCAGTGTTCAAGCAAACTCAAGACAGATGGGCTGCAGCAATAGAAAGGGAAAGAACTGCAAAACTTTCAAGTAACTATTTAAGATGTAAACTAAGTGCAATTCTTCACTATTGTCCTGTGGTGGGAATTTGCTACTTTAAAAACTAATCACTAATGAGAAATTAAGTGATATATGTCAAAATTACTGTGACTCCCAAGTAATATGAATACATGGTGTTGTGTCATTAAATAAAAGGTCTTTTTCTGTATTTATAAAGCAGAGAGCCCCAGTGCAGCCCCAGTGCAACAGCCACTGTGCTCCAGGTGGCTTCTGGAACTGCAAATGATGCAGCAACACAACTCCCTGAGCAAGAAAGAGGCTGTGGGGACCCAGTGCAGCTTTGGAGAGCCCCCCCTGTTCCCCTCTGCCTGGCATTTATTAAAGGCAGGCCCCACACCTTCAGATATTCTTGTCAGCAGAAAACATTTGAAGCAAGGACAAAGGTACAAATTAAACTAAATGGAGCCTGCAGAATGTCATGGTTTCCACCAAGGCTGAGACAACACACAAGAAGCAAAAGGTGCCTTAGGCTTGTGGTATGAGCACTTCAGCACAGTGGCACAGGAATCTTGATCTTTAATGGATGGGTTTTTGATATGTCAGAATAAAAAGTCCTTCATCCACCAACATCTCTTTTCAGAAGTGCTGCCCTAGGTCTGCTTGCGCTGAAGTAATTGGGAATTTCCCGTCAGCATCACTGTGAGCTGGGCCCTTTGATTCTCTAATTGGGAAGGCAGAACACTCAGTCTGAGCTGTCACCAGTCCAGTGAAGTCTTGAAAATGTCCAAGAACATGCAACTGAGAAAGCTCAAAATACAGCGTTCTCAAGGTTATGATCAGGGCACTCAGCATCTAGAACACGACAGAAAAACTCTGTGGAAAAAAAGAAAATAGTCTGCTGAAAGTACTCAACCACTGTCAAGATGTCTTGACATTTTTTTTGAAGCCAAAATCTTGACTTAGTAACTGAAGAATTAATCTGGAAGCAGAACCTTTTCATATGACATCTGCTAAGAAAACCTGTCTTTATTAAAGCTTCAACCAAGCCTTTATGGCACCAATTTTCAGCTAGTCAGATAAAGCCCCTGCACTGCAGAACTCCTGGGTCAGCTTTCCTCAAGGACAAAATACTAACTGGGGCATCATCATTCTCTACAGAATCATCAGTAAACTCCTCCCAAATTATCACTCCATTACAGCTGCCCTGTGCTGACATCAGCAAACCAAAGATACTGCTTCAACTTCCATTAAATCATTTCCCTGTGAGGTAGGGAACGTGGACTTTGTGAATACCTGAGACCACAAGCTCCTACAGAGCTGGAAGGATCTGGCTGTAACTGAAGTCCAAAGGGAAGTGAAATAAGGCACTTACCTGGAATGCTGTCTCCTCTTCACAGGATGGATCCGGCCATTCGCTGGATGTACATGTACATAACACAGCACTGCTCTGTGGCTGCTGCATTAATGAAGCATCAGCTCACAGTCTGTCTCAGAACCATGAAACTGCTCCAACACTGCTGCCTCAAAATCCAGGTGATGCAGAAATCCTGCAACGAGCTCGGACTCCAGGTGAAGGGAAAGCAAGGCTGGTTTTACACTTGTAAATCAAGAGTCCCTCCTCTGTTTTCAATTAATGACAGGCGCTTTTCAACAGCAAGTTTCAAACTATTAGAATCTATTTTGATTTCATTACTGAGAAAGCTACTACTTTTGGATATAGAGCAAATCAGCAATCTACGAGAAAAAGCAGCAATTTCATCATAAATTGGTGACACATTGAAAAGAAACATTGACACATTGAAAAGAAACTGTCCAGGTTCCCTCACTTGGACTATGACAACGCCCACAATTCCAAAGTAATTAAATCATTGTATGTATGATGGATGCATGCTATTTCACATGTGAACTGGATGGTTTCACACATCTGAAATACAGTAACACAAGCAATGTTGCTCTGCACAGCCAAATTGAGTCACTCTGTAGCACCAGATCTCCCCCACGTGAGATTCCATCACCAGGGAGGAGCTGCTCCCACGCCTCCAGAATCTTCCACACAGCTGGGCTGCAGCTGCAAGCACCACTGGACTCTGCTTCTGTTCCACAGGTGCAGGGGTGAGGGGAAGATGGGCATGTAAAACACAAAATAAATCAGTTCCCCTAAATTAAACAGCAGGACATGGGGGGATGGTGTCACCATCACAGGATCTACTGTGTGCTCACAAAGATCCTGCAGTCTCACACTGCATCAGCTCCTGCTGCTGTTTGCACCTTGTCTTATGTGAAAATGTGCCAAACCAAATATTAAAAATAGTGTTTCAGTCTGTCACTTCCCCAGCCTAATGATCTGAAAATGTTCCATCCCAAGCACCTAAAAATATTGGTATATAACATTCAGCCAAGGTAATATCAAAATATATTTTATTCTGGACCTCTTTCAGATCTGATTCAAATTACAGTTGTCAAAGCAATACAATGCAAAGGGAAACTGCAACAGAAAATGTGCCTAGAAGGGATATAAGGGCCTTGGGGACAAATCATTGTGATGTAGAACCAAAATACATCATAAAGTGTAATTAACATGGTCCAGGACAGTATAGAACATCTATATCAGTCTTCTTTAGACAATAATCATGAAAACTGAACAATAAAAGTCCTTTAAACAAGTACAAAAAACTGTCATGGGCTGGTTTACACTTTTACAACAGTTGTAGTTTAACTGGATAACTGAAGAAATGATGCAGACATTTTAATCCAGTGCTATAGGTAGGCTCACAGAATTAGACCCAAAGGATTTGTAACTCCAAATGAAACCATTACAACTACAATGTCAATGTCAGGAGAGAGAGAAAATTACTTCTGTATTCTAGAATTACTGTTCTGCACACTGCAGTCTGTTGAGGACAAGATTGCAAAGTACACTGGACTAGCAACAACATGCAGACTGTTTTCTTGTATTTACCCACAAATGTCAAAAAACATTATGAAGTAAAAATGAATGATTATTTAAAAATAAAAAAAAAAAACAAAAAGAAAACAAAAACATGCCTCAAGTTATTGTCAAGCTTCAAACTTAAAGGCAGAGAAAGCGAATTATGTACTCAAAACTACTGATCTGAAGCACTATTAACACTAAATCTGCAATCCACTCGAAATGGCAGATTTTCCTGCTTCGTCTGCCTCCCACCAGACTGACAGTGAAGACAGTCACACTTTCACAGCTCGTGGTATTTCAGAGCTTTCTCTAGAGGGAGAAGTGAGGACTGCTCCATGTCTCTCTCCCTATGGAAAATGTCAGGGATCCTGATGGAGATTACTGCTGTCTCCTGAAGCCGCATTTGCTTCTAACATGCCACAATGCTGCTTCTGCTTTCTTCAGGCGTCTGGAGAGGGTGGAAGCGATCCCACAGGGGAATGGCTCTACAGGGCTTTGGGAAGGGAGGAGCTATCCTGCCCATCAGCCAAAAAGGAACGGGGCTAAATCCAGCAGCCCTGCTCTGGTAAAACCCCGCAGACACCGGGGCACCCTCGGCTCCAGGGGATGAGGCTGATTTTGTCCCCGCACCGCCAGCGCTCGCCTGGCAAGGGTGAAGTGCCGGACAGTGGGATTCCTGGTGAATAAAGACTGGAAAATTCGGGTCCCGAGGCTCCCCTCTGCTGAGCAGACAAGCCTGTATTTACAGGCTGAACCCCCAGTCTGCAGCGGCAGCGAAGCTCCTTTAGTGAATTAATGTCTCGGCTGCTGAGGTCGCCCTGCACGGCCGCCCTGTGCCACCCACTGCTCTCCCTAAACACAAAGGACATTCCCAAGGAACAACGCCCCATCAGACGCCCCAGCATGAGGTAAGCAGTGTAAGGAAAAAGGAGTGCTTTCTAAAATGAAAAAATCAATTAAAACTGGTAGAAATCTTTGGCCTTTCTCTCAAGATGCATTAAAGTGTCACGAAATCAAGAAACATGCTTCGAAATGCCATGTCGCTCTGACTCTGGTAACTACTACCTCCCCTCCACCCAACCCAGAAAAAGAGGCACTTTTAGTGTTTCATATAAGATTTCCAATCATCTAGTAGACATGCTAAATAACCCTGCACAATGGTAGTCCCAGAATAAACTCAGTTTATCAACATTACAAAGAGTCTAAAAAAGCTTTTATGAAGACCTAGATATTGTCTTAACTACACTAAAAAGTCCACTGGTTGGGAATCTTTACATCAATTTAAAAATGCAGAAAAAGGTGAAGTAAAAATAGAAAAAGACGAACTCTACAGAAATCTGGATCTGGTCATGCAAAAATGACAAACGGGATTCTGAGATGGATGCACAGAAAGACAGCGAACTCAAGAGCAGTTCATTTCTTATCCCATCATTAATTCTGAGCCCAGCTTTTCTCCTTCCTTTTATCCCCTGTTTGGATTTTTGCCTGTTATCGTGTTGAGCTGATAAAAACAGGAATGACTCCATCCGTAAGACTGAGCTTGCACGGACACGCTACACAAAGTCAGGGCCTTGCTGCCATTTGGCTTCCCCTTTGAAAGGAGCAATGTGGACATTCTACCCCACCCTGGAACACGAGGCCTTTGTGCTATAAAAACCAGCACTTAACGTCCCGGCTGTGCGGTGTTTTGGTCTGGTTTTTGGTTGGCGGGGTGGCAGAACGCGGCGTGCGGCGGCTCCGGGAGCAGGAGCAGCACTGTGGCATGCGAGGCAGGACAGCTACGGCTGGAGCTCGGCTCGGGGACACTGCTGGGGACACTGGGCTGTCCCACGGCAGCAGGACACCTCGGCTCAGGGATGCTGGCCTGTCCCCAGGGCAGCGGGACACCCCGGCTTGGGGACGCCGACGGAGCCGACGACGCTCTGGGCCCGGCCCCACACCTGACCTGGACACGCTGGAGCTCTGGTGTTCTCTAGTTCTGAGTCTGTGATGCTATGCTGAAGCAAACTAGAATTGCAACCAAAAGAGCTGATGATTGAGAAAGAGGAAAATGGCAATACCCTAAAACGTGGCTGTGTGATTTTGCAGCTATGTCACAGAATTCCACCACAATTCGGTTTAGATTGGCTGAAAGAATCATCCAATAACTTTTATGAAAATGAACAAACTGTCCATATTAAAATACAAAAGTACTATCAAGAATCACTTCTGACTTTCAGATTTAAATTCAGTGCAATTGACAAATGCATTGCTAAACGAAAAATGCAGCTTAAACATACTCAAAACATTTGTGTCTATTCCTGGGAGCACAGTTTAAAATTATTGCACAGATTTTTTTTTTATTTTTATTTTTTTTCATTAAATGACAGAGGTCAGCCACAGTCATGGACCTCCAGCAATAAAAGCAATATTTCAAGTGCCAGACACTCAATATATTAGGTTTCCTACATATTGTAACTCACAGGGTAATTGCTCTAAACATTTGCAATATGTTCCAAAACCCTAAAAATAGCTGGCACAGAACCACCACAGATAACTGTCTTTATGGATATGACTTGGTGTTGGTTTTAAATGCTGTGTATGATAGCAATATAATCCTGGGGTGTATATAAACCATGTATTATTGTTGACTTGTCTTAACCACTGGCAAATTGCTACCCTACCTTAGCCAAACTCAGACTTGCTTCAAGTCATGTTTATTTCATGGAAATAGCAGAAATTGATGCCTAAAGAACAACGGTTAAAATGTCAAAGCTGCATTATCTCAATTAAATGAATTTATACTTAACTTGGAGGGGGGGAAAAAAACCCCAAATGAATAAAAAAATAGGTTAGAGACTAACAATCATAAGTCATAAAATTAATTGTGATTGAAATAGTGTTATAAAACCAATAACTTTGCAAAGCTCTGTAATATAAACCATTCCTTAAGTAAAATGTCTGTGACATAAATTTGACAACCTCTCTTTTTATAAATTTACACTCTTGGAATCTTATGCAAGACATGATGCAACCTTTTCAACTACACATACGCATAAACACAACCTCATGCTATCATTTACAAATAAAATCACTATTAGTATACTTTTAATCACATGAGCAGAAAAAGGTTTGCCATATACATCTGTCATTGTAAGAAAAATACTTGATATTGTAAACAGAGTAAAAGACACTATATAGTAGTGATTATTAAAAAAATAGCAGCTTACATCTACCCTATATTTGGAAAAAAATGTAGTCACGAGATACAATAAACTGCAGGACTGGAGCAGCAGGGGAATTAGTGCAAGTATTCATCTTTTAAATAAGCTGAATCACTGCTATTAAAATAAACTTGAAGCAAGTCCTCTGTTTAAGATCTTTCTTTTTAAAATCTAAGGTAGTAAACATTTTGCCTCTTAATGGCAGTGTTATCAAATATATGCCAAAGATTTTATTTTAATAAAGAAAAATTACATGAAATACTTTTAATACTGGAGTTTGGTTACATTTATACATCTAAGCTCCTACAAATAATGATGGGCAACTCTCAAAGAAGCTGTGGCATGAACCCTTGTCCAGAAAGATCTTAACCTCTTAAACAAAATCCCCCAGCTATACTTTGCTCCTTTTCACAATAGTGCACAATTTAACCATATTTTAGCTATGGTCTTAAAGCAACAGAAGATGCATTTTTCCTCTTTATCTTTTTCTCTTTTTTTTTTTTGCATCCCTGTTTGTTTTCTTTTTCCTGTGTTTTTGTGCCCTTCTGTTCTTAAGTTTGGCAGAATTATGTCCCAAATAAGAAATTACTGCATTTCAGCCATGTCACCAGAAAATCAAATGTAGCATTATACCCATTTCCATCCTGCTTTGTAGATGAGGATGTGGAATATCACGCCACAAAGAAGGATTTTCTTTTTTTTTAATTCTTCTCTCTCCCTAATCCCTTTTCCACCCTCCCTCTGTTCACAAAATTGTGCTCTGGGAGCCACAAAATGTACCAAACATTATCAGGTTCAAACTACCTCTTCAAAGAATGCATCAAAACATGTTTCAAAGAAACGCCTTTTTTTTTTTTTTTTTCCCAAGGTGAAAAAATATAAACAAGAAACTAAATCACTCCCTTACTTCATGCATCCGTAAACTTAACCAAAACAAAACAGAAAACCCAATGTTTAAAAGCGAAGAAAAAAAACTACTGCTGCAGATTTCTGTAAGTCCATTTTCTCTGTACACACAAACTGCTCAACTACTGAGAAGGAAAACAAAAATACCCCATAAATCCACGTGAGAATGGATTTAATGGGGAAGGGGTAATGAAGGCTGCCATTAGTATCTTCTGATTTTGGTATGTATATGGGTCTGCTCTTGTATATGGTATATTTCTCTCTCTCGCTCTCTTCTGTTTTTCATATCCAAAAACCTTTAAATGTTATTTTGGGGCACAGCAGATTCCAGCACTTGGTGAACAGGATTCACAAGCTGTGACAAAACTCTGTCATCCTCTTCAGGGTGTAATTTTTTTTTTTTTCTTTCTTTCTCCTCTTTTTTTTTTTCCTCCTTTTTTTTTTTTTATATACAGCATATGTATATATTTCTTTTACATTTGGCTGTAGTGGACTGGCCATGGTTCGATTGGGACTATAGCAGTACATGGGTCAGGGACAGTCATTTTGGCTATGTACACATTCATAGTCGGTCCATGGCTTCCAACTAAGAGCGCTATTTCCGGAGGTCTAGTACACAAACCTGCAAAGAGAGAGACACACGTACAGCAGCTGCACAGCACCACGTGCTTCTGCAGCTCTGGGGGAATACCAGAGCAAAGCCTGCCTGTGTAAGCTTAGCCTTATATCTATTACAATGATTAAATAATGACCAGGTGAGCCCTTTATGAACTAAGGGCACTGCTGCCTCCAGAATTACTATCAGAGCAGCAGCAACATCTTATGTAAGCTGTTTGCCTGTTATTAAATACTGTGAAGGCTGAGAACTTACTCTAATGGAGTTTGTAAAAATATAAAATGAAATTAAAGTACATGGACAAGTACTAAAATAGATCAGAAATCCAATTAACAATGTACAAATTCCAGTTTCAGTTTTCCCAAAATCTCCACTAGGTAGTGCTTCTGGGTCTGTCAGATATAGAAATCTATTAGTAAAATGTAACCACACACCAGCTGCAAGCACATTTAAAACAGAGTGGAGGAGAAGGGCTTTTGCTACCTTCTACAATAGAGAACTAACTCTCTACAATGGAGAACAAACTAAGCCAAACATTTTTCAAAATACCAGAATCTAAGTGAAAACAAATGTATTCCAAGTACAATCAGCCTCTTGGGCCAAATTAATTGGAGGACTGGAAAGGTTACACAGCATGTATAAAAAAGGATCATCTGAGGAGAGTGACAATCAACTTCTACTCAGGATATGCCTTGAGCTTTTGTCCTTTTATGATATTCCCTATACTTAAAAGACTAAGATAATATAAAGACCAATCAAAATTAATTCTTTAAAATTTAGGCTTCTTAAAATCCAGTACTTCCTATTTTGTGATTTGAATTCTAACAAAACAACCTTACTTACCAGCAAGGAGCATTCAGGAGGGAATTGCTTTGGCACCTGTACTACGATGCCACCTGAGACTCTGCACTACTAAGCTGCCAGGATGGCTTTTTGCTGATGTTTGTTAAAGGAAGCTGCAGCACTTCAAAACACAATTCCCTCATCAGCCTTATTTTATTTAATTTTGCTTTTCCTTAGGTTTTCCTCTTCTTTCTTTGCAAGACAGAGGCAAGCAAAAGCCCAGGACTGTGCTCCTTATGGAGACCCTGCACATTCCCATCCCACTGCAGTTCTCTGCAGGGCAGTGTCAGAGCAGCCAGGAGCTGATGCTCCAACACCCTGCAGTGAAATGACAGTGGGAGCACTCATGATTAGTTAAACATGATTTTTTTCCCTGCTTTTCCTAGGCAAAGTAAGCAGACTGATATTTATATATAGCTGCTGACATTTTTAGGAACTTTTTAATTACAAGCATTTAGAAATCTGCACTTTGTTTTGCTGTTGTATGCAATGCAGAAGGCATTTCATTCCTGTCATGCATTATAATAATATCACCTACACTGAGCATTTTCCCTCTAACAGGGCAGAGAAAGAAAACCAAATTTGTTTCTAAACCAGCCACACTGAACACACTGACACAGTAGGCACCAGAAAGAACAGAAAATATAGACTGGAGGTATCTTCACCTTCTGAGGTTTTTGGACTGGAATAAAGGTATTCTCCTTAAACTACCACAGCAGGGTTACAGTTGAAAATCTACAGGTGAGCTGGCTGTATTCAACCTTCAGCTAGGGAAGGACATTTTGCCTCTATTGTTTGTTAAATGATTTCCAGAAGATGTTTGTTATTAGAACACCAACCAAGTCAAGCAAGACTTACTGAACCATCTGAAGCACTTGCTCCAACTTTGTCTCCTGCTGCATTCCAGCAAACCTCAAAAATCCCTCCTGTTCCCCGATAACTGTGAACTAGGGCACCTGTCTAAAAAAGGGACAAAGAAAGAAATTAATACAACAAAATCAGAGTCAACAAGCACAATTTGTACATGTAACATTTCCCCACTGCTTTGAAAAGCTAAAATTCTCAGAAGAAAGTGGTCCAGAAGAGACTGTGGACAGGCTCAGCACCTTGTTCAAGAATGTGGAACAACCATTGCATCCTGAGCTCCTGTGTTGGATGGGCAAAACTGGGCATGGTCACAACTACTTCCAGTTACTAAAATGAGCCTTTCAGAAATTAATACCCCATGCCCAGTAGCCAGAGATTGCATCATACCTGACAACAAGGTCTTTAGACTTTTAAACATAACAAGCCCTTTTTTTCTGTCAGAAAAACAAAACAAGTAATAGTATCCTTTTTGAGAAAGTTTCATAGAAATACTTAAGTCATCATTATCTTCCCTCACTTTGCATTCTCTTGTTCGTCAGTGAAATTCAATGAAACAGCCAATCAGATCACTATGTCTACACCCAGTCATCATTTATCACAAAAGCCCCTGTTTTATCAGGAATTTAAAATTCAGAGTTAATGAAGACTATTTTTGGATTAAATATGTTCTTAGAAAACTTTTTTCAAGGGGTGGGGTTTTGTTGGCGAGTTTTTTGTTGCATCTTTTTGGTTTGTTTTTTTTTTCATCTTTTTGGTTTTTTGCTAAGACAATGTAAAGACAAATATTACTTCACCACAGAAAGCATTCAAAGTGAGAAATTAAATGTACTACCATTAAAAGAAATTATCTTAAAACAAAGAGAAACCAAACCACAACCTCCTCAACACTGACAAGAGCAATACCTGTGTATTCCAGATGTGTACACATTTGTCAAAGGAGCCACTGGCCAGGTACCTGCCATCAGGACTGAAAGCTACACTGTACACAGGTTCTTGATGTTTTGTCAGAGTATGAATACAAATTCCTCTGTCTACATCCCATAACCTAACAGTAGAATCAAAGGATGCACTGTCAAGGGAAAAAAAAAAACAGATTAATTATATCTCAACACAACATATTTGTGTAGTAATATTAACAGAATATGATAAAGTATCTTAGGTGCCTCAAAACATTCTGTGAACTTACATTTATAGAAAATGAGGTAAAAATAATGTTTAACAAGCATTTAAAACGAGGAATAAATAGTACCTTGCTAACATAAGATTGGCATTTGGATTATTTGTTCCTGGTCCTGTAGGACTCCATTTGATAGTATAAATTTCTTTGTTGTGTGCTTGTAAATCATGGACACAACTGTCTTGTTTCATACTCCAGATCTATGATAAAAAGAGAGGAAAACACAAATAATTTAGCACAATATTATACTAAAATATGTTTTACATGTTTCTTCTGTATCATTTGCAGGCTGGTTTGTCTTTTAGGCTACTCCAAACATTTGCTATGAGTGCTAGGTTTCTAGACTAATTATGCCAAATTTTATTCCAAGACCTTTCATTCTTTGTGTTCTACGTCCCCAGTGAGGTTAATTAATAATAAAGGTGCTGCCTGTAGAAACCAAACTGCCTGAGTGAACTGTAAGCCCCTTGAATAGTGCAGGGATGAGAGCAGATGCTGAAATGAGAAGAGCAATATGTAAATGTTCATGTCTGAGTTGATAAAATATCACGGTCCTATTTTTAAATGGACTTCTTGCTACACAGACTGAGTGAAATAAAGGGATAGTAGAGAAATCTTCTGTTTTCATACAAATCCAGAGACACAAATACCACTATGGCATTTTCCTGACTTATTAGTATTTGCCAGATTTCAGTGTTCAGTACTTCACAGAGTTCATTAGAGGACTCCAACTCCTGTATGATCATGCTCAACAAACAAAATAACTTTATTCTATTAAGAGTTTACAAGTCTTCTACAGAAGGGATTTGGAAAGGCTTTTATACCTTTTCCTACATGTGACATTTGATATGGCAGATAACCACCAGAGTAATATTTTTAATAATATCTGTCTCAGTAATGCTTCTAGTTCACTTTTTGTTGGAAAAAGCTACCAGGAGCATGTTGAAGCCCATTCGTGTTTAAGATGCAATTGAGGTGCATGTGTAAATAAATGGTGCTTTTCAGAAATGCTGCTTTGCTGAAGAGGAAATTGATTTTCAATGTGCAGATAGAACTGAAATTGTTTTCAGTTTAATAGTTTCAGTTTAATTCAGTTTAATCTAGCCTCTCTTCCCAAAACTAGCACAGATGAAAGAGTCCATATCAGCTGCCCTAGGGAACATTACGTTGTAGATAGAAACTGACCAAGTAAATAAATCACTAGGCACCTTCCATGTGCTTCCAAACCTGGTATTTATTCCTTCTGCCATTGAAAAGTAAGTGATCCACAAGTAATTAGTGATGTGTAGACTTATCCTCCCACACTTGGCTTTTGAGATAATCCTGAACAAAACAGTAACATTCTTTCCAGCCTGGGCTCCATTCAAAATAACCACCAAGAAGTTAATTGCCTGAATCCCACAAGTGCTGACACATTCCCAATTGTCACCTCTCCTCATGGAGAGGCAGCAGCAACAGCAGCTCAAGCTCCAGACTGGAATTCATCACCCTGGAGTTTCAGCTGTTTAACTATTAAATACCTGGCTTAAGCTGGCTATTTTGACTCCATCCACTGCCAGCGGAGAACAACTGATGCTCTCAGGGGTTTCCTCATCACACTGGACTTAAGACACTTAACTTAGGAAAGGATAACTTGCTCTTCAGCAGTGCTAGACAGTGCTGACTGGAGATGTCTAGACATCCAGCTTTAGACTGGAGGCTTAATGCTTAAGTGTTTGTATTTAGATAAGGTGATTTCCCTTGCCAGAGCCTGACCGTGTGCCAGCAGGAGGGATATGTGGCTACTCATTCAGCCATTCCCTGATTAAATAACAGTGAGCTGGATGGAATTAACTGTCCCAAGGGTTACTAGTAGGACAGTGCTGTGAATGTAAAAAATGTATCCTGAAACTCTACCAAGCACAGTGCTGAAGGTCCCAGTGAATGCAAAGCATCTGTACCATGGAAGCAGCACAGGCCTGTCAGGCATTAACAACCTCACTTCTGCTGGTGGCAGGTTTGTAAGGATCTCTAGAGCGCCCTGCAGTCACATGTGTAAGCAGCGGTGTCCTCTGCACTCACAAGTTTGCCCCTGTTGTACAAGAAAGCACACAGCTGTGAATCACTTGGAGGACGAGTGTAGGTGTGATAGAAAACTGCAGAATGATTCCTGATGAACTGGAAAAGCCCAGGAGTGCACATGGCCTCTGAAGAAACAACATGCCAAAGATCTTAACTAGAAAGAAGGGGAAAGCAGAAGAAAACCAGGAAAGGAGCAAGTCACCCATTCTTGTATGTGCTACCTGACATGCATTCCAACTTTTTTCTTTTAACCAAAAGCAACCATCAAGCATGACAGCTTAATGATTAATGACCTGATTCTGTGAACAGCTAAAAGCACCTAATAAATCATGCTCCAAGTCTCAGGCTGGCAGCCTGTAACAAGCTCTCTAGACCAAAGCTTGGCCCTGATTAATAGAGATTTCTACGATTGCCTAACATTGTTATATTAAAAAAGAACAAATACTGGACACAGCAAGTACCGTGATACTGCCACCATGTCCAGGCTAATGGAGTGCATTCCAGAGTCTACAAAGACAAGGGCCAGCCCCAGAACTCCCATTACCTTTAGAGTCATGTCATCAGAGCAGGATGCCAGCAGATTGCCAGTTGGATCCCATTTGATTGCGTTTACTTCATTCTAAAAGTGAACAAGGAGAGCAAGTTGGAGTCTTCCATTATAAAATGATAGCTTGCTTAAAAAGATAAAGCTGGACAGCAGTTACAAGCATTTGTGTAATTGTCAGGATTTTAACACTTAATATTTATTCAATAACAACTAAGAGCTTTTTGCTATCCATTTATCACGTTTCCCATACATTCCTGTACACCACTTGGTAAAGGTTTGAAGTTGCCATGCTTCTTCCAAAGCTCACTCTTGCACCCTGGCACTGGTAAAACAAGCTGCACATGGGGGTGAGAATTGTTCTGATAATCACAGAGATTGTGATTATTATAAGACCTTAACCACAACTACCTGTGTGTGCATCTACTGCCTGTAGCCAATTACACAAGTGCTGGGTATTGGTAAGTTTACTGAGCCCCCAGTCTCTCACTAATAAAAATATCAGGGAGCAACCCCCTTTTTGCAGTACTTACTGTGTGACCCTGGAAGGTTTTGATGGGCCTATCTTGTCCTAGTTTACAAACGTGAATACACATGTCTGTACTGCAAGAGGCAAATGTGTTGTTACTCTGCCAATCAACATCTAATGCTGGTGCTAAAAGAAAAAGAAAGATATTTACAGCTACGGTACACACTCTGCAGGAATCTGATGTACAAATTTAGCATGCACCACCTTGGAACATTAGGAAGCAATCATTAATTTTACAGCAGTTCTGAAGATAAACACTATGAACACTAAGAAATGCAGCTAAAACAAGTCTTACACAAAATGGAACAAATTTAATATAAGTCATCATAATATGGAACATATTTGAAATCAAAGTTATACAGAAGACAGTGCAGCAGGACATCAAGCTGTAGTTAAGTCATCTTTAAACAAATCTCAGGAGTCAGCACAAGGAACAGGTTCCCACAACTTCACACATCATCATGCATGAGCTCATCTCCAACAGCAGCTCCTGCTCGTGCTCAGGGATGGGTGAGGATTTATTTCCTTTCTTAATTCCAGCATTTAAGGTGTGGTAACTTGAAGCTTAATCATGGGCAACATCAAGCCAGCTATTTATGGCAGACAGCACAGAGAGAACTGCCTGGAGTAAATGCTGAGTTGATGCTTCTGACTGCTGTCACAGCACTGGAAATGTGGCACGAGAGGAAGGACTGTGAACGAGACACGTTTCTGAAAGGCCCTTCAATGGCACGTCTGCCATCCTGTCCATTCTGTTCTCCACCTAATTCTGGCAGGATTGCTCAGCATGCAGCCCACAGAACAATTTGTCTGACCTCCTGCACTCCCACCCCAGCTGGCCAGTGAACAGCTTTCAGCTGGTTTGTGGCCAAACAATCCAGGGACAGCGGAACAACGGGACACAGGGTGGGATCTCTGCAGCAGGAGGATGAAATGCAGTCCTTAGATGATAAACACTAATCCCTTGTGGCCTGCCCACATCATTTGTCTGCCACCATACTACAGAAAGTCAAGAATACTTGGATTATTTATCTCTTATGGCTTTGTTGGAACTGCAGTAAAACTACAAGTTATAAAGTCAGAACAAATCTACCTTTGTTTACATTCTCAATATTCCAATATGGGAATAAGTAACCAAAGACTAGCTGTAAGATTTTTAAATTATGCAAATAAGTACCACAAACATCAGACTTTTAAATTTATTTTTTAAATTAACATATTTTTGTCCTTTCAGATGAAAAATCTGAATGATGAAATCAAGACTTACCAGAATGAAAAGGAAACTGCTGCTTGGCTTCGCCAGTGTGGGCATCCCAAATAATTGTGGTCTGTGTTAAACAGATAAATAAATAATAAACAAACTTGTACAAATTGCTGATTTCCCCACAACTACCACCACTCACAAGTATGAGAATACCTGCCCTGCTCACCATCACCCAAACCTGCTCTTGATTATACATTTCTAGAGTTTGATCCAGTACTAAAAGAAATAGTAGCAGATGTACAGAAAACAGTAGAAAATTTAAGATTGCAGCAGAAAGATCTTTAGCCACAACATTTTGGGGTCTAGAGAGAAAAAGGAATTTGTGGGCTTTTAAACAGCTTTATCCCCTTAGCCCTATTTATATTCTTGTAATCCATTCCACACACCTATTTTAAATTCAAATACTTGTATATTCAAATTATAGTATCAACTCCTCACTTGCTCCTAAGGAGATGTTATTAACAATTAGTCACATACTGAAAAATTTAAGGGTGTAATTTCCTTCTGTGTTCTCTGCCAATACTTTCATAGCCTTCTGGTTAAAGAAATCTTACATGACAAATTCAGTACCTTATCACTATGTTATATGCCAATATCCCTGCCCTACCTCAATGATCAATTAAAATTTTAACACCAAATTCAATGGAAGCACGAACTGACCACACAAAATTATGGAAAAGGAGCCTAAGGTTGGTCATTCTCTCTGCTAAAGTGGAATATTTTTCAAAGCATAATCTCAGTTTGTCTAAGTAGTTTTATTGACTGAAATAAGGTTTCTGTTTCTTCCTTAATTATTTTCCTGCAAATGAAAGCTGTACCTCCACAAATATTTAAAAACTGGCATAACCATCACAGATGCCAAAAGAGTAAACACATCCTTTCCATGCTTTGAGACATTAAATTTTCCTTCCTTTGTGCCAGCACAAGCATTTATAAAGCTGGCTAATAAAGCAAACCAAGTAAATGCATGCAGGGGAAAAACAAATAAAGGAGAAAATTTACTACTTTACAGTGACACTGCCAGTTTTAAGTGGTTGTACTGAGGTTGCAGTTTGCCACTCTAAGAGAGAACCTTTGCTGACTTCTGCACCTTGAATCAGTTACAGAGGAAAAAATCAGCTCTCCTAACTCTTGCTATAGTCTATTTGATTCTCTGAAATCACTTTAGGTGCATTTCCCCATCACTCTGTGCCCTTCCTACCATCCATACATAGAACCTCTCATACTAACAGCAGCTCTGAACTGGAAGACCTTGTAAACCTGAATTTGTTTAGACGTGAAATAAAACACAGTAAACAATGAGCTCCGTGGCATTACACAACTGGCACCACCCCAGTCACATATATCAACTTCCCCTATGTTCCAGCTCTAATCCTAATACTCATTCTCAGGTTTGACTGATATCCAACTCAGCCTCGACCTGCCCCTCTAGTACATTTCTTTTTCCTAAGGCTTTGCATGAAGTGCTTCACTGAATTTAGATGGTTTGGTTTTACAAAGGTTTAATGTTTCTGGTTTCAATTAGTTTCCAACTCAGACTAACCTAATGGGAAGAGATCAACAGATGCTGAAATCTAGGAAATTAAAATATCTCAACAAACTACTATAAAACCCAACAAAACATAGTTAAGCATAACAAGATCTTTGTAAGCACACATTTACATCCCATGCCTTTAGTGTCAGTTACTTACTTTGCATAGTTTTGCTATTTTGCTTACAGTTAGATTATAACGGTGAAGGAAAGAATTTTAATTTTACCAAAGATTATCTCACCTTGTCCACTCCTGCACTTAAAATGAAGTTTCCTTTCTTGTTCCATTTTAACGCAAATATAGGACCTTTATGTTGCCCTAAGGTGCTGGCAAGATTACCTGAAAATTTATATTGATATGAATACATTAAAAAATAAAAAAACTATGCCGTGAGCCACAATATAGGGAAATATATTGTAAATTAAAAAGCATTTTGCTTACCATCTTTAGTCCATATCCTTGCAAAGCCATCGTAAGACCCAGTTGCTAGAAGTGTACCTTCACTCTGCCAGCAAAAAGGTTATTTATTTATTTATTTTTACTGCTTAACTCAAAGAGCACTAAGCAAATTTGAGGTAGAATAGATCTGCATAGGATTTAGGATATTTTACTGATTGCAAGTTATTAGAAAGAAGTATAACAGAAGAAGTTACAACGGTTACCAAAACAGAAATATTCCAGGCGCTGCCACCGCTGCTGTCACCCAGGAGCTGCCCATGAGGTGCTGTCAGCAGGTTTCCTGGGAGCACTGGGAGCTGCCAGCAGCACTTACGTTCCAGTCCAGCGAGGTGACGTCCTTGTTGCTGGGCACGTCCTGCCCGCCCTCGCGGATGCAGTGCCGCAGCACCAGCTGCGTGGAGCCACTCGTGCTGTTCTCGCTCAGGTTCCAGATCCGCGCGGTCGAGTCGCCAGACCTGCACCACACCCGTGGGGACACAAACCTGCTGGTCACCCGTGGGCCAGCCATGGCTCATGTGTGTACTGACATGTGTCGTTATAGAGACAGTCTGTAGTGTTATATAGCATGCAATATGCCACATACCAATAATACACACTATGCGACATTATAATATGTGGTATGTAAAATAATAGATAATATATATTATACTTTTATATATACAGTCATATAAAGCACCATATCTATTTTTATATATATTACATATACACATATATATTTACATTTTATGTATTACACATACTTTTAACATATATTACATTTATATGTACATTATAAAAATATTTATATAATATATAATATATATTATGTATATTATACATTTTATATTACACACACATATATACACATATGTATATATAGTATGTAATATAGAATATAATGATATATGATATGTGCTGCATAATATATATGCTATATGACATATATTACAATATATATTGATTATATATTATAATAATTATATTTATATACTTATATATTATAACTTTGTTATATTAATTGGTTATATGTTAATTATATATTAATAAGCAATAATAATAAAAATCCATTTAAAGCACTATTCTGTAATGAACAAACACTGTGGCCGCTTGATGTTTGGGGCAGGTATTCCCTGAGCCTTCTTCCCTTGCATCATCATCAATAATAATAATAAAAATCTCAATTTAAAAGAATAATAATAATAATCATCATCATCATCATCACTATAATAATATTATAATATCAATATTTAATAATTATAATAAAGATAATAATAATTTTAAAGCACTATTTTCTACACAGCACCGTGCCATTTGATGCTTGGGGTAGGTGTTCCCTGAGCCTGCTGCCTCCCACGCAGCAGCAGCGTGCCCCAGCACAGACCCTCCACACACTCACGCCAGGCAGTGCACATACCCTGAGGCCAGAAGGTCACTAACGGGATTCCAGGCACAGATGAACACTTCGGATTCGTGGCCACGCAGCACCACTGCCTTGTTGGGAGGGATTTCCACATCTCCATCTACTTCCATCATATCCGTGTGATTATCTGCATTATGGGAAACAACAGTACACAGAGGTGGATTTTAGTATTTTGGGATATTGTGACTCCTGTATAGTTCAGATTCTTCTGCCATGAGTGCAAGAACTCACAATGTATGTGATTCAAAAATTTGACAGAGCTGTCATGCTCTTTTATTTTTTAAGTTCCAATTAATGAAGCACTATAAACAGATGGGGAGTTTTGAAAACGTGAGAAAACTCTTCGCCCCTGTAAACCTTCACCATCCAAATGGACTTAAATTTGGAGCTTTAGAATTAGAGCCAAAAGTGAATTTTTTGCTATGTTAAAAAATAAATGCTGTTACAAGTACTCTTGCTTTTCAGGCCCAATACTGCAGAGTACAATATGTTACTAGTCTAGCTTGTGTTGCAGGAATACATTTATAACACATTCATTTTCAAAAATCTCTCTTTTCACCAATTGCAGTCTAACAGGTTTTAAATCTGTATCTCCGACACTCCATTTACAAAATGCCTTTAATGAATATAATTACATTTGGTGATAGAGTTAACATAACCAAGCTTCTCAAACTTCATCAGCAATTACCGTGGAATTATGGCAGTATAACTTTCTGCGTGGAAGTGAGATTGAAACCATATTGTTCTGTAGAACATACTAGGGGTAATTCAACTGACAAAACAGTTTTCTTGGCATCTACCATCAATCATTTTCTATTATTAAAAATAAATTCATGATGAGTGCAAATGCAGAATGTAAGGAATGCTGCACAGTTCACCTGCTCCATATTTATTCACTGCAGTTAAAGAAATCATTTCACAGCTATTGCTTAATTTAGCATTAAGGGTTTCTGCCACTGTTTGTGAATGTGAGAAAATAGAGGAGGCTATTAAAACATTAGTATTTTTTCAGAAAGAGCACCAACATAAAGCATTGCTTCAGTCAGAGGATCTGTGCCAGTCTGAAGTGCTGTACAGCCAGCAGGGGTTGCTGGTAGATCACATTTAACAGGGCTGAGATCCAAGGTCTACCTCTATCCAGCTCACAGTTATCAAGTAAACATTCCTGTGAGATTTTTAAATTAAAGCATCAAAGTAGAGACCTCATTGGTTTCAGCCAAAGAACATATTTCTAGCTTTTTATCATATATACTAACGAAAAAAATCTAGTAAAATCAGGCTGTAAAACTTGTACGTGGCTCAATATTAATATTTTCTCAAAAATGGCATTTTTTCAGGTGTTTTTACAGAAAGAACTGTAAATCCCACACTTAAACATGCAATTCAGGCTTCCAGAAGAGTATTTTCAAAATCACAGTTTAATGCCTGACCCAAACTTTTCCATACTAAGCCTTATTGTAAGATATGTTCTTTTGACCAGTGCTGACAAACAGAACCCATTTATTTCACCAATCACAACTAAAATGGAAATAATGAAGAAAGCAAACCTGAGAGCAGCTGCACCAAGCAATTTTGAACAAAAAATAATGAAATTGATAAAAGAGACAAGGGACACAAGGCTTGTCCCAGCAACCCTGACCTCAATATCACTAGAACAGCCAGGTACAGCTCTTGGATCCGTGTGTTTTACAGAACTTTTTGGAAGAAGTTTGAAGAGCTTCACCAGCAATACTCAGTTTTAACCAGCCATGGACTGGCAGACTCCTTTCCTCATTCCTTGTACAGGAGTAAATTTTTTTCCTCCTTTTTATGCAAGGGCCCTGTGAAAAACATTTAGTGATGGAAAAGAAGCAGTACTGGAACTGAGACCAGTCAAGGGAATATTGTGAATGAATGAATTCAGAACTTTGACTCCTGCAACCCCAGATATCAAAAATGGGGACAGCCAAAGGTGAGACACGATCTGTTCAAGGATGACCCATGATGAAGGAATTCTCAGCAAGATGAAGGATTACTCCAAACTCCACATTTTTACCTCATTGTCTACAAGCTCATACAATGATAAACAACTAGGAAGCGCTAACCCAGCTTAAAGCAATTTCTGTCTCAACTTACTTGCTATAGTGTGTGCTCCATTTTCCTCTCCATTTGCAGTATTTTCTCCATTTTTCGCTGATCCCTGTTGGTTGGTGGCGGCTGCAGCTGCAGCAGCTGCTGCCTGCTGTTGTGCAAGTTTGTCTCTGTAGGCCTGTTGTCTTGTCTGTACCACATCAGGCATCACTGCATCTATCAGTGAGAGAGACTCTATCGGCCTACCATCAAACAAGGTACCATCCTAAATTACAGCACAGGGAGAAAAGAAAGAAAAAAGATAACACCAAGTACAAATTAACATTATGGGCAAAGATTCCAAGCAAAACTAAAGAAAATATTTTTATTTAATATAATAAAGCAGTTTACATATGGTGCTGGAAGTGATAGCTCATCATTGTTGTGGTCAGGACTGGAATTTTAGTTTAAAGTGGCCACCATAAATATGTAAAAAAAGCCACCACAGGCCTCTGGGAGAGTCTGTGGAATCAAAAGTTACTTGTTTTGACTTTGCTGAATTGCCTGCTAAAGCAAAAAATTCTGTAAGCTATCTATGAATACGATTTCAAACATGAGTGGCTGCAGCAAAATCTAATGGTTTGTTTGGAGTGAGAGCTGCAAACATTGCAACTCGGGTCACTGACTTGTGAAGTTATAGTCTTATTAGACTAATACTTTCCATAAACATATTATCTGGGGAGTTGACTAGTTTTCTTCCTTTTTTTAAACTGTGCTGGCATGCTTTCAAACAACAAGGAAGAATTTTATCCTGAAATGGACAAGACCCAGTTAAAAATACCCTTATACATATGCTAGGGCTTTGTAAGGATCTATTTTTAGTGAATACAAGGATTCTTTGCAATAAATATAGGGTCTTCTTCTTCTATTCCTACCACTTGCTTTATTTTTCTGAGGCTTCCTAAGGGAAAGGATTTGCTTCACTAGGACTGTGAAAACCACACAAACAGCAGACATAAGGGAGACTGGAAAGTGAGCAGAATTAATGGGGGGAAAAAAAGTTTCCTTCAGTAATCTGACTGACACACAGAAAGGTTTCTCACCTTCCAGGCAAAAATGAGAATGGAAATTGAGGGAGAGTGTCTGCAGCATCAGGCAGGAAGATACATACCTGTCTGTACTGCTGGAATAACCATTTAAACATCAAATTTAACAGATCCTGCTCAAGATGAATTAGCCAGCCAAGGCAAAAGGCAAACTGGCATAAACCTTCAGCCTTCCTGCCACAAATCCAAACCCTCTCTCTCCTTGGAAATCTTGCCTCTGGGCTCACATTACTTCACTGTGATGACACAAGAGCCCAAACAAGAGCTGCACAGTGCTCTCCCCACCTCCCTAGTGCCAGTCTACAAAACCAAAAAATGAAGAGATTACTGGTCTCAATTATCCTATCGCACTGGATGTACTACAACATTAGAGTAGGGTAAATCTCTGCAGACAATGGACCTTTAAGCAACGAGCCACAACACCATGCCTGGTGTTGTGTGGCTGCACTGGGCAGAACCCCCACCCAGTTATGTCACTCCACTCTGTTCCACCACTAAGAGTCATGGTGAGCACCAGAAGCAGGGAATCTGAAGTAAAAGTAAGTAAATAGGACACAAGAAAGTTAAAAAATACTAACATTCAAACTTACTGCAAGCAAGGACACAACGCTCCTGCAGGCAAAGCCTCCTTACCTCATTAATACTGACTTCTGCCTCTACATACTGCAGACCTTTCTGGATGATGGAAATCAAAGCAGCTGGTGGCACCAGAGCACCATTTATATTAGACTGGCTGATATGGCTCTCTATACCAAAGGTAAATGCTGAATGGGAAAACCCTAAAGACAAGGCAAAGACATCAGAATTGATTTACAGATAGACAATGCTAATTGCTGTACCACGGTCGGACCTTCTGTCTAAAACCTGTGCAAATTATACAATGTAAATGCTATACTTGTCAAAAACTTGTCAAAACCCTCATAGTTTAAATGTACAAAAAGAGAAAAGCAAAGTTCATCTATAAACACAACAGTTATTAATTACAGTATCAATGGTAAAACATTTGTGCACAAGTCAATATAAAATACACAGTTCACTATAGCATTTAAATGTGTTTCTATATTCAAAAACTAAATGTTTTGACATTGTATCATATGTAGTATTTAATTAAAAAAATATATATCCAAGACACAAGACTCACTTGCTATTTTCACTCACTGATTTGCTACCCATCAAAGTGAAATGGATCTGTATGTGAACAGAATTCAGCTCATGGTACACTGCTGCCATAATTGTACATGCTCTGGCATTCAGAGCGACATCAGCACTGTGCACTGATGAAGAAGTGGCAAACGTTATGGTGCAGCAATGGTAGCTGCTTGCTATTTATTTGAACACCTTGAGAAAGTGAATTTAAGCAAGAGAAAAATAGTTGTTTCAGCAAGTTAACTATTGTCATGGCATTTTTTCTTAAACCATTTTATTTTTTTCCCCTTTTCCCTGCCATGTAAGCAAGAAGCCGCCTGCAAACTTTCAAATGAAGATGAAGCAATTTTGTAAGTTTGGCTTCTATGACAAAAGCAATCTGCAACTGGCATAAGAGTGTGTAGTAGTTTTCAGTACATTCAGGCAGAAAAATGAGGTTTTGCTTTCTTTTGACAAGCAGAAACTGTAAAAGTCTGCCATCCACCATTGCTTCTGGTGCTTCTCTTCTCAATTTGGGAAGTCCATGAGCAGTGGACATATGTTGCATCAGTCAAATGCATTTCCAACAAGCCTGAAGCCACCCATCAGCAATCACTAAACAAAAACTATGAATCAATAAACATTGAAACACCAAGGTAAAATATGAAATATATGCGTATATTTTCTTATATATCTTTATGTATATACATTAAAGCTGATCTCTTAAAACTCCAGTCTTAAGATAACAGTGTATTTTGCTTTAATATGCAGATTTCTTTTATGTATTGCTGAGATCATATTCCCTCCTTCCAGCTGACAATCATCACTTGTTCATTTACTAGGGCTTGCCCTGACTTCCAGTCAGATCTTCCCATTCTAAATGTAGGCTGTGTTAAGCAGTCAGTATCACAGTTGTGAGTAAAAGATGATGTTGTCTCTTACAGAGCTTCACGAATAACCACCACCACAAAACTCCCTGAAGCCATATGGCTGCATCTAGAAACCCAAACATGCAACACAAACTCAAACTGCTGATCCGACTGGGCTGGGGAAGCTTTAAAAATAAGGGAGCACTGCTGCATTCTTGTGTTGTACAGACACAGTCAGTGTGGAGGGATATGATAAGAAAAAGGTTTAATTTCAAGTCTGACAACATTCAAGTGTCTTTTACTCTTTCTTCTAAGAAGCAGGAGATTCCGGCTACTCAGAAGAACAAGATCCTCCAAAAAAAGGTCCTGGAGGGATGGAGGCTTTTTGGGTTATTCCTGTAAAAAATCTGTTTATCTCTATTTAGTGTCAAGTGATACAAGTCATAGTCATAGTTGTCACTTCTTCCTTTCAAACACAGCCACATCTGCCCTCCCACAGTCATGTTCAGGCAAGGAATTCGGCTACAGAAGACCAGCTGGCAGAAGCACCATCACTCCAAAACAACAGGAAAAACCAGCATTTTGCTGATCTTTCTATTTTCTTCTTCAGGCAGCCCTGAAGAAAATGGTGCAAAGTGCCATCATCACCCTGCAGAGAAGTGATCTCCAGGAAAATGCATTTTAGCAATCAAGTGAGTCCTTGACTGCCATCTGAAGACTCCAAATGACTAAATCTGATTAAGTTACAGAAGGTAACTTGGCAGGAATTCATTCTCTTGTTGAGAAGAAACACCAAGAAACAGTTCAGACAGAAGCACATGCCTACTGGCAAAACAGTTAAATGAGCCTGTGTTTGCTAAAGCCAGTTGCAGATGAAGATGAAATAAATTATGCATTGTTTAATAATCAGAAGTGTAAAAACTCACCTGACTCTTGCAAGTATCTATATACCAGGAAGTTAACCTCATCACTGCTTATACTCATCTTTATTCCCAGTTAAACCATGAGGTCACAACAAAGGACACAACCCTGCAAATAACAAAAAAAAAGTAGGTCAATTAAATATTTTTAGTACCTAATAGGTATTTCCCAACAAATGCTATATTTATAAAGTAAGTAGCTCCCTGGCAGCATAGACAATGGCTTTATTTTATAATGCAAATAAGTCTGCTGGAGTCATTAAAAAGTCATTTGTCTCACCACAAAATAAAGGTCAGTAAATTAAATATTAATGGGACAGATTCTCATACAATGCAAGTTGGTATGGACTGGGGAACTCTGTTGTTTAATAACAGTACCAAAAAAGGCTTCATATCACAGGTTTTAAAAAATAATCAAGCATGCTTCATCCCATCTACATTACTGCTATGGAATACATTTTTCGTAACATGGGTCTCTCTCTGCCTGGTTAACAAAGACCAAGAACGTGATTTCACATTGGCATCCTGGCAGGTTCTCACTTTTACATTTTTATCTACTCCAATTTTCACGTACTCCTGCTCTAGTGAAAAGGTGCAGAACAGTATGAGCTACAACACAGTGTCTGTTCAAACAAGCCCAGCTAAGCCCACTAAAGATTAGAAAACAGCCATGTCTTTTGGCTTTGCAAAAGGAATTCTTGACATTAGAAACAAACTTTAAACAGTCTATTTTTAGTAACATTTCCCTAGGCTTTCAATCAGTGCTTCAAAAATATTGATGGGATATATATATTTACACACACAATTTTTTTCTTGATTTTAGTAATGGCCAATATTTAGCAAGACAAATCATGTATCAGACTATATATACTTTTGACTATAAACTTGGAAAATATGAGGCAACAGCAGTCTTTAAGACATGAAGAGACAGAATACAGTATTTTTTCTAACTCAAAGTCTCGTTTTTGAGAACATTCTCATGATGTCTGAATGTTTGAAAACTCTGACCTTTCCAAGTAAACAAGTGAAAACATCAGCTTTCAGAACATGTTATGAAATAATGTCCACCTCCTGTTCCAATTATCTGTCCAGCACTTTCCATCAGCAAACCTTCCCAGGTTTTTACCCAGCTGACCACCACTGCTGCTTCTCCTATAGAACTGGAATCTGAGAAGGCAAAGTGACTTTCCTACTGCTATTTGACAAAGTTTTACCTGGGATCTGATGTATAAAAATACTAGAGAATGGGTTTTCCTACATCATTCAAAATAAAAAGTTTTTGCTACATGGCTGCATGGTCAGACCACATTCCACTGCTGCTCCAGTGGGAAAATGGTGAATACAACAAAAAGTAACAACTACAAAGTTATGACTGGCATTATAAGGCTGCAATGTGGATTCCCCCTGGGCATCTTTTCCTAGCAAAAACTCCCAAGATAACAGGAGAAAACAACCATACTGTTTTTCTTATCACCTAACTTTGAGTTTTACCAGTCAGCTGCAACTCAGCTGGACAGTGGGAACAGCGCGCCAGGATGTGACTTTCCTACAAGTCCCACCGTGGTGTAAAAACAAGACTCAAACCCCTCATGAAGAGTAGAGGCTGAAGGATGAACTCAGGTATGAAGAGGAGTTTATCTGCCTGAAACCACACATGGATATCCCCAAAACTGCCCCAGGCATGAAATCACCCAGCTCACAGCCATGCTGTGGGGGAGATGGCTTTAGTTTCTCAAGGAAAAAAATAAAATTGTAGTTCTACTTAAATCCTTTCCATTTCTAAAGGAAAAAGTTGCCCCAAGACAATGACTTCTAATTAAGTGCAACATGACTGGTACAGGAAGGTACATTGATACCAACCTTAGTCCACCTCTCCACAGCCCCAGCCACGCCTGGGGTACAAGACATCCCTGCCAAACTCCAATACATACTTTGAGGACTTGTTTACTGAGCAGAATGTAAAATGAATGGCATTTTTAGCCATTTCATGCATTAGCAACCAATTCCACCATGTGCAGGACCAAACACTAATTTTATTCAGCTAAGTTTTGTTGCCATACGTGGAGCAAATTATCTTTCTTTAAGACTGTTTTTTACAGAAAAATGCTGTAGGAAGAGGAACAATATTTTCCTTCAGAGAAGGTAATTAATTTTAAAGAGACTCATAAAGAAGGTGGTTTTTTTACATTACATACACACAAATGGCAATATTTGTTTCACAGGTCTGTCACAGAGTTTCAAAATCCTGCTGCATCACCAAAAACGATAGATCAAACCACAGAAATCTGATGAAACTGCTATTTGTCACACAGAGAGGTCCTGAATTATTTATATAAAGAGAGCTCCCCCCTCAAAGCAGATCCGTGGAGGTGCCACATCAATTCACCTGTTATGTAGCTGGGTAGCTGAAAGAAAAAAAACCCCAACGTTTTGCTTGTCTGTCAAAAGTGTTCTTCACTTTGCCTGAATCAAAGGAGCCTCATTTTTCCCAGGCTGGTTCCGAGTGTTTTGCACAGGCAGCTCCTGCCCGGCCATCAGGAGATGGCACTGCAGCACCAGCTGTGGCACCAAAACCACAGAAACAGCTCCAAGGAACACATGGTTTGCCTGATGAGAGGCTTGAAACTGGAAAGAGTGCAAAAGGTTTTACCAAAATACTGCTTTGTGCATGTTTTCAGTGCTCCTTTACATTTTGTGGGAAGGTGTTTTCTGTGTTTCCCCCACCCCAGGCCCCGTGGCCCGGGCAGAGCCTGGGGACAGCGTCCCACAGCCAAGTGACACAAGAAATGTGAGAACGAGCAGCAGCAAACCACCTTCCTTCCAACCCAAAGCAAAATGTCACTTGAAAAATACAGTAGAAGAGGATACAATAATTATTTCCCTTTGACACATGCTGAATTAACACCAGGCTTACACTGCCAACCCTCAAATTGTTTGTGACAAGGGACCCATGACTATACACATGTACCCCACATCCTAAAAAAATTACTTCATCAATGCTGGCTGATTCCCCCCAGGGTCACTATTTCCACAAGCAATCAACTACTCATTTTGGACACTTTAATAGATATTAATATTGCTCTTCATTTTATATGCAGAAATTAAATCACCAAAGAGACACATAAAAATGAGACAAAAGTAAGTAGAAGTTAACATGCAATTCCTAGCAATCTTAGATTTGTAGCCTAATTTGCATAGGGACCATTAAAATATCTTAAAATATTTGCAGCTTTATGCCCCAAACCCATTCCAAAAATGTGATGAGATCCTTAAGGTCCTTTATCTTCCTTGCCCTTAGAAACATTCCAGGTCTTCCTCAAATCATTCTGTGGAATTACATGGTAAAGAATGATGCACCTACATTGCTGGTTTAGATCCAATTCTGCTTTTAAAGGAAATCTCTCCCACTTGCCTCTACTTTTGTTTTGCACCCTGGAGCAAACACAGCACATGTGAAGCAGATTCCTCACTGGTAAAATCAGGATTAAATAAATAAATAAAATACCCCATAACAGGTAAAAAAAGGATGGGCCTGAGAGCTTATGAATGATGCTCAAATTGCTCATGGGACCACACCAGGATCAATATTCCCTGCTCAAAAGAAACTCCATTTCAGCAGGCCTCTTCCCAGGATTAATTTCCCTTCCCAGAGGATGGGCCTGTAGTTTGTAACACCACTACTCAGAATCAGCACAACATCCAGATATCCCAGGTAATTTTTAAGTCTGCTATAGAAAGTCCCTAAAGTCCCAAAATTTATCAGGCATAACACACATCAGCCATAAAAGTCAACTGTCTATAGAGATGCCAGCCTTGAGATTTACTCAGTAACAGGTCAGGAGTAGACAAGAAACACACACCTGGGCTTTAGACAAACTGACCCACTCAGTGCATGCCAGGAATCACACAAAAATTCACTTGGAAGCTACTTTTTCCAAAGGAAAGGCAGTTTATTATCCCAGAGACAACACCAGCTCTGGCTTTGCTCCCAGGCTGGCAGAAGTGTGGCTGTGTTTCTGTGCCTGCCCCAAGGCAGACAGGGCAGGTCTCACCCCAGCACCTCTGTCCCTTGAGGACCATTCACATACTTCATACCCGGGGCAAAATCTACAACTAAAATCCATTAAAATGGAGACTGAATTCTGCTCTCAGCAACACCAGGTCTAATCAGTGTCCAGCAGTGCAAACCTGGCTGTGCTTCTGACAAATCATTATTCCACTCCACATGTTTGTGCTAGCTTTGCACTCCTTGTCCAGGTTCATGCCCAATGCTGGACAACATATGCCACCTGATATGGCTCCTGGCCTAATAGGTTTTTTGGTTGTTTAGGGTTTTTTTCCAGACAAACCTGAACTGGCAGAGAAGGTTTATACATCAGATTATTACTAGGTATCTCTTAATCACCATTTGATAATGTATACTGGAGTTACACTACAATTAGTGTTATTGTATCATCAAATAACAGCCTAAGAAAGTGGTATTTCTGCAGTTGTAGCTGGGCTCCAACAGATTCCCAAGAGGTAGGATAACAGGAAAACCCGACATGCTGCTGTGAATAATAGTTCCCCAAAAACATACCAGTCATTAGTTTGATACAAATATGATATGTTAAAGGGAGCAGCTAATGCTCTGGGTAGCTCTGAAGAATGCTTAATGTTCAGACATAAACAGACTGCTACATTTATCCATGGAAAACAGAAGTCTGTCTGCAGAAACAATAAATCCCCTACAACAAAAATATTGCCATTGGAGCTTTTATTTTTCCTCTTTTTCAAGAAATCCAGACAAGTACTTTGCTAGCATATGCACACATAGACATTTCTATCAATTGTTGCTTAAGAGTATTTCTTGGTTTTAATGGCCATGATGATTAAAATAAAAAGAGCAAAGGGTGCTGTTTCAATCCAGCCACTCAGACCTGGCAAACTCCTGGATATGTGAGGTTTCAGCAGATTTCATTCAGATACCAAAGCCAGCACGGTCACAGAACTGGAGATTTAAACCACAAAACACCATTCCTTGTGGCTGCTGTTCTACTAAAGCTTTCTCCCAATGCTCTTCCCTGAGACCCGGTGGGTCCATCCCCATTGGCTGAGGAAATTCCTAAGTTTACATCCAGAAGAGTTCTGCACAGCCCTTTAGAAATGCTTTATAAAGGAAAACTCAGAAAATCAATTAGTAGTTCCTTTATATCAAGCATGCAGTCTAAGACTCTTGTTGTACATCCTCTGCGTCAGAATTTATTAGACACCAATTTAAATCAAAACTAACATTTTGTCACACTGTAAAAAGGAAAAAAAGGTTGACTTTTCTTCAAGTGTACCATTTCACGTGTTTGCTTGAGCAATGGGGGCCAATATTGTATTGGACACAGTACAATTGAACCCTCAAAAAAGTTTTCCTACTATCTGATGATCTGCAGTTAGGAATTCTAACATTCTGAATGAAAAGAAAAACATTTTTTTCAAGTTAAATGCCCAGGTGTTTTCTGTAATATCTCAAAATAGTCTTCTCATTTTCTGCATTTTTACCTCTGCCTCTAAGTTGCTGTTAGCTAAATGCCCTTTTGTTTTAGATTTAATAATATGTCAGATGTGCACTTGCACAAAAATTACCTGCAATTCTATCTCATTAACCTTCTTACTGATTTCTCATATCATCAGGCTTTGCTATTTTTCCTTCTAGTAATTTAAACCAAGAGATGCTTCTCATGTTCGTTGTTTAACTAAACTGCTTTGCGATCAACCTCAGGAATATAGCTTAATTTCTGAACACCAAAAAAAAAAAAAAACCACCACTTTTCCTTTCTTCATAATTGCCTTCCTTAGCTCAGGCAATAAATATTTGTATTCTGTACTTCAGCTTTAGTGACCTAATTTATGGCAATAGTCTCTGCCTTTCCATGCCAATTTGAGAGTATGAAGAATACAAGATGACAAAGCCAGTCTGAAATCTTCTGAAGAAAAAGAATTACAACCCTGAAAGGGAAGAGAAGGAAAAAAAATAAAAACCAAACAAAACCCACAACAAAACACAAAATCACCCGGAACCTTGGCTAAAAGTAAGTTACTGTCTACTTATCTGAAAAATGCAGCCCAGTCCCGAGTACAGTTACAAAACATGCTGCAGATGAAGCCCATTTGTTGATTTTGCCTAGAGCAAAGTAGTATTTAATTACTGAACTCTGAATCTCCTCCCCAAAGTCCCATGCTGTGTGACCCAGGGGACTGGAATTCCGGATGTGACAGCACAGACACAGGCGACGGCATATCCAGTATTGTGTTTCCAGAGCTATGGCTGCAGGGCTGCAAACTCCTGTGCTTTCTAGAGCTGCAAACACATCTTCCTGGACAGCTATAGGGCATCTTGCAGTGATTCTTGGCAGACACATTTTGCAAATTCCTAGGCTGTCCAAAGATACAGGGATATTTCTGGTATTGACACTTTAGTCAACATTTTAGGTTCTTAAACCTTTTTTTTCTTTTTGTTATTACAATGCAACATTAGAAGAAATTATTTTTGGGGAAGATTATTCTTATTTCCTCTATCAGAACAATAAAGACTTATTGTTTATTAGTATTTTAAAGATTTTTCAACTCTCTGGGTAATGATGAAAGTAGACATAGATGGACTAAAGGATCTCCAGAGGTCCCTTCCAATGCCAATTATTCTGTGACACCTCTTTAAAGGCACAATTGTCCTGCATAACAATTACAACCTTGCTGAAATGGAGCTAGTCCTGATACAGCCTTCTGCAGATGCAAATATGTTCCTTCATAACTTAAAAGCCAAACTCAGCTGCTCAGAACGTGCAACAAAACCTCGAGCAGTAAGTCCCGCGTCATTTTTGATTACTTCATGAAAGCCGTCCCTCCCTGATTCCTCACAAGATCCCAAGACCAAACATCTTGTTCTGGGAAGGATTTCTAATCACCGAGCTCAGGCTCCATGATGGAGACAAACTGGGGTTAAATGAAAACTGTTCAGACACAGTAGTTCAAAGATTAAACCACCACTCTTTTTCAATACTTAAAGAATTATCAGAACGCACCAGGAAATACAGCTAAACAGTATGAAATGCTCCTTGATCAATTGTCTAATCCAGATCAAATGCATTTTTAGAAAGCAAGAACCTGTGGTTTGATAGGATGACCTTCAGGGTTAGACTGTCCTACGCACACACAAGTTGGACAGATCATTATAGCAGCAAAACTGGAATGTGGCATTTGTAGAACTGATTAGAAAGTGATTGGTTCTGATTGATAACCAGAATTAGCACAATCACCTGAGGGAGCACTGGTGTAGGTTTGGCCACTGTGGATTACTTCAAGATGACCTGCAAGGTCCAAATTCCAGGCTCTGTGTGCTAAATATATCTCTGTAATGGAGAGGGAAGTACCAGACAAATGCTTGGCATTCCTCCAGGGAGAGACATCTGTCCATCTGTCCCTCAAAAAGGGAAAATCACCTTATTAGAAGGGCATCTCAGGAACAGTGGTAACATCAAACAAGCTCTGCAGCTTCCATTCCATTAGGCCATTAGAAAGATGTCCCTTTAGACAGAGTTACAGTCCTTCAGGAATACCTAATTCCAATAAAGACAGACTTCTGCAATCAAACTTTTAGACCCTGTCTCAAGAAGGCTTTGTGAAATTGTTCAATGGCTTTACTAAGTGCTAAAATAGCTGCCTGCTAATGCTGCCTGGATCTAGACACAGAACAGCTGCTGGAATCAAGCCCAAGAAAGGTGAAAACTGGAAAAAGCCTTTTCTGCAACATTGTTTAAAATCCTCTATATGCTTTTTTTTGGCATGCACCTGGTTTTAAGTATGCAACTGTATGGCTGCTGATCTCCTGTGCCGCATTAAAGCCTTTGCAAGAAATTAATTATAGATGAATGTGGGAGCACACCCATAAAACCTTGCTTGGATCAAACTGTGTAAAAAATTCTGAGAAAATAACAGATTGAGAAGAGCCCTTGAGTCAGTCAAAATGAGCCCCATCAAGGGCTTCTGCTGAGACTAAAGAGGGGAGGGGTAAGGTCCAAAAGTGCTTTTCTATTTGTGAACACCACCACAAAAAATAAACAACTCCTGTGGTTCAATGTTTTTGATCAAGAACCTGTAGAAATTAACAGCTAAACAGGGTTAAAAATCTTCATACCGTGCTAAGTTTCTGCTCTCACTTGATTTATTCATTTTCACTGCTAGAAAACCCACTCTATAACATGGTCTGTAAGTCTGATCAGGAACGTTCCATTTTTCCAATATGTTCTTCCTGATGTTCCCACAATAGATCATTCAGGGCTCTAAGGGACTGTGTCAATTGAATTGAATGATGTGGTTGCCTGCTGGTACATAAATGCAAAAGCAAAGCTGAGGGGGTTTATTTTCAAAACAGGAGACATTGATCCTGTGACAATGTTCCATTACCCCGACTTTATTTCTATTAGAGACAGTGATTACATCTACATCAATTGCTTGAGCTGATGGATACTGGTGCACTAACAGTGACACGGTTTTTCACTAGGCTGCTGCTGGATGCTGATGGCTTACAAAACAAGACTCATTCTCCAGCTAATGCCACTTATTTCTCCATGGAAAACTGCTGCTGTTTGGGCAGACTTTTGTAATTAGTCAGTTCTCAGCTGTCTGTGATTTTTTGGGGGAGTTTTGTGTGTTCTGTAAATCTTATTGTAGAATGGTGATTAATGATTGTATAGCCTGGCATGGATTCTATTTGTTATGATTAAAATATTTACATTGCTACCTGCTGGTAATAAAACAGCAGATGTAGTTCCCAGAAGCAGCTGTGGGAAGGTATTTCTGCACTCCTACAACAGCAGCCCTATCTTGGTCTGGGGCTTTTTCATATGGCTCCTCTTCCCTTTTCATGCAGCGTCACCCTTTTGCAGCTTCTGCCCACTGCCCTTGCTATCCTTCCCAAGCTGGTGATCCATCTTCCAGCTTTCATCTCTTCATCTGACATCTGATCTCAAGCCTGTGGCCACACATTTGCCCTGGTTTTCACCTCCTCACCATGCACTGCCCAGACATTCTCTGCACTCCTAAACCCACCTTTCCATCTGCTCTCCAGAGCATTCATCTGTACCTCCTTCAGTCACTCCTTTTTCTATGTCCTTCTTTCATTACTCTTCCATTACAACACAAGTTGCTAACGTTTTGCACAAATAAATTCTGCTGGTTGAAAAAAAAAAAAAATTCCAATTCATCATCAACAGCAGTGTTTTCTAGTCCAAGTAAACCCTGTTCATTTTATTTGTCCTTGTTTGTTTAGCCTGGTGCCCTGAGTCATGTCCTGAACAGCCTGCAGGAGAAAGGCCTTTGTCTGATGCACGTCAGTGAATTTACCAGCATGGGTTCCCTCACTCTTGATAAGGAAGTTTTTTTTTAATGTTGCCATAACAACAAGAATTGGAGGTGAATCAGAGTGACACCTGCACAGAGTAACCAAGCACGGCTCTGAGTTCCCAGCACCTGGACAGGTGCAGAAATGGGACCAGAGCAGGTCTGCAGAGCCACCAGCACCTCCTCTCTGCCCCAGGCTGGTGCCCACAGCTCAGCACAACATCTCAGCTGGGACCTCCCTGCTCAAGTCCATTTCAGACTGCACATCTAGAATTTCTGCAAAACCAACAGCAAAATAAAACTACTCCGAACTGTGCTCTGTGGTGTGACTGGGGATTGCAAGGCTGAGCCTGCAGGGGTCCAAGCAGCCCATGCCCAGCAGTTCTGAGAGCAGTGAATTCTGCTGGAGTCCAAGTTTGGAAACACTCATTGGTGGCCACTTTTTCCTAATGGTTCTGGAATAGGCTTTTTTTTCAAAACACTGTATTTTTGGTGTTTATGAAGGTTGATATAATTACTTGGGTAACTACATTAAATTTCTGCAGCTTTTTGGGACTGGTTCCTCTTCCCTAGTGAACAAAAAAATTAAAACTGAAAGCCAAACATGCATCAGTCTGGGCACAAACAGCTCCATGAAAACGACCTTTCCCAACAAAGGATCCACTCCCTCATTTACTCTGCCCCTCAGGATGAACCTGAACACTCTCATCTCACCTTTTAAGCACCTACAAAGTTATTTGGGCAGGTATTATTTTCAGTGTAAAAAGTTGACAGAACTACTCCATAAATAATACTGACCACATAAATGGAGAAGAAGCATTTCCTGGAGTGGAAGGATGCTGTTTGTGTGTGTGTGTGTGAGCATCTTTCCTGCCCCCTACATTATTTTAGAAAACATCAGGGATTATCAGGCACAGTACAGATTCAGCAGTGTTGAGGATATAAACATATGAAAAAGACAGAGGCAGTAACGAGGTGCTCAGTGCACAGAACAGGTCTTGAAGAGGCTTTGATCCATTCTAAACACAAATAAACCCAGCTTATTTCCCCATAGTTAAGCCTAGGCTTTTATGCCTTTCCCATGAGAAAAGACGTTTTAGAATTATGTACTCTGGCAGAATCTAATTTGGGAATAAATAATTTTTCTGAAATTCCTTTGTGATGCATAAAAGCTGCCAATTCTTTTCCTGAGGCAGATGTCTTGTTGAACAGTAACAGCTCTGAGTCCCGGGTTTCTGAAAAATTAAGGATGAAACACAAAACTCCTGTGAGGGAATACCATAATGGGGTGAAAAAGGAAAAAAATCCAATATTACAACCCCACAGGACATAGAGAAGATCCTTTAGTTACAATTTATTGAAATTTCAAGTCAAGAAAATATGAACTGTTAACAAGGAAAGATAATTTCCAGCTTTAGTGGCCATTAATCACAGAATCGGCTCAAGAGCAACTACATCAGAACCTGCTATTACTGAAGAGGAGGCCAGATTTCTTTGCCTATTTTTAAAATTGGGATGAAGAAAAAGAAGAGGGTGCCCTTTGGACAGGGAAAACAATTAATTAGTTATACTAACAATGCTGGGGTTTGTTGTGGATTTTTTAAAGACAAAAACCTTGAATACCTCTGACTTCTTAAGACAGGGTCAGTATTACTCATGAATTGTGGATTAATGGCAAACAGATTGCTACTTGTGAACATTAATAGCAGAAATACACTGCACTTTAAACATTTTTTTTTCCATTTACCCAGATATGAAACGTGCTAAAATCTAATGCAGTTGGTCAGCAGAATTTGGTATCGAAAATATAGGCTAACATTCATCATATTTAGTATTCAAACTTTTCCACAGCCATGAAGCATATCCTAAAGCCTGGAATATATTAAATGTAAAATGACAAGTTCTTCTAGCCCCAATATGTTCACCTCAAGAGATTTAAAGACGTGTAACTCGCAACTGACTGCAGCATTATGCATGAATGGAGTTCTAAAGAAAGCTTAAGAAAGTTTACCCTCAGATTAAAAACTCAACTCTTTGCTTTGCCCAAGCAGTTTCACATCCACCTCTGTTCTAAAGCAGCCTGAAATGAGCCTGCAGGAAATCTGCAGGTAAACAACCATTATGAGTGCAGGATCTTGAAAAAAGTGGGAACCCCACCCACCCACCCCCCAGTTTTTGCCAAACCAAAAGTCCCAGATAACGTGTTTCTGCAACTGGTCACATGAATACAAAACCAGAATACGTGTGAACCTCCAAGAGCCATGTCTACTCCCACACTCCTGCACTATCCCTGCCCTACTGGCTGCTAATCTGCAAAAAAAAAGCCTCTTTTCCACATACCACTACACCAATGCCACCCACAACACCATCTTATTCTTAAATAAAACCAAAAGCAGCACCAGTACGAAAAAGTGCAAACCACAGCTCTGAGTCTTTTAAGAAGCCATCTTAGAACTACAGCACATTTTTGTTCAGGAATAATCCAACTGCAGTGTCTGAGGACAAATTACAGAAATCAGTTACCAGTGTAAACAACATCAGGTGCAAAAGGGCCGCACAAAACCATCTTCACCTGGGGGCTTTTTTTCAATAATTAAAGACCAATTAGCAGGCAAAAAATATTAAATCAGATGTTCCTCATTAAAAAAAAAAATGCACTAATTAAAACAAATTTAATACTTACAAATTTATTCCAGAAAAAAGGCCTATGAAGTGGATCAGAAAACCAACTACATTCACTTTGGCACCTCACAATTTAATTTCAAGTGAACTTTGAAGTTAGGCAGCTAAATTTTCCAGAAGCACCTAGATCACTTAGATGCCATATCAGAATTATTTCTAATGAAGAACAGGATGTGGAGTTCTTGCCTTTTTGTGGCTACTTCCTACATCTCTCAAAAACCATGAAAGAAATTAAAAAATGTCTGACAAACATTATTTTTTGTATTCAAAGAGGCAGAGCTCTTCTTATTTGATAAACTTAAATCAAATATTAGGGAAGGAATACCCATTATCTAGCCCTGCCAGATTCACTGGGCATGGCCACTCAGGAACACGAGAGACTGCAGCTGCAGACAGCCCTGATTCACTGTCCTAGGCAGTGACACAGCATCGTCACTGTACTCATCCTATTTTCCATCTCAACCCAGAATATCAGCAATCTGAGACCACTGTAAAAATTCCCATCTCTTTTTCCATTGCTCTGTATGTCGAGCTGCAATACTGGTGTTGTCTATCATGAAGTGATAGAGGAATAAAGCAACAGCAACCTCAGCAACATCTCAGCAGTTTCTGCTACAGGAAACACCCTCAATGCAGACATTCCATCTCTGCATCCCTATGTCCTACCCTGTACTACACCTCAAATCTGACTGGAGGTTTTCATGAGCAAAAGCTGCACTATCTAGGTATTAGTGCTGTGTATTTTGGCAGAGACATCTCCATCTGTATTAGCTATACCCAAAGTTCAATGAGAAGTTGTATTGATTTTTCCCTTCAAGCATATATATATTTGATGAAAAACTCACTCATGCCTCCAAAAGTTGCCTAGAAATTAAGCTGATCCCCCTTCTGCCATCAGCATCCTTTTTTTCCCCTCAAAATGCAGCTCTACCAGGGGTCTTTTGACAGAATATAAAGAATAGCATGTATGCTGAAGTGATATGCCTATAATACATGGAAGAGGCACATGACACTGTCAGTGCCATCAGCCTCCTTAACCAGATTTTCCATACCCTGCAATATACTTTTTTTTTTTTTTTTAACTGGGAACAGTTCCAATATCTGAATCATCAAGACAAGTCTTTTCTTTCACAGAAAGCCCTGAAAAATAAAAACAAGCTTCTCTCCTTGCCTGCAGAAATTGGAATATTTTGCCTAACTCAAATTATCCCACACTAAGGACAACTTTGAATAAATGCCAAGTTCTGATACTTCATCAGTGCTTAAGTGTAAAGGCATATTTATATTACTGTAAAGGAAAAATTCCCAGAGGTTGGATGAGTGTGCCTGCCATAACACAGCCCCAGACGGCTCCTACACATTGCAAAGTCACCTGCATCTCTAGAAGTAATTGCATTGCTGATCTGAGAAGATTAAAGCAACATACCAAATGTTCCTCTTGCTAATTTGGCACTCTACAGAAGGTCTAACTGGTAAAAGGAGCCTGAACACACCTGTACACGAATATATTATGACATTCAAAAATACATTTAAAAGTAGTTTAAAAGAACACTATTTTGCTTTTCTGTATAGCACATGGGATATAAAAAAGCAGCCTGTGGTATATAAAGTTTTTGTTTTGTGAAGGCATCATCCTCCCAAGCTGCATGCAAAATCTTGCCTGAGTGCCTAACCCATACATAAAAACCTTAAAATTTAAAGCTGTTGGCTTTGTACAGTAGAAGCAGGAGACTCTACTGAATAAACTCTTATCAAATGGGCTGAGAGTCACAAGGGATCCAATTAAGATAAAGAGTTCAAACCCAGGACATTTCCTCTTCTTTCTGACTGCTCAGGCCAACATCAGACATCTGTTCTCACTAATTTTTTAATTAATCCCCTTTGAAGCAAACTATTCAAAACCTGACAATACCTCATCTGTCCGATAAGGACCCCCTCCAGCAGAAGGTGCTATTTTGAATTAAAATGCTCCTCCACTGATGCAATTGGAAACACAACCACAGCTTTGTGGAGAAAAACCAGTTTTGCTGAGTCAAGCTAAAACATTAGCAGAGATGGAAATACACCCTGTCTTGTAACTGCAGGCCACTATTACACAGGCAGCTGCACTGAAATGGTCTGCAGCTTGTCCCACAAGTGACCTCTGCCCTGCTTTTTGCAGAATTAACCAATCCCAGTCACTACTTCTGCTAGTTCAGTGTCAAACAAAACAGACAGGATGGCTTTTCACAAAAAGAAACTCGCTGTCTTTGGTTATCTTTACCTTACCTCAAGCAGATTCTATGCACGTAAAATTCTGCTCACCCAATTCCAGTAATGGGAGCATTATTTGAAAATAAAGAGATGATAGAGATTAAGAAATACATGACTTCTCCAGATGACATTATACTTTAATAAGTACTGCACAAATTGCTCACAACATTTTGAAAAATTTTCAGTATTTCTCAGACTCTAAAGAGCTCCCATCATCTTTCTTTTCTTACAATATTTATAAAGCTATGATGTTTTTACTCTGCAGAATTGCCATTTAACATTCTTGAGTGATGCTCCTCAAACCTTCTCAAAGCCATTTCTCTCCTGTAAATCTGAAAGCCCATTTTCTGCCACTCCAAGACTTAGAAACTCTAAAGGAAGCCTACATGCATGAGTGGTGCATGCTCGAGGCATTATGGATTTACAGGACTGGAAATCACACAGTGTGAGTAGTGCCATGCCCAATTATTTTAGATAAACCAACCTAATGCCATGGCAGAAGGGAAAAATGGCTTTATTCACTCACAACTTCCAACATCGTTTGTTTTCTCCACTTATCAGTCCAGAGACTTCTCAAGCAAGGACACCACTCTCTCTCCTCAGTATCTTCAACACACAAAGACCTTATTTGTTTCCTAGCTTGACCAGAAAACCCCATTGAGAAGTTCTTGTGAACCCCACCTTGCTTTTAGAAAGTACACATGGATACAGATCAATCCAGAAGAATATTTAAACATATTCCAGCCCCACTGCCTCCAACTGCTTAAGTGATGTGTTGGAGCAGAGCCAGTGCAACACTACCCTGCAAGGCCACAAAGAACATCAGCAACATCCTGATCTACCTTGTGGGGGTCTACTTGCAAGGTGAGGTTTGTTAAAATAAATTCCCTGTGTCTTTGAGTGCCCTCTAATGACCTAGGACAGCACACAAAGAGTTTGCCAAAAATTTTAAGGGATTGCAAATTTTAAAAATAAATAAATAAATAAAAGGAGGGGAGTGCAGGGGAAAGAAAAGACATCTGCTACACCCACAAGACATTTGTTAAATTATGTTATATATTAAAAATTCTACAGATACAAATGTGATCTCAGTTATCTCCTGCTGAAAGAACAAATGCTCAATTGTGCTCTTGCAAAATACTTTAGCATTGCTGCTGATGGCCTGGTGCACAAGGAATTTTCCCTCAGAATAAATATAGGTAATCTCATCTCCCTTGTAACTCCAGCCATGGAGAAGAGATAAGAAAATATATTTAAGGGAAGTTTCCAAAATCAAAGGAAATGATACAGGGATAGCAGTTACATACATTTAAAGAAAACAACTGCAAAATCATGACTGCATATCACATTTTAGAAGACACTAACAACAACACACAGTCTGGATATCTGCCCTCTGAACCACACACTTGTATTTTCCTTTAGGAAGACAAGACTTTAGGACTTGAAAAAAACAGACTATAATCAAAATACAGTAATTTTACACCCCCTTTAAAAAACTGTTAAACACCGAGGCAATAGTGACTCCACACTTCAAGGAGACAATACAGTTTTTACAATGAGCTTTGACAAAAGGTCTGTTTATTAATATTTCCATACTGTGAACTGATGTGTTATAACTCTCAACAAAATGAATATGGATTTACACATGAGACACTAACAGCTCCAAAAGGAGCTGTTAAAGACCATTCAATAAAAGAACACTTAATGTAAGGATTCAGTGAACTGCAGAAACTGATACCTAACAAATACTGTAAATGCACGCAATACTAAATTGTACCAAACTACAGTCCACTTTTATGACAAATAAATAGATAAATCATTGAGTGTCCTTACCAGAACTACTCTCTGAAACCCCACAAAATTGTGATGTGGCAGCAGTACAGCCCTTGGTATTACACCACCTGTAACACAAACCATATTATGATAGTTTCTATCATTATTTATTTTAAAGGATGAAAAAAGGATAAAAAGCTATTTTTCTACCAGTGTTTTTACTGAAAGAATTAAAACAACATTCAGTTTCCTACTGATAACAATATATGTTTAGTTAAGAAAATAAACAAAAATTAGAGACCTTGATTATTTACATGGAATTTATTCAAAAAACAAATTACAGTTTCAACTCTATCCTCTCTCACTCTTTTAGTTGAAAGCAAATCCCCACCACAGAACAGCACATTAGCTTCAAAGAAATTTCTGTTCTTTTTGTCTGTCCACATTGACAAAGGGGAATTTTATCAGACTCCAGAAAAAGTTTACAAAGGGGTAAGTGTTGATGCAATAGATATTGCAGTGTTAGCCAATACAAATAAAATTATTCAATAGGAAGATAAAAAACTGGGAAACACAAGGCCATGATCAAACCATCCAGCGTTTTCAAAAGTGACCATTCAGGAGCTGAATTTCACACCAACAAATTATAAAGAGCCAGTTATATGAACAATCCTTAAAATATCCTCATGAAGTTAATTTCTACAGGTGACTTCAAAATTAAAACATTATACACCTGTGATCAGAATAATTACTGATCCTGTATTTGCGCAATGGTGATTCCTACCAACAATATTCATTACAGATTAAATCATTAGAAAGTGATCTTATGTAAACGAAGGGATTAAGGAGAAGATTTGAAAGCAGAAGCACAGGAACACTGTCTGGGCACCACAAGAAAAGAATCCACATGTCTAAAAATGCTGTTTGAAGCAGGATGCGCTCAATAGTGAAACAGCTAGTTCTGCCCTCTGGAAGAGGAGCTGGAAAAGAACAAATAAGCTTCTAAGTACTAAACTCCAGCTACAAAGGCTCACAAAACACATTACAAATAACACTAAAACTTCCAAAGCACCTCCTTAATACTAGGATTAAAACCGAGGAAGGCAACACATGCCTTAAACAGGACTTAGCATTTCAGATTTTCCATCATCCTGAAAGCAACCACTGATCTCTAAGAAACCCTCTGCTAATTTAGTCTGTTGCTAAGCCCAGTAAGACTTGAAAATGTTTTTTTTCCTCTTTTGACTGGGGAATCACAGGGTATTTTTGTCAGTAATCATTTTCCATGTGTAAATTCCCAAGAGAATCAAGTAAACTTCTCTTTCCCTCCTGAAAAGCCTCCAACAGCCAAATGGACAAAAATCTCCAAAACCATGAAACAACCATCCTGGAGTGGAAATGTGTCCTGGTACTCCCTGTAACAGTGACAGTAGTTCACAAGAACTAAGTGAAAAGGTCCTGACCCTCCATTAATGTAATTTTAATTCCCTGCTAGGCTATTATGTACTGCTTTGATCATTTCTACAAACCTAACTGTATATGCCAACTGCATCGCTAAAATTTAATTTGGAAAAAACAATCAGAAGCAAAGTTTAAAAAGCTTATGAAATTTTAACTCCAAGTGCAAAAGGTCATTAAAAGGGGATGTTGATCCTGCTGGTTGAACAAACAAGACAGAGCACTAAGTTTCAACTTTTATGCTTTGAACCTTGTACACTTTATGTTTACATTAAGGATTTTTCATTCCTTTGGAACAAACTCTGCTCAAGTAAATAAGTGGAATTACCCCCAAAATGATGCCAAACGAGAGAAAGAAGCTGGAGGCCCTACCGGAGAGCAGAGAACCACCACACCCTCAACAGGAGCTGCTTTAAGAGGAATTCCTTTCCTCTCCACAGAGCACACACAGAAACACAGAACACACTGAACACAGACATTCACCATTGCATGAACCTCCCTACAACTGCAGAAACCTGCTCACTTTCCTCAGCCAAGGCAGGAGAGGGCTAAGGAACAATTAAATGCATGGCCTAACTTACCAGGGCTTTTAGGAATGACTAAGCAACAAAAGTAATTTTTCAGATGGATCCTGATAGTCAGCTACTTCTGCAGGCACTTGCAGACCATCAGAGAATCCCCTAAATTATATTTTTTATGTGTTTCAAATTAATAAATAAGAGTAAAAATTATTGCATGTGCTACAGAGATACATTACTTAAAGACTATATATATCTATTATTTTTAATTTATGTTAGTGTCGTGAATAGAATTTGTGGCAAAAAAACCTTCACATACAGTGAAGGATGTAGGATAAAAACTTCACATTAAATTCTATTCCTACCAAGTGACATGATGAAATTAATCCCATCTCAGGGAGTTCACCTATAATCACAGGGCATAATTTCCCTTACTAGATCTGCTCTTCAGCTCTGGATTGCTTCATAGTTACTTACTTAGCATTTTATTTTGATTTCTTATGAGATGCATACCTATCTATGTGTATTTCAGAAATCTGAAGAGAATCAAACTGTAAATCTACAGTCTCATTACAGAAAAAAAATAGTTGAACGAGAGAGGAAGGAGTAAAGAAATTTTCCAGCCTCAGGGAGAGGACTAGAACAGAAAACACTGCAAAAATGTGCAAGGCTTGAGAGCCCAACATTTTATGTGATGCTAACAGGCAGGCTTAACAACTGTGTCTGTTACTAAAATGCTCACACTCCATAAGAATTTGTGCATCGTGAGCATGAAGTCTTCCCCTCTGCAGCTTAAAATATCAATGCATTTAAAAACCATCTGCAAAAATAGACATATACTTCCCCACTGCAAAATTAATTAGAGAGCAGGAATTTCATCTCACTACCACCAATACATATGATGATGCCACATGTAAACACATCACACTTGCCTTGGCACTGGAGAGCAACAGAAATGGTAAATTTAGTAAGATTCTGTGAAAATGTCACTTTCTTGAAGAAGCTGATTAATACCAGTGAAGGTGGAGGATGGGCACCCGAGAAGGCCATGCTGGATTAACCTGCCACTAGAGCGTGCTCCTTGATCAGCACGGAGCCCATTTACCCATTCCACTGGTGGGGGTTTTTCCACATCATTTTTTGATTTTTCTTCTCTTGTATTTCTTTTAAACAAAATCACTGCTGCTGTTAGATTGGGACTTAATTTTTAAATTAAACAAACAAAAAAGTATAATCAAAAGGTGTTGTTTTTGGTTTTTTTTTAACAAACAAGTAATTTTTTTTAATGACTGACTAGGGTTTTGCTTGTTTTCATTTTAAATCATATGTAGCTAGGGAAAACAAAACAAAAAAATAAACTATGATGTCATAAAAAATACTGATGTGCATTTTAAAAATTGCATGTGGCCCATCAGGGAGAGAGGAATTATCCACTTTTAGGAAGTATTGTTTACTGCTGCCTTCCCACTAGACCACCTGTTAATAATATTTGATGTTGTTTTCTTTCTGTGCGATGAGTATGACTATAAATGAGATATTTGATCTGCTCGCTACAACTTATTCCCTCTAATGCCTCCATTTCAGAGACCATCCAACCAACAAATGACACCAGCCTCAAGGCAATGTCCCAAGTGAATGTGCATCTTTGCTTCTCTTCCTTATCCACTGTCATTTCCATAATTCATCCTCTTAACGATTTACGAAGTGCAGAGGATATTTTCAGAGCACATCAATGGTGCTCAAGAAGTCTTATAGCTGACTGACTGCCAAGGGCACATGAAGGAAGCAAGAAGTATGTACAACTATTTTGGAAACAAGATGCTGAAATTCTCATTCTTTCTATTTGACAGATATTCCAATTCTTTGGCCTGACCATAATGCACGCTATTTGGCTTAAAGCATTTAAATTTTATAAGGATATGATTATTGGAAAAAATCAAATACAGGAATCATTTTTACAAAGCTGGAAGGCAGAAGTATTTAATTTTTAAAGACTGCCTCCAATAGTACTGCTTCATGACTGGTGTTGCAAATACTACAGCCAGTATTTTGCATACTCATTAAAAATCATGTCTGGAGCTTGCAGCTCTTTTTCAAAAAAAAAGAAAAGAACCACCCTCCAAAACGTAAGCCACTCAAAAGCACTTTAAAGCTGGTCATCATTCTCATTCCTGAAAATCCTCCATTTTACCATTTTAGAATTTGGTAAATAAATACTTTTTTTCTTCTCCTTTTCTCCCTTGCCACTCTACACAATCTCTAGCAGCCTTATTTAATGCCATCAACCAATATCACTGTCAGCACTCAGAGCAGAAGGCTGCTCTGTACTTCGTGCCTGCCTCTGAATTCATGACCAGAGATTCACCCTCACCACGCACAGAAAATGAGCAGCCTTCATCTTCCCATTTACCCCCATTAAGTCAGTGCCATCATGTTCTCCCAGGAGAGAAGTGCAGGAGCTGAAGCACCGCAAGCGACAGCAGCCAAGGACAGTCAGAAATAAGGTCTGCCCTTGCTGCTCTTGGACTGTGAAAAGGAAAGCTCCAAACTGCAGGGAGTGACCGTGTACTGCTGGAGTCTCCCTTCGTTTGAACAGATATCAAGTAGCTGGGATGGAGCACATACTCAAACTGGGCTTTAATTTGCTTGGAAATGCATATAAAAATAGTGGGACTTGGTCCTAAACTGGGCCAAAAGCAGGTTGTATCATAATTATATCATGTCTAATTGAAGTCCTTATCACTAAAAGAGACTTGCCAGCATAGATACAAATGTCACTTTGGCAGCCACAGTGGTTCTCAAACCAGCAGCTGGAACACAGCTCAGGACAGAAAAGTGTAAAAAAGCTTCTGATTGAATAGCCTGATTGCTAGAATGTAGTAGATTTTGCTTTGTTTTATAGCACTGTAATAACACCTTACTCCAGGGGATGACAGGTTCTTGGATTTCAGAGATCCAGTTCAGTTGGTACACGGAGTTACCACATCGATGGCTCCTGCACTCTGCCAGGAGACTTGAGCTCAAGCTTGTAGTGAAAGTAAGTAGGCAGCATTAATCCAGTCACCATTTATCCATAAATTACAATTAACCTCCCAAATCTTAGCTTTAAAGGGGCCAGCCAAAAGACTGTGACTGCATCTGCCAGCACAAACAGTAAAAAGAAGGTGCCTGACCTTCTTAAAGTCTTAAATGCAGCTCATGTAACCTGTTTCTTTATCTACTAACAGAGAAAATCATCTTGGGACAGATGGATTCACAAAGTCCACTGAACAACTCAAACCAGACCTATGCATACCCACGGTCCTGCTCTATGGAAAAGATTTTGACAGGGAAATAAGAGTCTATTTTTCTTCAATTTCACAAGTGTTGCAGCTGCGTATTGCTTTATAATTTAGTTTATTAAAGGCAACAACTGTCAAAACTATACAAACTAATTTGTTGTGCAGCAATTTTACATTATTGGAATCTTGTTATAATCTAACGCACACGATTGCCTTCTAACCATGCCTATAATTGGGCTCTTGGCTCCACAGGCCTAAAGACAGTAATCCAAAACATCTTCCAATTACACTGAAAAATATGCATGCTTGTGGGAAGCTACATTACTTAATTTCCAGACTCAATGGGTCTTTAATAATATGACAGAAGGGAAAAAATGTTTGCAAAAGGACAATCACTTGTGCGTCTCAGAAAATTGTGTGTTCGAAAACACCACCTCAAAACCTATAAACACCAAAGCAGCACTAACAAGATACTTATGGAATATAAGAGAAACTAAAGCAAAAACAGTCAAAAATACATTCAGATGGAAGACTGTATTCCAAGTCTATACATCCAAACCAAACAAGGATCCCAGCCATTAAAAAAGTCCATACTTCAAAACTAGGGTAGGTGTGAGAGTCACTCATGAACTTCACTTGTTTACTTCCAACACATGAACTGCCTATTGCTCCTGCTCACAACCAGATGTGAAGCTCCTTGAATTTATTGGTAGATCAGAAGCAGCTCAAGACACAAGAACCTTGCACAAGAACCATTGCTTCACATTTCCAGTGAAGTGTTTCACATTTCTGGCAGACACTTCCAGTGCACTACCAGGACTGACAGGTAATTTTTAAGATGCCTGAAGTGTTGTTACCTGCTATATTATTTAATAAACATAGTTTACATTTTTTAATACAAAAAGTTAGCAAGTAAATATTACAAGGGCTAGAAGGTTTGCCCAGGTATAGATATGCTTTTTATAGAGGAAAAAACTCTGAAGTTGCCACAGAATCATTTAGGTTGGAAAAGACCTCCGAGATCATCAAATCTAACCTACAACCTAACGCCATGTCAACACATGAAATACAAGAGAATTTTTGCAATTTTTTTAAGTATTAAGAGGTTTTCTTTTATTATTGCTAGAGAATTACAAAACATCTATAAATCTTGTCAGATTAAGACTGCACCTTTTGATGGGTTCTCATTACTACACGAGAATCAGCACGACTATATTAAATACTGCCTGCAACAAGCAGATACACAGAGAAAAGATTTCCTGAGTCACAGGGAACTGAAAATAAAAACATGAACTGTCACACAAAAAGAGTCAGAAAAATATACAGGGACAAAAACTTCAAAACAACCCCCTGACAGTCACTTCCAACATGCCTCAAACTGCCTCTGAAATTAGAGAAATCAGAGAAATCAAACCTGATGTGTCCTGCAGAGTTTGTGTGCCTCATTTGGCCCCAGACACAAACCTCAGCACCACGAGTGCATTACTGGTGTCAGCTCTGTCCTTTAAGCTGGACAAACACTGCCAGCTGTGTTTTATCAATGGACAACAACCTCAAGCACTTCTTGAAATGGCCTGCATCCCCAAGCGATGCCTGGAACACCAACCTCCCCAGCTAAGATCCCCACATCTGTGACTCAGGATTTCCAGGATTGGTTCTCTGCCCAGAGCTGCCCTCTGCACAGCAAAGCACATAAGAGCTAGGAAAAGGAAACCACCCCCACACTCCTCAAAAAACCCAAACCAAAACAAAACAAAAAAAACCAAACCCCAATGCAAAAAAAAAAAAAATTCCAAAAACCAAAACAAATAAACAAACAAAAAAAAACCAACCAAACAAAAGCACTTTGAGATTGCAATCTCTGGCTAGCTGTAAGAAAATGGAAGGAGGGAGCTTGCTCCAAGGGATCTGTCTATCCACAGCTGTTTGATTCACAGCAATGATACTGTGAACTATGCTGGAACATAGAGACACAGTTTTGGGGAGACCAAATACAGAGGAGCTCAGCACCTTTGTAAAGGCACTGAAGCTAAAAGCCACACACAGTTGTTTCCTTTATCCTCAATGCCATGCCCTGCAACAAGCAAACAGCTGCAACCCCCACCCACCCTCTGCAGGTATGAAAAGCCAGAACGCTGTTATCTCCTTGTTGTTACACATCTGCTGCTAATATGGGCTTGTCCTCACACCTGCAACAAATGCTGAGGAGACCTGAATGCAGCAGATGCAGCGTGTGGTTGAAGGGAGCATGGGTGCTTCCACCAACAGGTGAGTTCCACAGGTAACTGCAGCAGGGTTTTAATCCAGCAACAGGAAACACTTCCAAGGACACGCCTTAAAACCTCCTAGCACAGTAGCTAAATGAGTAATGCAGACTCTAGAGATAGAAGGAAACAATTTTTGTTCCCTGTGAGTTGAGCACTCACAGCAAAGTTATTCACACAAGAGGGATGAGATGCAAAGACAGCACACACAAATTCCACAGCTAACAGTCAAGGACCAGATATAACAGCATTGCTCTGTGGAGTTTGGTGGAATACATTTAAAAATATTTGGCTATGTGACAAAACAGATCTAAAAATATCAGACATGTACAAAGCACAATGAATCTCTCACACAGTCTTCCTGCCTTATTATCAATTCAATTAAGAATTCATTAAAAGGACATGTATCACAAATATTATTAATTTACAGATGAATGTGAGAGAGAAGGCAGGAGACAGGGGGAATAGGTAGAAGAGACAAAACCCTATATTGAAGTTTGTCCCATCAGAGCAAACAAAAACATCACAGTTCTTTGGTATAGTAACACACATGCTGTGAGAAGCAATGAGAAGTTGAATGCATGTTTCATTCTGATCCCAAAGGATCAAGCTGCCTGTGAGATGCTCCTTCTTATTTTATTCCTCTTCATTTTGTCTCTGAGCAACACACTTTCAATGGAAGCCTAGAAACTGCTCTGTATTCCACTTTAAACAGGAGTGATGCTGATTTAGGATTCACAAATACAGGTGAGATGTAGACAATTCATCACTGGCTTCCCTCTTAGGCCTTGCCTCAAGAGGGAGACTTCCCTCAGTGGTTGAAGTGTCACTACTTTGAAACTGTCATCCTCAAAAGTGGGTTTGAAGAACATACTAACTTTGCTATCAAGCTTTTGATTGCAATGCTGAATGTTACCGAAGCAAAAGTTTCAGAATTAAACATATATGCAAAGAAGGATACACAGCATAGATGAATAATAGATGCCTATAAATAAGCAGAAAAATAGACTTAGAATATCCACATAACTATTAATTAGTTATTAATATTAGATCACTGGTCTATTTCCTTTCAAATTAGCCACCCACTAGCAAAATGTCAATTGCAAAACAAGGGACTATATTTATAGTACAACCTACTTTGAGTTTTGAGCGACATGTCAGCCACTGCTCAATTAAATACCCCTATTGTGTGCCTTCCCAAATTAATACCCAACTTTCACTACAGGCAACTATATGTACAAAAGCCATGTTGGATTTTTATAGCCTTTATTACATCACATAAGCCGTGACAAAACAAACATTTTTCCATCTAGAAGCGTACACAAAAGAAAATAAAAAGGAGTTAAGTAATGCACTGGAATGAAGCTGAGTGGGACACTGGACACAGGCTAGGAGGAGTGAGTGTCCAGGAGATGATAATAAGAAATTGCTGGATCTGATTTTGTTATTTCCCAGAGAAAGACCAGCTTTGATTGCTGGTACCAGCAGCAGTGCACCATGAGATGCAATACAATGTACTACTCCAGCTTCAGACTGGATTTAAATGGAAGAGTCACCAACAAAGGGGAAAAACCCCAAACTCCTCTGGCAAAACCTGACTGTGTTTGGGACTTCAGAAGAGGAGGGTTAAATTTTTAAAAAATATCACCTATTTCACTGAGTTTTCTTCTAGTTTAGGTTTTGTGATTTCCCCTGAAAACAGTTCCCCTCCCTTTATCTCTCCAGATGCCTGACACTATCTGCAGAAGAGCAGAAAAAAGAGCATCCAGCAGAGGATGCTCAGTGGAAAGCTGGCAGGAGAAACCCTGCAAACACACACTGAATTGCCTCAAGCCTTCTGCTGAGAGAGAAGCAGGACTCATTGTTTCAGGTATGTCTGCCACAGAGAGAAAACAGAAACTGAGACAATCATACAGGAACAACTCTTGAAACAAACTTAAGGCTAAGGAACACCATCCCATCAACAAGAGGGGACTTGTATCCATTCATGTCTCAGTGGATAATAATCCATTTTTACAGTTGTACAGCAAGATAATTTGGAATACTCAGAAATTCTGGAAAGACAGACCTGAGGAGAAACACAGATTTTTGTGCTCAGCTTTTCTCTTGGTGTAAAATCACATCACTTCCCATCAGCTTGCAGGAGGCACACTCCTAATAATGCCATTTACAGAACTTCCTTCTATAGCTAGCTCTTTGAATCTTGAAGGAAAAAATTTTAAAATTCATCCTCCTAGCCTAAGATTTACACAAAACCAGGAGGCCTCTGCCAGCTGTTTAATTTCTCATGTATTTAAGCATACCAAAGCACTTGTACAAGGGAAATCAATTGGAGCTGTAACTAATATTGCACATTGCCAATTCACCTTTAACTCCAAAGGGAATGACGAGAATCCTCAGTTATTAAGATCATCATTTTCTGTCTGAGAACAGGATTGTCTATGGTTTTCCACTTCCTTAACTTATTTTAATCCTAAAATTCACTCTAACACTATAACTATTAAAAAACTGTAAGAAAAAAATCAGGAAAAGGAAACAAAATCTGCAGGAAACAAATACAAAGCTAGCTGGGATCCAAAGCCACTTTCATCACATGGGCTATTTTTAAATCCATTGTACACTTTATCTTTTCTAATAACTGCCACACTTCTAAGCAAAAAAGCTGCAAGGTACTCGAAAAGAAGGTAAGAAAGAAGACATGAATGTGGTTACATCCATCCCCTGAAACGTTTTTTCTTCATATATACTAAAAATATTTAACCCTTTAGGAGATCATTTAAAAATGTTCAGTATTAGAGCGGGCTTGACCAACTAAGTAAACGTCTCTATTATCAGCAAATTCCACTCCAGCAACAGCTGTAGGAATCCACGTGTCTCATCATTATGAATAAAAACTGGAGCCCAACAATCAATAAGCAGTTTTGCCTCTGCAGCTGTAACACCACAACCACCTTCACACAACCCCCGCTTTATATAAAACCAGCACCAATTCAAGACCTAGTTCATATCTTCTGATTTTTCTTCTATTCCAAATCACTTTACTTGCAACACTCACATTAAAACTTGTAAACACTATCAGCAGTAGGAAGATATTTTTTCTTTTTTTTTTTCCCTTGTTTTTTGTTGCACTTACCCTAGGCAAAATTTGCTTTACAGAGGGAAGGATATGTGACATCATTTTTATTATTTCATTTAATCTTTAATAGAAATAGGGATAGAATTTAGAAAGTTAGGCATGTTTTGGAGGTGAAGACAAGTGGTTTTCTACGAAGTCTGGCCTCGTACAGATCACTCAAAAAATCCACGCCAAAATTTTCTTTAAATCACAGGAAAAATTAAAAAAAAAAAATCAAGCAAAAAATGGACACTTTAAGCCTTTTGGTGACAGATGAACACCCTTTTGCAAATAGTATATTTTCAGACTGTTATTATGTAGCCCACAGGTTTTGTGACACTGCTGAGGGAATGAATTTCCACCAGACAAACCACAGACTCCACAGTCAGCCTAAGGTGGATCTCTTGGTAAGAGGATTCTCCCTCCAAGATGCCACAGAAGCTGCCTTTCCGCTGAATTTAACCTAATTAATTGAAATTATTGTCACTGACTATCCTGTTATATAACCACAGGAACAATAAATCCTTTGCCATTGTGCTCGTCACCTGAACTGAAGTTGAGAAAAGAGCAAAATCCAATGACCCTGTGCACCACAGCAAGAAAAGCAGCCAGGGTTATTCCTGAACACAACCTCTGGGTAACCCATGGGGTGCAGGGTCTGGAAGGCAGTCAGAGGCACAAGGATGAGCCAGCACTGCCAACTGATCATGGACTTGAATTTCTGCTCCTTAATCTGCTAGAAAAAACTACTCAAAATATACTGAAAATGTTCTTTTCTGCCTCAGGTCCTGCAAACTGGTCTGTCTGTTCAGCATAGCAACACCGGGATGAGAAGAGACTCACTGTAGATATGCCACAAGATATAGTATTGAAAAACAAATATAGCTCATTTTGTCATGAAGAAAACTGAGATCACTTCTAAGTAGGGCTTTCTAGGCTTGTAGTACTTCAGGTTTATACATCTATATGATAATTTTAGAAATGCTTTGAAAAGTTAATAGCGGATCCGTTTTTGTTGCCTATTACATTGAGAAGCAAACTGCTTAAGCATTAACTACCCTTGACAATGCAATTAAAACCTGACCCATTTTCTAGACACAAACGACCTGCATTTTTCACAGCACAGCCATATGTAACCAAATTCATCTCTATTTACTCTGTCCTCAATTCCACTTGTAATTCTGAAATCTGAGAAAAAAACAAAACAAGAGACTACCATAAATCAGTAGTTGGCAGGAAAACAAGCAGGTACTGTGCAGAGGAGGGGTGGCCACCCCCTCAGCTGTGATTCCATGACTTGTAGAGAAGGAAAAGTCAAACAAGTGCGAAGTTTTTATCACTGCTCTTGCACTCTAAAACAGACAGCAAGCGAATTACGAGGCTGCAAATCCAGGATTATATAAAACTAAAAAACCTCTGGCAGTCATCATCTTTACTACTGTGTATAAATCACAAAATGCACTGATAGAACCCTTGTAAAATCTCTGATGCGGTTTTATACATACTTGGATAAAACGGAGCGGCACAAAAAAAACATCTACAAAACACACAGACAATTAAAAAGCAACATATGCAAGGGATCATGGGGACTTCACTCATTTCACTTAAAATGTTGCTGTGCTGCTTCAGGCACGTCTCTCTCTGCTCAAGGAACCTTCACAACAACTCAAACCAGACATAATGAACATTATTATCACCACCATTTATTTGAACAACTGCATCATCCAAAAGATCTCTTTTTAAGATGAGGCCCCCATTGTGCTAAGGTTGCATAAACAGGTAGGACTTCGTTCCTGTGCTGAAGAGATTGTAATCTCACCAGACAAGGTCAATAAACAACACCAAAGGTCAACAACAAAGTCTCCTGTCCAGGACTTTTGTTGTTTTGTTTTAATATATGTTAGACCATCTGCTACTCTCTCTTATGGACCAAAGCCCTCCAGAGAGTCAGCACCACTGCTGCTGCCAGGTCTGTTCTCCTAGCACACCCATTAAAAAAAAGAAAAATAAAGATTCCTCTTCTGTGGGAGACAAAATACACTGAAGAGTTTTCAGTGATCATGGAAACGCTGAGATGTAACACAGCTTTTCTAGACATTCCTGAAAGTGCCAGTTGTTACTGAGTTAAGATAAATACAATGTTGAATATTGTCATCTTTATCTAAATTCAGTAACTTCTCTGGCCAGTGGAATGAAATATTTGCAGTACTAAATGAGGAACAAATGCTAGCCCCCAGTTTATTTTAGGAAAAGAGCTAGATAAAGAACTATGTAACGAGTCTAATTGTGTCTGGAAAAAAAAACAACATAGAGCTAGCAGTGAAAGAATTGGATTCTCTTATTTTCCAGCCATATAGCAACCAGCCTCCTACAGGCAGGAACTTGCTCAGCCCCAGTGAGCCCAGCAGAAGCACAGGCACTGAGCTACACCAGAGCTGAGCAAGCAGGGAAGTGTTTTGCAGGAACAGGCTGAGAGAGGGAAGGTAAAAGCATCACAGGAAAAGGCACTTTTTTCTGTTCTTGGCTATGGCTGTTGAGCTGAGTTAGGGAATTTCTTATTAAACAGCTGAAGCTCTAGAAATTTGCAGCCATTATCCTAGTGCGAGGCAAAACGTTCACAGGCACTTCTGCCTGGCTACGCTTCACTCAGCAAATATTTAGTATGTTTAAGGTTCCCAAAACAAATTATTTTTTTCCTAGGTGTTACTGAAACCATCCATATAGCTCGCTTAGATTTGACTCAAAGTGATAAACAGATGCATTTCCTACAGTGAAGACCACACTTTACAGATCCTACAATCCTCCTGTACTAAGATAAAATGAGAGAAGGAAAAAGAAGCAAAACCCCTACTTCAAAATGATGCATTTTGGAGGATTTTATGGCATTCACAAATTACAACAGAAACAATTGTCCCCCTCCCCCTTTTCAGTATACTCCTTTCCATTTAACCCAAGATGTCTGTCATGAAATCCTCCTAGGAATTCATAGCAAGTTAGGGAACACTTTGCTTTTTGACAAATCCTCTGTACTTAAGGAATGCAAGTGTTTCCTTCACCCAATTCTTCAACTACGCTTCCTAATTATAGCACTCTCACAGGATTTCAACACATGCTGGCAGAGGCGCTGTGTATCACACCGAATTTAAAGCTGAGGTAGCCACAAAACTGCTCTTCAAACCCCCTAAAACCATGCACATGGTAAGACTGCACTGGTATTTCTCAACCCTAACACAGTGTGCAGGGAGCTGCTTGTGGAATTGAGCCACAGCATCATTTTCCCAATTGTCCTAAGTGCTCCTCAGCTCCCATAAACTGTCCAAGGAAGGGCTGGGAATTCACACACTTCCTTAACAGGCCCTTTTGCAGCTGACCTCCAGGCAATTTTTTAAGTTGACCTCTTGACAATTTTCATGGGTGTAGCCAGGGAAATGCGTGAGGCAAGGCTGGATTTATTTTAAATAAATAATTCCTCTAGCATGAATTAATTTTCCAGTGGAAGATTCCTGTGGATATAGCACTGCAAATACATACTGCCATGCTACCAGGGCAAGAGAATAAGGAAGGAAGTGTGTTACTCTGTGACCCAGACCTGCTCCAGGGATGTCCAATCTCCTTTCCCTACTCAGAGCACTGTGCCTACAAATCACCACAGATTTTTCACCAGTTAAGTCACAAAAATATCTGGAACAATTGACTTCACTTAAGCTGCAATGCTTTTTTCTTCAAAAGCAAGCACAGAGGTTCCTAACTTATGAGTCCTGCATAGTTGACATCTTTTTAAGTTGATGTCACACATCACAGCCGTAACTTGGCACTTCTAGTAACACTCTGCTCGAGATTTGCCTTTCCTGATGTTTCTCCATTCCTGCACTTGCAAAACGTCCCACATCCATCTTGGGGTAACAACAGAACCTCAGGAACCCTAAAAATGACTATTTTTTTCGCCATAGGTTTGCTATGTATAGACGCCACGAGTTCTTTTCAGAATGATTTAGAATTTGCGCACATAACACTCCTTTTTCAAAGCATAAATTTAAAGATTTACGTAACAGATTAAATTGTCTTCCAAATCAGACAAAAAATGAGTCCAGGACTTGCTTATGTGCTTCTGAATTTGCTGAACTATAGTGTTTCTGATCATTACACTGTTTTCTCCCAGGCTACAGTTTCTGCCCCATATCAGAGTTCCCTCATAACCCAACCCCCACGAACTCCAGACACTTGGACATCAGGTCCAAGATATTTCAGAGGATCACATATAACACTCATTCCTCTTCCAAATATGTCACAATCTATATCCAACTGTGGACAGACTGAAAAGCAGTCTGATGAAAATGGGGAGCTTTAACAGAGACAGTCCAAGTGCAAATCAACCTCAACAGGGTAAACCCTGCAACTGCCTTGACATGGGCATTTTGCAAGAAAAAAAAAAAAAAATCAGGAGTTTAGGTAGTTTGCATTATGATGAAAAGTAAATTCAACTGAAATATATGGACCACCAAGGATACACATGTGAATAATAAAAAACACAAGCCACCAAACAAAAGAAAAACCACCAGAACAAAATGGCAACAGTTGTTCCTGTGGGCAATGAGGAGGCCAATCCACTGAGAAATTTGTCAGCTTCAGCAAAAAGGACGTTAAAACAAAACTGGATGGGTCAGTGGGAGCAACTTTGCTCCCCAGCAGCCGATTCACCACAGCTCCCAGTCTGAGACAAGAACTGGGACATGCAAGAGTCTGCTCACCAACTGGGGAGGACTTTAAAACAGGAACCTCGTGAACTGCAGCAGCATAGGAAAAATCTTAATAATAACCAAAACTGAACGGTTCAGCAAAAAAAGGATTTTGTTTTTAGAAAAAGTTAAATATAAAAGAAGCCAGAAATTAGGCCAGTGGAAAGGTATGCCAACAATCTGTTCTAAGTTGCATGCACAGTCACAAATTCAAACACATAGCAGTTACTTGCTTATCATAAGTAGTATGAAATGTGTACAAAAAAATGATCCTGCCTAAAGAGCAGCACATCACCTTGGGGTATCAATGGTAGGAAATATTAAGTTGTATTTTGTATTAGAGCAAAACCCCAGAATCCCTAATGTGGTTTCCATTTGCTATTTACGTAATTAAGTCACCTCCTCACGGTTCAAATACCCTTACTTACTACTCAGGTTACTTCCAATTTCCCAGATGGTCAGTCTCCAGAAAACACTATCTGAGCCTCAGCCACTTCTTGGTTAAATCCATTATGATGGCTTATTAGTAGAATAATTTATCAGCTGTTAAAAGAATATTTGCTACAAATTTGTTTTCTTATGTAAATCAGGTTCCATGAATTAGGATGGAATTCCAGCCTTTTCAAATTCACTTTAATGTGAAATGCTGACATCAAGTCATAACTTCATTTGATTATTTTTTCTGTTTATGTTATTAGCAACCATTTTTTCTGGCACTCTTTCCTGTTCCAGTTCAATCATTCGGTTGAATTACTTGAACTCCTGATGAACTGCACCAAAAAAAGGAAAATTAACTAATGCCTCATTTGATCTTGTGACCATAAAACTTGTGTTTTCATTCCCTCTTTAACCTTTGACCATCTATTTTCCCCTTAATTTGCGTGTTATGTACCTGATAGTTTTAAAATAGTTTCTTTTATTCATGGAAAAAGACTCTGCTCTAATGGTTGATCTGCCCTCTGTTCATTTTAACCACCAGTGACTCTATTCTGGATTCTCATCAGTAAGCAGACACTTAAAATCACTTCTTCATAGCCCATCATGTATGAAATTTGGCTTACTGTATGCCCTTTGCCAGAAGCGCATGGCTGTTCTCATAAAAAGTGTCACCTAAGCTAAAAGAGAAAGCAAGTTACAAGCAAGTGAAATGGCTGATTTTATAAAAGCTCCTTTGCCAGTTTCCCAGAATCAGCGAAGTTGGAAGAGACCCACAAGGGTCATCGAGTCCAACTCCTTGCCCTGCACAGAACCATCCCCACGTCACACCACACGCCCAGTTCATTGCTTTATTCAAGTCCTCTCCTTTTCACATTGTTATGATGGCCTTGAATTTATCTTATGCCACTGGACTTAGCTTTTTTTTTAAGCAGTTGTTAAACACCTGAACATCAGATAAAGTATTTTTAAAATACATGTAGACTGCAATAAAATATGGTCTATCTACAACCCAAAGTGCAAGGAGATTTCATAAATATCATTAAGGTCAAAGATTCCAATTATGGCTCACATTCGACATCAATACCCTCTATTTGTGTGAATATTAAATTCATGGATGCCAATCCTACATACACATGCTCAGTATGGGATTCAAATCCCTTGTCTTGAATAGTTTCTTACATTTGTTCACTAAATTACAATAAGAATGCTACACATGACCTTTATTTACAAATATGGGTGCACTAATCCACTGCTACAATTTTTGCTTCTATCCACTTGATGAACAGAAGACTTGAAAAGCAGATACAGGCTTCTAGCCATGCCATCCATGCTGATGGCCACACAGGGTCCTGGATTTGAAGGCCAGCAGGTCTCTGATTCTCCTGAGTAAATAGGAGTCAGCATCAGCAGTGTCATTCCACACAGCCTACAGACTTCCTATTGTTCTGCAGCAATATTCATTACCTCCCAGCACCAGCACTGCTGAAAATAAGGGCAGCTTTTACTTTTGTTAACTTGAGCTAACACCAACTTTCTGTTGACAAGAAGGAAACCAGGATCAAGGCCTGATGATTCAAGTGACACAATGACATGGTCTCCTGTGAAATCAGCCTTGCTGTTCTGCAGATGGCAACACTCATGTGCTGGGACACAAAAGAGCCCGTCCTTGGGTTTTCTCTAACATCCTACTTCATGTACACCCAAAAGCCAGTTTAATTTTTTGACTGTGCAACAAACTTTGTCAATGTTGAGAAGACTTTATGCTGTATTTATAATTCTTTCATAGAATAGAGCAGGAAAAAGGTCATTTCAGGTTATACAACTTCACTACAGGCATATGGCAGAGAATCCAGAGCAGAAACACAAAATTTCCCTCCCCTCTAAAGCAGATGGCATGCTGATCAAGTAAGATATAATCTAATGCTAACTGCACTACTATCATCTATTGAACCAACACCAGTATAAAACAGTAAAGACAGAAAAAACCTAAGGCAGGGGAGATGAAGCATAGGAAGACAACAATGAAAAAAACAAAGCCAGCTGTAAGAGAAGACAATCTATTGCAGGAGAAACAGCCTCTTTTCAGGTACATTTAAGATTTAAAACCTAGAAATGGCAGTAGATAAGGAATAGCAATGGCCCTCACCCTGTTTTAGATGTTCTTCTAGCTCAAGATACTGGCCCAGTTCCCTTTGCTCTTGCACTGCACTGGGCACCTGCCAGGGGCTAAATATCCCAGCTGCTTAGATAATTACATATTTATGATTTTGCCGAGAATTCTTAGTCAAAGCTTATTTTTGAACTGTAAAATGCTTAGAGAAACAGCAGAGAAAGTTCTCTGACAAATGCTACTTCAAAAGAGAGCCAACACTTCAATTTTTTTAAAGGACGTTCATTTCCTTTTCAGTTGATTCATTCAGTGGTGGAACTTTAATGACAGAAAAAGGAGAAAAGGGTGTTTTCCCTCTCAGTCAGAAAAGAATCTTGCTAGTGTATTTAACTTGCTCTCTGAAAAGAAACAGAAAATTCCAAAACCCTTCCAAAAATGGTACAGAATAGTGTACATACGATTTTTAATGCTTACCACAGTTTGCACGCTACCACACGATGGAACTTTGCCTTTGTATCACATTATTGGTAGTATTTCCTCTTCCACACATAAACCACTAGATTAGCTAATTCATGCTGATCCAATAAATAGAATGATGTATGAACAATTTTAAATACAATTGTTTAGCCACAACAAATTATCAGACAAAATACACTGCTCTTCACCTTCCTGCATTAATAATAGCATTCACTGATTTCAGAAGGACCAGAACAGTCCAAAACTTCATGGTGCTGGTTATTTTAGACTATTTCAGCACCTGCTAGAAATAACTTTTTTTATCCTTTTAAGGCTGCACTCCATAAACTGTACAACCAATAGCCTCAACAGTAAATTTCATGAGCACTTTTAGGCCCTACTGTTCAAAGTGCTTTCAAGCTTGCTTAGCTTTATGCATGCAAGTGCTCCTTATTTATATGGCAAAAGAACTACTCCTACACTAAACGTTACATGTAGGCACATGCATTTGTATTTCATAGAATAAGGGCCTTAGTCTTGCAGGGTTATTTATTTTGAATCAGTTATTCTAGGTTCTTGAGGGCAACATTTTTAGTACTGTCAAGTTTCATAAACTTTGGAAAGCAGGGGTCCTGTTCTCAGTATAATGACAACCAATCTTCAGCTCCACCACCTTACACAGAGCTGCTCATCTGCAGACAGTCATTTTAGACACCTCTAGCTGAGAGATGCCATTCAGCTCCTCTTGAAACAAAGCCAGTTTTGCAATGCCAGTGCAAAAGCCTTGGAGCTAGAAGCACAGACCTCCAGCCACCCTTGGCAGGTGCCAGCAGAGACAAGGTTTCCTCACCAACCCCAAATGTCCAGCTCATATCCCCTCGCTTGGTTGTCTTCCTTTGCATGGAAGCATTTCAACATGCTGGCCTGGCAGATCAGTATTTGGATGGGTTTAGCTGCTGGGGAAGCACAGGCTAATAGTTATATGCATTTATTCATTCACCTGTCTCCTAAGGAGTGTGAAGGTCACAGGACCTGTACCTGAAGGCACCACGAAGGCATTAAAATGAAAAACAACTTGCTGCAATCTTGGGGAAATTTTTGCAGACATCTTCCAGTGCCTTCACTTAGTGTGTGACTTACTCATTCTCCCCAGCTCCTCCAAGCCCTCCTGCTGTTTCTGAGCTAAATCCCCTGTAGGTAATTACACTGAAATGTTGCACCCATGGATTTGCTGGCCCAAGAGACTCAGAGCCTGCAGAGCTGTTCTATCCCATCTCTTAAGTGTAGGAACAGTTGACAGAACACACAATAGGTGTGTTACACCCTCCAAACACAGTGTAAGATGTTTGTTCACCTAGAAGTAGGCAGCACTGAAAAGAATGGATTTAAATCACCTACTTGGTATTCCCCCACAAGACTGTGAGGACATGCCTTAGCTGTTGATGACTCTGCTTGCCTGGGGACTAGGTAATTTTGTGTTCCATCCTGAGACCTTACCAGTGCCAGCTAGTAATAAACAATAATATCCTCTATTCTCTTCTGCACTGGACTTTTTAACTGACCAGGGTGTTAATCTTTGTCAACCCATCCATGTAAAGGCTCAGAACCTGGACACAGTGTTTTCCAGGAGGCCTGTGAGAAGGGCACCACATGGTCCTGCTTGAGCCCTTCACAGCCCTTTCTGGTTACCTCTGCAAAATTAAACCCATCCCAGCAAGCTGTCATAGGACAGTCACAAACTGGTAGCTCCCACCTTTCTGTAAGCTCCTGGGTTTTGCACAGTCCATTCTGTATTTCTAAATCTATAAGTGTGTATAAATACATGCACAGATAAGCACACTCCTATATTCCCACATTATTTATCTGAACACACACAAACCTGCTTCAGTGACTTGCAAAGGCAGAAAGGCAAAATGGTTTGCTTCCAAAACTCACAAAGAAGCCTTGCAAGACACAATGGAAAATCTCTCTTGGGAAAGATACAGGTTCCATCACACAATAAGAAAATTTATTTCCTAAAGCCCTTGTTGAAATCCTGATGTCATCTTTTGCTTAGACCCAAGACTTTAAATTTCTGTTTCCAACACATTCATTAATTCTTGTGACCACAGATTAAGTACCCAAGTATCAGCCCCTAGATAAACCTTCAAAATACTAGAAAAGTAGCAAGAGACACTTTCCTGCAATTACCAGGCCTTTTTCATTACGCCTTTGCAGCTTTCCTTTGACATTGTGAGGAACATTAAATTTGGCTAGAAAAATGGGGAGGAGAACTTATACCCACTGAACACAGCCATGCTATATCACAATATCAATATTTAATTTTCTAAAGAATTGCCAACAACTACAATAATTTTTAAGGAGTAACTAGTATTTTACCCTATTTGGTTTATCAGTTAACATATGTATACATATCGTAACATAATATGATACAAAAAGTAAGCTTCTTCTAATTACTTTGAAAATTCAAAGTCTAAGAAAACAAGAGAAGAGGATGGAGTATGTGCCAATTGTTATTTTGGGGTTTTTTACTACTAAGAAATGGAATTGACAATCAAGATTAAAACATGACCAAAAATGCTACAACCATTTCTCAAGGGAATCAGAAATTAATTTTTTATTCAATTATAAGTGTTGAACATGGGCAACCACGGTTAAAGCAAAGCCTGTCTGGGACATGTACATAACCTGCTTACCTCAGCAACCTCTGGCCCACACTTTGTTTACACACAGCAAAGACAAAAACATAAAAACCTCAAAGTCTCTTACTGTACAGGTTTAGTCACAATTACTTTGGGGATGGTAAAAAATATGTCTAGCTTGTCTCTTAAATCTACATTCAAACTATTTCAAAGTTAATCAGTGGTGAGTCATGGTTTAGAAATCTCTTGAATAATAAAGTATAACAACTTATATCACAAAAACAGCCCTCAAAGACAAGAGTGGGGAGTACTTCACTGCAAGTAACAGCTGAGTATGTTTTATGATCACTGTAACAACTACCATGCCCTTGAGACTGTGCAATTCTGAATTTCTAATATAATTTGTAGGGGGAAAATTAGGACAAAATGCAGTAACATTTCAAGTACAGTCTCACAGAATTTTAAAATTTTATGAAGTATAAGGACTAGGTTAATATGAAATGAGTCATGTTTTTAAGAGAGGCAGCAATACAGATCAGTATCTTAAATCATAACTAAAATAACACTCAACCACTACAAAATAAAAAGAAAACAGAGTAGCTTTTTGCTGGAAAAAGGTCAACAACAACAATAAAGATTTAACAATACTAGAAAAGACTGAAAGCACTGCTTATTTCAGGACTGAAAAGTTAAAATACCAGTCTGAGCGACCAGGTATACGCTATTCTTTCTCACTCAACAAATCCATTCCCTCATGAAGTTCATCCCAAATTAATATAAATTCTACTCATATCAACTCAACCTAAAAACCAGACTATTAAACAACATCCATGCTTGATGCAGATATTCTGATTTCAGAGGTCTATTTGCTTTACTTTGTAACAAATATATTACATTTCACTCCATGATGTCTTTGGGAGTTAGAATTTCTCACTACCTCAAAGTAAAGGAGTTATATCCATGCAGACACTTCGAGCATCATTTTCCTCACAAGGCAAAGACAGTGGAGTTGCAAAGATGTAAGTGAGGCTGTAATTGATTTACATATGCTTTAGATCCATTTCCACATGCAAACCAAGGGAAACCAGCTCAGCTCTCAGATCCAAAATTGAGTTTTCAAAGCAAAAAGTTCAAAACATTACGCCTTTAACTTCTGCACTGAGCACAAGGAGAGAGAGATGCTTCAAATACAGAATTCACACTGGCACTTTATGCATTTAATTCTTAAGGCTAATGCTGAAGGTACCACTCTTGTACACCTCAACTGTGACAACATAAGATACCAGAACTGCTAGAAAGAGGTTGTTTGATCAAAGCTGAAGCAGTGAGTTCCAGTCCTCCCCTTCAGGCCTCAGCTCTGCTTTCCATCTGCACAGCTGTCAGGAAGCACCAGCAAACCATAAGCATAGCCTGAAAATATGAATTTGCAGCAGTCTGTAACACTAACATTCAGAGATGGAGTAAGAAGATTGCCCCTTTCTACAGAAACTAAGATTTTAACTTCACTGGTCTTACACTGCCAAATGGGCTGAACTAAAATACACCTGACAGCGCAGAGCTGGTTCTGGTACTTTTTCTGGGAAAAGATGTTAGTATTGAAACAATCTGCAGAGAGCTCCCAAGTGGGGGCAAGAGAACACTCGGCTTGGCTACAGCTCACCCCAAACAGGCTCTGGGCCAAAGGAGGAAGCAACACCAGTTACCAACAGGATGAGCTATGTCACTGTCAAGTCACTCTTCTCACTTCAAAATTAACATGCTGCCCTATTTTCCACAGGATAAAACCAGGTGTAATTGTAATATTTCTGTCAAACAGTGTAATGGTCTAGATGTTCCTTAAAAAATGAAAATAATCCACTTAAATACTAAAAAGTAGTTATTCTAAAAATACTATTTACAGTGTAAGCCTGCTAATGGCATGTGTGCAGAGAGAAACCATGCCACCTTTAGTCAGTTAAAAAAGGTACTTACCATTGGCAGTGCATTGATATGCAGAAGTTTTCCTTTCGGGTGCCTCTTGCCACAGAAGGGCGATGCTGACAGGGAAATAAGGAGATAAAATGGGAAATGTTAGTATTTATTATCTTGAAACCACAGCTACTGACATCTAAACACTTTGAAAAGCCCCAAACAAAAACCAACATTCCAGTAGTATGACTTACAAAATGGTTATATCCACTGTGAAGCAGTAAAAGAAAAATAAATCTGTTTTCCTAACACATCTTGCACTAAATAACTCCATTTATATACACAGGTGTGCCCCAGAGTTACCAACTCCAGCAGTGACCTCAGTGATTAAAAAAAAAACACCAGTTCACACTAACTGCTATCAACACTTGACAACATGTAAATAACAGAAATCTTCATAGTGCAAAATTCAAGAGAAATCTTGTCCACCTTTAAAACCCAAAGAAAAACTTAATCCAAACAAATCCAACTCTCCTACATTTTAGTAATTTTCTTTACATGTCAATAGTAATTTTATGCGCCCTACAATAAAAAACTAAGTATAAGCACACAGATTTTGACATCCAAATATGAGGTAGCTCCATCCACTACAACATTCATTTTTATTCATCAGTGACAAATGATTTTTATCCACACTAATATTCCTGAGTGGTTGCCCTCCATACAAATACTTGCCAGACAACTTTTCTTTAGGACATAATCTAATCACCCACTCAAAGAGCAGGAAGGGTGACAGATGGACACGGGTGACTAATGAAGTATTACCAGACTATTTTTAGATTAAATTCTTTACCAAGCATCTGCAACCTGTGGTCAATAAACTTTTACTATGAGTAAAGAGTAACTATAGTTTATGGGACTCATGATCAACACGAGGTTCTCACATGCAATTTTCAAGCTCAACCAGCAGGAAATCATTCATTATAGAGCCATTTTTGGACCCAGCCAAAAAGAAAAAAAAAAAAAAAAAGCTGCAGCATTTGGGCTTATTTTATTCTTAGAAGACCCCACAAGGCAGGCAGTAACATCACCTTCACACAGTGCAAGCAAGAGGCACTGCAGAGGATGCTGAGGAATGCAGGAATGCTGGGAATTGAAAGAATTTGCCAACATGCTCTTATTTCCTTGCTTAGTTGTACTTGTGTTGCAGAAAATATGTAAATAGGCTGAGTGAAACTCCACTCCTCAGGAGGTACAGTAGCCTATGCAAGGCTACTCAGAAACCTTTTTTTTCCACAGCCGCTGACCAGCTGAGAAGAGAAAGCTTTAACACCCACCCTGCAGACCCCATATAAACATTATTTACTTATAACAAGTGTTTTCCTTAAAAGCAGAACAAAACAGCAACCAACCAATATTCTTTTGAGAACAATCTAAATCATGATGAAAGCTGTGTGCAGAGAAAGGCAGAGGAGGGCCCTGCTTCTGAGTGCGACGCTTGATTTGGGTTATTCCATTTGGGAAGGAACACCGCAAACATAAATAAAGGGATGATTGCACAGACATAAACCATTTTCTTCAAGGAAAAAAAGGCTTTCTTCAGTACACACTGCCCAAACTGTCTCCTTCCAACATCTCTTTGCCCTTGTGCAATCTCTAGTGCAGTACTTATCATCGAAGCCAGGGAGGGAAACCTTTCCGCCTGATCCGTGGAAGAGACTTCTTGTCCTTTGCTTTACATCTAAACAGGGCAGTGACACGGAAAGAAGCTGGAAGCAAAGACTCAAGAGAGCAGAGAATTAGAAAAGAAAGGGTTCACTGACTTCATTCCTCACTCAATGTTAATTGGTTGTAGGCTCCAGTTTTAAATAAGGGCGCTTGAAGCGACGTGTAAACATTTAGAAAACTCTGCAATGTCCTTCTTCAGAATCAATTGCCGAGTACAAACACCTCATCAGCAGCTTTTTTTCCTTTCCAAATTTATCTTACTGGATTTTGGCATGTACCTTGAAACAATGCAAGTGACAGTTATAATTTATTGATTTCAGACTATCTTTCACCTTTATATTCCAGCATGTTACAGTGATTTAAACAGAGGCCCAGATGTAGTAACAGCTATTCTACATGACACTTAAAGGGCATCTGGTGGATTATTTTTAAGTTGATAAAGCACACCCGAAGAACGCACAGCAGCTTGTGAGTTTGGATCCTTCATCTTGGAGGGGCTGGGAACAGCTCACCACTGCCTGGTGACTGACGTGTTCCACATCAATTGAAAACTGCTCCCCTCAACTTGAAAAGAAAGATGATTTTGATGAGCACAACGTGTGCTCAGAGCCAGTGCTTACAAGGTTTGCCCACACCAGTTTTTCTGCACAAAATGACATAACTGATGCCCGTGTCCCTCGGAGATTTGGGGCCAAACACTCTGTACAACGCCTGACATCATCTCCCTGTGAAGAGCATCCTACCCTGCCGCGATGTACAGAGACCAGCCATGCCCCAGGCCTTAAACCCAGGGTGGCTGCATGAGCCAGGCAGTTCCCACCTGCAGGGCTAAAACCAACACACCAAACCACCTTCAGCAAAGCAGCAAATACACATCCAGGCTGCTTGCACAGATTGGGCTGCTGCTATCAACCGAGCAATAATTGTGTGGTACCAAGGAAACCACAGATAAAAACAACCCTGGCACCAACAGAGTGACAGATCTGGTTATAAACACACAGTCCAGATGTGCACTGATGTTAGTCCCTACCGGTTTCCAAACACAATCAGTTCAAAGCAAGGATTTCCTTAAATGCTACTTGCAGAAATGTTTAACCATTTCCTTCCAGAAATGCTGCTATTGGTGCTACTTTCTCCTTCCCAGACATTATGCTGGGTTTGTGTCACGGTTGAATCAGTGTTTTTTGCGTGAGCTTTGAATTGCTCCTGCTCCCCATGTGAACTTGTGCTTCTTTCTAATCCTCTTAGGATCACACTGTTTAAACTACTTTCTGAGATTTTGGTGCTATTTGATTTTAACAACAAATTTCGTCACTAGATGTTGTGCCTTCTGAATCACAAAAGCCTTCTAAGGACACTGTATCTTTTCTTCTAAATTATCCTTGAGTATGCTGCTTTTATCTGAATTCAGTATCTGGAAAAAGTGTCCCAATCAAAACAGAATTAAAAATAACTAAATCCTGGATATTCCCCTCAGTAGCTAGGCTGCAAAAAACCATGAGACAATAACTTTAAAAGACTAAATTGAAAACTAATCACTCCATTGAATCCTTCCTTTCATTTGGTTAATAGGCACATACAAAGCTAATGGTGATTCTACCACTGCTGTGCTTGGAACATAAACAGAGAAAACCAAAGTTATTTCTTTTAATCACAGTTCCACAGTGATGTATGGCAATTTTTTTAAAGCAATTCAGCACATCTACAACAACATCTGCTTTTCAGTTCTGACAGAGAGGCTAAACTGAGACAAATACCAACTTAGAAAATTCAGGAGAAACAAATACACACAAGTGTGTGTGGGGGGGGAATCAGCAGCACACACAGGACATCGTTAAAAAGTGTCTTTACTAGAAAGTGGTAGGCAGCAATAGAGCTCCTAGTGACAAAATAACATGCACAGACTGCTCCTGTACTTCACCCAGGAGCATGGTGTGGGTGAGGTTGTCTTACAAAAAGCCTTGAGAGTATCTAAGACCTTCCCAGAGACATATCCACCCAAATCCCTAAACTCTACCTGAAACAGCTCTTCTCTGTCAATTTAGTAATTTTTATTTCCTGATCTTTGTTCTTTTACCTTTAGTCCATCAGAAACATAGAAAAACCTGATGTAAGCTGACCTTCCAGATGTTTGAAAGAAGAAATGCTTAACTTGTACATTAGTATCACATTAAAGCTACACAACTTTCCATGCTTCAGGAATCCTCTTACATAGAATAAGCACCTGTATGTCCATGGACTCATATGAATCAACTGCTAAAACAAAGGGTATCTGAGGGGATAAAGAATAAAAACTGAGCAAGCAGACAGAGAAAAAAGTATTCTGGAGAAAAGTTCATCCAGACACAGCAACCACTCATTGCAAACCCACAGAAACAGGATTCTCTGTGCAATGAGAAACACAGGACAAGTCAGACCAGAACAAAACAATACTGCAGAAATTTAAACACCAATTTCTGTAAAAGTCAAGAACAGAGGCAATCACAGAAAACAGCTCACAGCCAACTGAAAGGGAAGGAAGCTGAATTGCTGGAGAGGAAACCAACTCGGCCAACTCCATTAAAAGCCAATAATGCACCCCAGTAATCTTGTCAATACCAATCAGCTGGTAGGAAGGCAAGCAGCGCTGCAGCACCATTTCACTTGCAAGGCATTTAAATGAAATTCATTAGCAAGTAATCCAATTCACATAAACTGGAAGTTAGAAGGTCCTAGAGAATGAAGTTAAACCCAGTCTAGACTGGGAAAGAGTATAGAGTTATTACCCAAAGCACTCTTATGCCAAAGCACCTTAAAGCACTCACAAAACCCTACCTGCTATCTGCAGGATGGGGGTGAAAATTCGAGATAGTTTCCGATTTGTGGAGTTTTTCTTCCAAAATAGTGGACATAAGGACTACTGGCATATTGATCAAAACAGTAGCATATTGGCAAATAATTTTTCTGTGTTTATAGTCTTAGAACTGAGTTTTAAATTTAAATTCATTGCTGGAATATTAATCAATAATAAAACAACTTGTCAAACTGGGTGCTCTCAGCAAACACACTTCAAATAGGAAAAAGATTTTTCCTTCTCTAAAAAAAAAAAATAAATAAAATGTGATGTGTAACATTCAGGGACCACTCTGTTATTACAGATTTCAAATACATACCTAAAAAACTGAACCAAGACACACACAAAAAAAAAAAAAAAAAAAAAAACCACCAACAACAAAGAAAAACTTCTTTTAAAAAATCAGATTTTTTTTTCCATTCCCTTTCCTCAAAGTAAGAACTGACTTATTTCCCATGATACTAATTCAGCTTTCTCCAGCTCACTAAATCAACTCGGCTGCACTGGTGGGGTGAGAACCCTTCCCTCCTCCACTCAGAACTCAGTCCCAGTTAACTCAGATGAGCATTCACAGCTGAAGGAAGGCCACAGCTGCTTTAGCCAACATGGAAATGTGTTTGCAGGGAACTGATAGTTGCAAGGTTAGAGGGACTTTTAAATTGATCCCCAACGTGGGATATGGAACAAAGCTCAAACTGCTTTCCTGGGAAAATCACCTTCTGCTAACAGTGCTTGCCTCATCTGTGTTTTTAGACAGAGACTGTGTTTCAGAACAATATATTCTTCTGCTTTGGGATTCACAGTAGCCATGCAGAAGAGCTTATCTAGATTGTAGCAAGCTTAATTTACTGCATTAATTAAAACTGTGTCTCAAATATGCCATGATTTGGTGAGGTGAGACACATGTTTTACACAGACATCACATTTGGAAGTAGGCTTAAAATGTTTACATAAGGAAATCTCCCAAAATAATAAAAGGACTTGACAATATTGTGTTATTTCCAACCTCAATGTGTGTAAGCACCAGGGGAGCCCTGGCTGGGTTTCCCTCAGTGGTGGTACCACTGCCACCTTTAGTTCTTAGGGCACCCAGAAGTCACACAGGGCATTCTTTCAAACTAACAGCTCAGATGTACATTTGTGCCAAGCCAAGCTAAGGAGCTGCTGAGGACATCCAGACAATGCAGTGGGGCTTGGTTTCTGCTGCAAGAGGTGTTTGCAGACAGCCTGACGTCAACAGGCTCAAGCTGTCCTGCTGTGGCCACTGACCCTGAACCCTGGGCACACCCAGCGGTGCTGAAGTGACTCTCCCTGCCTGAGGACACAGTAGGAAGGCTGGCTGCCTTCTGTCTGCCCACTGCAGGAATAATTCCCAGGATACCTGCCCTTGCAGCAAAGGGTCAGGTTTAAAAACAAAGGTATTCCAAAATGTTCCTAAAAATCTACCTTGCTTGTGATATTGGCTTTGTGATAGTAGTAGCATGGAGGCTGAAGAGCTGGGATCCAATAATTCCTTTAAAATAACCCTCAAAATTATAAGTTACTCTTAAAACTCAAAAGGACTTAAAAAGGTATGAAAACATTTTTCTGAAAACTTTAAGTTGTACCAGAGGCCAAAAGCAAAGTTGGCAGTGGAGCTTGGGCTCATACACTCCAGGTGTTCCTGGGATACAGCTTCACTAAAATAAGGTACTTATAATAATGTGTTCCAGATTCTTCCTAAAATTATTATACTATTATTATTTTGTGCAAAGCCAGAGAAAAACATAAGCCGCTCACACTGCCAAAAAAGATTACACTGAATACCCTGAAATCATCAATTACACGCATCAAGGAATAATTTCTCTTTTTTTAAATTATTTTTCAAAAATACTGGTCAACAAAAGCTGATGCACTTGTGCTTACAGAAGTATCTCATTTCCCCAGGAACTTTCAAAACTGAGTAACACCTGAAGAGCAATGTACTCAGGCAGTTGTATCACCTTTCCAAACAACTACTGCGTCTCAGTCATATTTCCACACAACCTACAGATGATGCTCCTCCTGTACAGGTAGGCCCTCTAAGTAGCACACAAGTTGCCCAAGACCAAGCAACACAAGGATTTTTTCCTTTTTCCAAATCTCCACACCATGCCACCAGCAGATGATATCATCTTTCCTACAACCTTTGGCCTCTGCTCTTTCCATGTCTCCATCACTTCTCCAACACAGCAATTTTTCAACCTCAAGTGAGAGCTCTGATTCACAAAGAGTTAAAACCTACCTGGAGAGGGCTGCCCTTGTTCATACACTGCTTATGCAGCCATCCCTGCTAAAAGGACAACTTATTCTTACACAGCAGCTACTGAGCTGTGACAAATTGCAGAGCAGGGTATAGGAAAAAGGCCTGTGCTCCTCATCAGCACGGCCAGCTTTCCTGCCCCTGAGAAGGGAAGCTTCCCCTGCAGCCCGGCCTCAAGTCACAGAAGGCACAGGGACAGCACACTCATCTCCAAAGGAGCCGTCTCTTGTCCCTAAAAGCTCAAAGGTGTGCCTCACCTGAAGGCTTTGGTTTAGTTTTAAGCTCAAGTCCCATCCTAGCCAACATCCGACTGCTCTTGTGTGCGGAGATCTAAGTCTACCCTCATCTACCCTCTCCCAGCGGGGTCTTCTCAACATTTCCTTTCCTCTAAAAAAAATTAAGTTTCCTTCCACTCAGCTCTTGAAGCATCCCACTGCAGTGTCAGAGGAGGACAGAACTGGCCCAAGAAGGAAGAGGGAACACAGCCCTGAAAGGGAAGAAATGCAGGAGCAGCACTGCCCTATAGCTCCATCATCAAAATTCACATTTCCAAAGGATGCCTGGTGCCTCACGAAAGCGAGCCCAGCACAAACAGCTTCAGCAAACATGGAATGATGTACTAGGTACGAGCTGTACCAGAAACAGCACAGACACTAACTGCATGGAACAGGTACCTGTTATTCTCTTGTCTTTTCAAGCCACTTGGATACCAGAGCTGTTTGTCTGTCACACTGACCGAATAGCAAAATAGTTGCATTAATATAGACTTGTACATGGAGTAAGAGACACCAGAACCTGTTCCAAAGAATAAGGAGCTTACAGTACAGAGAGAAACATAGCAAAATATTTACTTTAGCACTATGGTCAAGGAGAACAACATCTATTTTAAAAATGGACTGAAGTCATTAATCAACAGCAGCATATTAAACGAATATAATCATGCCACTTGTTCTTCGGTTTGTTTCTTGGTTGTTTATTTTTTTTAACAACAGAACTTAAGCATGACCAAGGAAAAGATGTATTTGATTCATCAAAGACAACATAGACAAAAGAACCAAGCATTCAGGAAACGAAACCACAGCAGGGAGGTTTTACAAAGATCATCAACTAGGCCATGATTAATTGGTAACAACCTAACAGTGCCCTTATTCAAGCCTGTCCTAAGCAGTAAAGAAGGTTTAGCTATATGTATACACTTGAAGAATTAAACTATGTACCTCCAAGACAGACCTAGGTGGCATATCCTGAAATTAAAAAAAAAAAAAATCCTTCTTCTAAAAATACTGTTTCATATGTTAATTGACATTTCAATTATGTTGGTTTTCCTGCTTGTAGGAAAAGATTTTTCCCTATTGAAAATGAGCATAAAAAACCCTAAGCAAACTTATTTTGTTGCCAAAATGAGTGAAGTCAATATTTTTGTTTCACTGGAAATATTTTCTGTTGGATTTCCTACGGTCATTGCAGCTGTACAGCTCAATTTATATCCCTTTGAACTTATGTGTTACACATACAGAACAACACACAGCAGGTGTTTATCCTACAAACAAGTGAAAGTGGGATTACATAACCTATTGCACCACTTTACAAACAATTTAAAAAGCAGAAAGAAGAATGCTGGTGTTAGTTAAAGGATCAGTCTCAAGTACAGCTATGTAACATCACCAACAGGAGAAAAAACAGCAATTTCACAGGAGCAAATGTTAAGGGCAAGTCTTCGGTTTGTCTGGTGAAGATTGGGTAGCTGCAAATACATTTTAGCTAACCAGGAAAAACATCCCCATGACAAAATCATGAAGCTGAAGACAAGGGAAACTCTCGGTGCCATGGGGCTTCTGTTATTTTAAACAAGACCAGTAAGGACTCTGGAAGGAATAATTCTGCCTAAGGAGAAAGATTAGTGTATACTGTTTGATCTAACAGGGCTTTTCCCTTTCTTTACTTTTTGATTCTTATCTTGATTGTTTCACACCAGGAATCTGAAACTGGCTGAGCTATGCATCCTGCAAATCTTGTTCAAACTGGAATAGGCTGGGGATAGAATTTCACCATTTGGGAATTTCATTTACAGAATTCTGCCTCTGCAGTCACCTCCAGAATTCTCATTCTCTGTAACTGCTGACAGGGCTTCATGAAACTGGTGGATTTAGGACTTTTCTTCTATTTTTTAAGTCAACTCACATTTATCAATGTGATCTACTAGACTGGTCAGAGAAAGTAACAAACTCAAGACCTCTGTTCTTGGTCTCTGGGAAATAAAATTTCCTTATCTTTTGCCTTGTTAAAAGATGGAAAATTTACCCACATCTTAATATTAAAATATGCCAGGTAGGTACCATCACTGAAGAGATTTACACCTGATGTGGTTTTGCTGCTCTGATATAGATTCACTAAAGCATCCACAGACCAGCCCAGTTTTCATTTTTAAAAGGAAAAAAGTGATGAATGTTTATGAACTCAAAAAAAAAAAAAAAAAAAAAAAAAGCTATGCCTCTGTTTTCCATTTGAACCTACAGATATTTAGTTCCTTTTACTGATGGAGAACAAACAGAAGGCCTGCAAATTTTGCTGCTTTCTTTTGTGATCATGCTAACATACTTTGGTTAAGCAAGGAAGCAAGTGACAAATGCTCAGGGCCTCGAGGAGTATCGAACACACTTGTCAAAAATACTCCACCTAGCAAAAGTATTTCCTCTCAATATCAAACACCAAATATTGGGGTCTGGTTCATCTCCAAACAGAACACTGTAGATATTATTTCAGTCACACCTAGTCAAGGGCTTTTCTTCCCTGTTTTTTTGGGTTGGTTTTTTTTTTTTTTTGAGGATACTTTATGCCTTATTTTTCCAAGTCAGTGGCAGAATGTTGAAATGGAACAGTATGAGGTATTTAGCACTAATAAATACACAGACTCTATACAGCACAGGACTTGGCAACCCAATAATGATGCAACAACAAGTAATAAAAACCCAGGTTTATACACTGCTGCACTCCAGAAGAGAGTGTTTACTGTATCAGATAAAAACAAGGTTCAATACATATATTTTTTGTTGTATGACATAGTACAGCTGCAATCATTTATCAGACTTTTTCTTCTGCCTTATCTTTTTCATCACTGCCTAAGGAACAAGTAAAATCTTGGAATTATAAAAACATCTCAAACACCAGCACTTCTGACCCATTTAACATATCCCCTTCTTTTTTTACAGCAGCTTTACCCAGAAATAAATCCACTTGCCATATTCTCCCAGGAATACTACTGCTGGAGTGGCTTTGACACCTTTTCAGAGAAGTCTTGGACTTGTAGCAGGTTGGGTGTGCTCGCCACCTACACAGTGACACTCCCTCTCCCACAAAAACAAAAAAGATGCAGTTTATTCTGCAACAGCTGCAGACTAAACAAGTTCAGTTTAAGAGCAATTAGCACTATTTGTTCTTCGGTTAAGTTAAGATAATTTCCATGGGGCATTTTTAGCCAATCCATTAATTCAGTGATTCAGAGAACTTTACTAGTTTTATCTTTTTGTTTCTAATAACTTCCTGTAAAGCAGTAAAAATCAAAATACACTCATTTACTTTCACCTGCATATGAAGAGTTAATTTTTATAACTTCACTGTGTAATGACTTCACTGAAAAATTCTTAACTGACTTGAGCAATTGCCAGTCCTCAAAACACTTGCCAAATGTTCTCACCAAATTTTGAAGAGTGGCTGCATGGACCATGGGCTCCCAGGGCAAAGATGAGTGTGGATGAAGGGAGGCAGCCAAAGGAAGTGCAAATAATTCATGCCAGAGATGCACCAACAGTGTCAAGTGTCAGTAACACATGTATGGAAGCGACCTACAAAGGCTCCATCACTGCATGGAATTCCTCTGTCCCAGACAAGCTGCAGAGCCATAAAGGGTAAGATAAGGAAATAAGCCCGGATTCCTGCAGTGTGCTGCAATGGAACACTGCAGCAGCTTCTCCTTTCTGGTGGTACTTCATACTGCAGGGGCAGTCTGATTTCACATGTAACTCTCCGTGTACAAACATGTCACATCTCTCATGTGACATTCCAGGAAGAGAGGTGTACTTGGAAAAGCATTAAAGCCAACCTCTGCATTTCTTTTGATTAAGAAACCAGAAAGGTACTCCTGCTCATCCTTAGTCACCAGCAGACTTGACCTGGTGAGGTAATTTCAGCAGTCCTATCTCCGGCACTCCACCCAAATCCTCCTAAGGCTTTTATTTTTCTCTTTTAAATTAACCAAATCTCTTGTAAAGAAAAACTGTGGGCGCTACCCAAGAAGAATAGCTGAGTTACTCATGGCCGGAGAGATGCAAAAAGCCAAAACAGAGATAGGGTCAACTTAAAAATTCTGGTAAAGTAGATAGACACTTCCATTACATTATTATTAAATATGTTTAGAATTAAGAAACATTAAAATACACATCCCTACAGATACCACACAGTAAATTTTAAACCCAGCTAGAACAAAACACAACTAAATCGTGGTGCCTGAAAAGAACTGGAGGGCAGTGTCTCCACCGCCCAGAGCAGGGCTGTGTCCCCTGCCCAGTGCTGCTGCCTCACAGCATGAGGGAAGCAGACGAGAGAATACTACAGAAGCATTTCTGTTTATTCCTTTCAAAAACAGGAAGTTATTTGCATATTTGCAAAGAATTTACATTTTTTTTAAAAGCGAGTAAAAAATCTTTTTGCAATTTTCTAACTGGAATGCTTCAGTGTTTTGACAAGAAAACACAGTGCAGATATAGATATTATAGAAATACCACATCAAAACTGAGTTTAGATTTTAATTGCAAATTAAAATTAAAATTTTGGCAACCTGTACCAAAATCTGATAGAAGCCACTAGAAAAAATATCATATAAATTAAATAATCAAGCAATATTTACAGTTTGAAGAAAACTAAGCAATCAGTGGAACTGCTGGAAATCACAGGCAGAATGTTCATGAACTAAAAGTGTTAACTGGCCAGTTTTTACAGTGGCACAGAAATTATTTTTAATACCACAACTATTTTGCATTCAAGTGGCTTCAGTGCTTTGCATGTGCTCCAGACATTCATGGATAAGAAATTTATCTGCCAGTTATGAGAGTACAAACCCCTACTAATCCCAAAATACTGAACAAGAAAGTCAGTTCATTTCAGTACTGTTAAAAGAGCACTTTTCCCTAGTCTGAAATGCAGAAGTCTCACTCTTTATCTAGTCCACTGCATCAGCAAACCAAGTGAAGATTTTGTGCATTAGATACACACCTTCCTCTAAATGCATTTTTACACAATAAATTAGAAACACACCATTCATCAACATGCAACTTCCTAAAAAGTCATAAAAACTTAATTTGTATAAATAAAGGTTATGTGCTTTAACAAAAGCAGAGCAAAGCAGTAAATCAGCCTGATTAGCAAAATAAATAGCTCTTCTACTACAACAATTCAATCTTAGTAGCAAATCAAACATTTTAATAGATTGCAGCACAGTTATTTTCTAGACAAAGTTTGATTTCTCTAAATCCAAAGCAAAATTACAATCAATTACTTCAAACAAGGACTTCTACCTGTTGATTAAATTGTTTTCCTTTCGATCCACCCTGGGCTTAGACATTTCATCTGGAATTAAATAGTCAAAGGTGTAAATGAAAGCCTAAAAGGCCTCCTTAAAATAACATCTATAATCAGCCTTGATGTTCACTACTTTCAAAAGAAAAATATTTCAAATAGGGCAGCAAAAACACACAGCACTAGGTAGTCCCTCTGTCTCGGGATGAAAGTCATTGAAAACAGATCCAAGGAAAACCCTAGCAGGACCTAAGCCACATCCTGAGGTGCTCTTCGGAGGTAGAACAGTGAGCACCAAACAAACAAATAAAGGAAATTTAATCATTCAGTCCTGAGTGGGATGGTTTTTGTTTGTTTGTTTGTTTTTAAGCTTAGCTTTACCATTGAATTCAAAACCAGCAAATATATTGAAATAAACCACAAGGTTGTATCCAGACTACAGCAATCTCCAGGTCATTACACTGAGGAAGGAAGAGTAAGAGGACAGTTGCCACAGGAAGTCACCTATAGTAATTGTGCCTGCAATTATTTTTGCATTCAGTATGCATTCAAAATTAAACTTTTTTTTACACTTCACTTCTGTAATTCACTCCAGCAGTGCCACACTTGCTCTTGCTTCTGCAGGGAAACATTCCCCACAAGTTCACTGTGGGTATCATAAAATCTCAGCTCATTGATAATTAACTCATACATCTCACCCAGAAGTTTCTTTACAGTTCCTCCTCTGTATCCCTTCTGGAACATCAGTGAGAAACACCAAAGACTGGACCAAGAGGGCTGATTTTAACTACAAGTCATGTCAGAGGAATAATAAAGTTGTTTCCCATTTCTACAGTAGCAACTAAGTAATCAATAACATAAAATACATACATTATAAAAGAATAAACCTCAGAAACACCTTCTGAATTTAGGCTTCACTGTCTTACACACTTCAAAAAACATGAAAGGCCCTGAAAGATCAATACAACCCATAGGAATCTAAGGTGCAGAAATCCATAATTTGATTTTTTTTTAATATGGTAAATTGTACAGTAGCAAACACTGAGATAAATCAAAGATCTCCATACAAGAAACAAAACAGGTCATAAATCCAGAATTTATAAACTTCCCATATCCTCAAACAGGGAATGTGGTACAAAGAACATTCTTTAGGGAATGTGGTGCAAAGAACCATACAGAACTTGTTTTTAGTGGGCATCCAGGTATTTCTCATTTCAAGTAAAAACTTCTATTAAAGTAACATGATCTCTAAGGATTTATCTCTGGGCTTTCTCCCCCACAATATCGTACATTTTTAATGAGCTTTCTGAAAATTCCCTTTGCACTGAATCTCACTGGCTGGGGATGCCAAAGGACCCTTTGATCAGCAGACACAACGCTTTTGCTAGTTTTGGAGGGATTTTACTCATGGAAAGTACAAAAAATTCTTTTGATCATAGCACCAAAACTCTCATTTCAGATTGCTACTGGTTTGGAGCCATGGGGGGTTCATGTTCTGCAGAGTCATTGCTCCGCTGGAGCAGCTGAGCTCAGGCTGGATCCCGAGCAGAGGGCACTGAAGGGTCTGGGAGCCTGGACTGGCATTGAATGGTCACCCTGGCTCCTTCAGCATCCTGCCTGATTCACTTTGATTCACTGCAGTGCCTGAGAAATTCCCAACCAAGGCAGAACCAATCTGCCAAGCCCTGCTGTACGTCCACACCACAAGGACACATGCTGGACTGTTTCTAAGAATGGGACACCATTTGGGAGAGCTAAGAAAACAACTCATTAGAGCACCAGGAGAAAATCCTTTCCTCCCAGGACACTGCTGTGCCATGGGATAGAAAATGCTATTAAACAAAAATGATCAACTGCAAACAAACACGAATAATTTGCTGAACAAAAAATATCTCGCAGCTAAGAGACAATATAAATTACCATATGCAGACAGCTAGGATGCCAAAGGAGCAGGGGCCTCGCTGCCCGAAAAAATAAATCAGCTAATGCAGAAAGATGCTTAGTGACTATGTTTTGATTTTAGCAATAGAAATCCAAAATAATCCAAAATTGAGGATGTAATTGCCAAAAGGAAGAAACAAACAACACAGAAAAAGAATAATCAAGACTGGAGAAAAACAGATTATCAAAGGCACCTGCTATCACAAGAATAGAAATGAGATCTTCAGAAGCCCTGAAGGACTCCTTGCAAAAAAGAATCAAGAAAAAGCATAAAAACCCCAAGAAAGTGATCATTACTGATTTGATCATTTTAGCATACAAACAGAGATGTACTAGGGACAGTAGAGACTGCCAAAGGGAACAAAACCCAGAAAGGTGTGTGTGTGTGTGGGGGGGGTATATTTCTGTATTCCTCTTGCTTATGCCATGCCAAACACATTCCCCTTTTTTCCACTGCATCCAAACCCCTGCAACCTGTTGGCTCTGCAGCAGCTGCCACACTGCCAGACCACAGAGCTGCAGGAAAACTCTGGCACAGGGGAGTGAACACCTCTGTGAGACTAAAGCATCATCTCCTCAAACATTCCCCCGCCTGCTCTGGCCATGGCATTGCTGTCACTGCTGTCATTTCTGCACTCTGAGCAGCAAACACTGCCCATCCAGACAAAGCAGGAGGCTCTCTGTGCTTTCTGCTCTGATCAGAGATGTTTCCCCATCCCTCACCCCTGGCACACACACAGCACAGAGCCCTTTGGGGCCTCTCTCAGACACTGCACTCCCAGAAGATGGGCTGATCAAACACACTGAATGCACAACGCATTTGACTCCCACATATTTAATTATGTGCCTCTAAATACTAATGATTTCTCAAATAGTTTTCTTACAGAACTTAAAATTCCCACAAAAAGATCCCCTTTGATATCTGAACATTGTTCTGCAGGAATCAGAGACACAGTGTAAATATTGTTTTACAACAAACAGAAATTCTATACATTTCTACTCATTTGCAAGATGATCAAAACACGTGAGAAGCTCTAAGGAGAGAACTTTAATTTCGTTCATTCACCCCCTGCATCTACCAGCTCCTTGAGTTCCTGCAGGAGCTCCGTAAGCCTTCGGAGAAACCAGAAGATCCTGCTGGGAAGGGAGAGGGAGAGTGCACATTATTTAATAACCAGAAACTATGTATGAGAGACATTCCTGCTTTTATTTTTGGCACAACTTATCTGCTGGTAGAAAGACTGTATTTTAACACTGAGAGGAATGTAATGGGAAATTTATTTCAAGAACACAATTCTAGCAGGTCATAAAGATTGCATCATTATCCTCCTTGGACAGTAACTGACAAAAAGAAAACATGTTCTTCTTTTAGTTTTTGTTCATTTGATGAGTTGAAAGAGAAATGCTGTTCATCCAACATGCTGTTTATTTAATATTCAGTTTTCCTGAACTCTTCTTATGCAAAGCACAAATGCTGATGATCAATTATTTCAGTAATCATAATTCAAGCTCAAATTTTACACTCTGTAAACACATTATCATGACCACCACATTATGCATTTGAAAAATTCCAGTTGCAGCAACCCATACAAATGAGCACACTGCATTAGGTTTACAGTAAAATTCTGTTCTGGCTAGACATACAAGGGGTTTTTTCATAACAGCAAAATGAATGAAGCACACATAAAGGCTGAGTATTTTTCTATACAGTGTACAAATGCACACATTCATACACAAACAGTCACGGCACTTGTTTCAAATATTGAATAAAAGTGAAAAATATTTATACTTGTTACTAACAAGAAGTTATTTCAAATACTGGATTTTATGTTTTTAAAATTAAATCATTGGGTACGATAGAGAAGTCAGAGGCAAGCTGCTGTCATTTTTGCAGGAAGATTTCCTATAAACTTCATCAGGTTGACAAGAACTAAGTTTTCCCGAAGCAACCGGTAGCTCTTTCGAAGCAATCTAGAACGCCCTCACACTCAGTGGGTGGCCTAATACATCCTGAAATGTAAGTCTATAATTAAATAAAAATTTGCAAAATTTAGTTTAGACTTCTTATGGGAACGGTTAATGCACACGTAATTGGGGTATAACACACGCTGCATTACATTTCACTGATAAACCGTAACTTTTCAAATCCACGTTTCATGGAAATGCTTAGAAAATAGTTTGACATTTAATGCTGCAAATAATAGTAAAAGGCTAAGCAAGGAAAAAGTGGGGCCGTTGCTGAAGGAGGTGGATGATTTAGTGACAGCAGATGGGAGACAAGGCTGAGGCTTGTATCAGGGATTATTTGATCGTGACCCATGGCACCAGATGGGCAGAGAACCAAGGTCACAGCAAGGCCACCAGTGTCGTGTCAGAAAGCTCGTGGAGATGGAGGGGTCCTCAGTGGCTACAGAAAGGCAGGTTTTCTGCCACCCTGAAATAAAAAGGGAGAGCAGCAGAGGGTATTGCCCCAATGGATACCCCACAATATGGACCTATCCAGTCTGGGATGTGGCCAGAGGGATGAATGACCACCCAGTGGGTGGAAACACAGCAGTTAATGGATCCTTCAGCAACTGACAGGAGGCCACAAAGTTGTTCAGAAGACTGGAGCACCTCTGCCATGAAGCCATGTTGAGAGAGCTGGAGAAGAAAAAGCTTCAGAGAGACCTTAGAGCACCCTCCAGTACCTAAAGGGGACCTCCAAAAAAAAAAAAAAAAAACAGAGATGGACTTTGTACAAGGGCACATAGTGACAGGAAAAGGGGGAGGGCAGACTTAGATTGGATATGAGGAAGAAATTGTTTACTGTGAGGGAACACTGGAACAGGTTTCCCAGAGAAGATATGGATGCCCCATCCCTGGAATTGTTCCAGGCCAAGTTGGAGTCAGAATGAGATGGCCTTTAATGTCCTTTCCAACACAAACCATTCTGTGGCGACCATGAGGTCAGTAATACCTGGGATCCTGCAGCCACCTCTCCTGGGACCTGACCTACCCAGTGACTCCACCAGTGACTTGGAGGAAGTCCAGGAATGCACTCTCATCAAGCTTGCAGGTAACACCAGTCTGGGGGCAACCAGCAGCTACTCCTGAAAGCAGGGCTGGCATCCAGAGAGACCAGGAACCCTCTGGAATTCTGCAAGGACCTGTGCAGAATTGCTCCAGGGAGGGAAGAGCCCTTCCATCAATCCAGGCTGGGAGCCACAGCTGAGAAGAACCTGTGTGTCTTGGCCAAGCAGCAGCCCGTGGTGTTGTGTGCTCTTGGACATCTTTGTCTTACAATGGTTTATTCTGTCTATTCAGTGCCGTTGGGATATTTTACTTTGAAAACTACATAATAATATTGTTTCAGCAGTTCTTTTATAAAATTAATCCTGGTAGAAAAAACAATTCCAGTATATCCATGTCCAACAGGTACTGCTGGATTTTTTTGTTCCCAAAATGTGCACTTTGTCTTCTGAGAGAGCCAGTGCACAGCCTTCAGCAAAACTACTTAAAATTTTGATTTCTGCGTCTATAATTAAGCCACAATTGGCACTTTAAGGGGCATGTTCTACAGTTCATGCTGCTAAAATAAATACTGTGTGCATGAAAAACTGCCACATGATGAGTGCAATGAGCATCTATGCTTATTTGCCAAAGGAGCTCCTTGAGTTTGCATTTAATTCCAATTCGTTATCAAGCATCTTAAAAGTCAAGCAATTGCAAAGTCGCATAAATATAGGCGACTATTAGAGTTTGCATTAATACAGTACTTAACAAGCAAAACCAAATTAATTTATTTCCACATGCAAAAACCAGAATAGGTTGGAGAGGCAACGCACACTCACACAGGCTTGGAACTGAGCAAGCTGTTACAAATTTACTGGAAAAACTGTATACTGGGCATATGTAATAGGCAATTTGTTAGCACATAATTGCTATTTCTAACCTAAACCAAGGCAACTCTATCCAAGAAGCATGTTCATATAAACACTGTATTTTATATACATATGTATATAGGCACAAACACTCTTAAATATTGTATATTGAAGCACATTTTTGAAAGATAAAAAACAAAGCATGGTAGGGACATAAAGAACCCAGCTTCATTTCCCCTGAACACCAGGGGAGCTGAACACGTGTACCCACACTGTAACCAATGCTACCTCCAAGTTATCCTCTGCCAGGAAGAGGGACAGCAGCTGCACAGAAATTTGGAGATTTAACTGTGAAAATCTTGGGGGTGGTGGGGGAGGAGAGGAAAAAGAGGCAAGAAACTTTAACATAACTGTCTTCCCAAGCTTCAACAGCAGCCCTACCTTCATTCCATCCCACCTTGCCAATATTCAAATATGCAACATTCACCACACATGGGACATATTTTAACTGTATGGGGACATATTCTAATGGTGTGAGTACAAGGCTCCTAATCAAACCTTTATGTAGATAAAAATCAGAGTTGTTAAAAGGAATTATCTTAAAAATTAAGGTTTAAACCACATCCTGAGGTTAAAATTTAATTTGGTAGGGTGATGCTTAGAGTGCTCCTAGAATTTTGAAATACCTGCAAAATTCTTCCCTTTAGCTAAGTATCTGCTTAGTACAGAACTTCTTCCTACAATCAAACTCAATCTCCTAACAAAAATACGAGAAAAATATCATAAACATTCACAAATCAAGGTTAAAAAAAGACTTCATGACATTTAGCTGAGCAATACTTAGCAGATTCCAGGAATATTCTATGAAAAAAAACTACTTGTATTTATTTTGGACATCACCTTCTATTTTCAGTTGATGCCTTTAGTCTTTGCATTAGAGTAACCACAATGTCATGTAATGATCACTTTGGAAATAAAAAAAAAAGATTAATTAAAGCATATAATTGGCATATTAGCTGAAAGGCTGACATACACCACCATTCCATTTCCACTGCTCCTCAAAGAATCCTCTTAACTAAGCCTGCACAATCAGAGCATTTACTCTTTAAATAAACACATATAAAGCAAGATTGCTTTACTTCTTGAAGCCTCATTGTACATTCCAGGGCTCCTTATACTTGAAGCAAATGGCAATAAAAAACAGAGGTATTCTGAATCTGAAAGTCTTTCCAAAGCCTTAAGAGACTGTGACTCTACATCTTCAAAATGCTCAAGTACATATACAAGACATACAATGCCACTCATTAAAAACTCACATTTTTACTGGTGTACATGCCTCTGTCTTTATAGAGACTATAGATTTAACTAGGTTATAGGGAAGTTCAGCAATTCTTTCTGCTTAGCAGCAGTAAAACATGGCCTATATCATCCAACCATCCACACAACTGAAGTTTTTTGTTATCTCACACTTGAGCTTATGCTGCCCCTGACAAAGGCAGTCTCACCTCACTCAGAACCACTTAAAATCCCTCTGAAAAGGTGACTGGCTTTTGTCTTGCCATGTTTCTTTGTAGTCCTGTACCAGCTTCACCTTCTCATGCCTCAAACATAACACACTTACCAGGCTTCTCTTTCATTAGCCAAGAAGGGCCTTGGCACTTTGCTTATCACTGATTTGGTACCAGAGAGCAACTCCAGCTCCCTCCAAATGGCTAATGATGCACTTGATGTATTTTCTGAGGAGCATCAGCATGCTTTCTCACACTGTGCTCATTATGAAAGCTGTTCCTAAATTCACAAGTCTCCTTTCAATCCCTTTTCAAAAGTCTCCCTTTCCATGTCACCTCAAAAACTGAGTGTTCAATAGCTCCAGGTCAATTTTTCTTCCATGAATATATAATGGCTTTCTGAATTCACATCAACTTTTAGCATTACCATGGCCTGAGGCATAAAAGTCTGCAGGAATATTCTAGGAAAAAAAAATACCTGTGTTTATTTTGGATATCACTTTTTAGTTTCATTTGATGCCTTTAGTCTTTGCATTAGAGCAACAGCAATCACTCTGTAATTACCTTCACCACAGTGCTCCCCAATTTACAAATCTCTCCCATCCCCTCCCTCAGCTACTAATGGGTTCCTGCCACTCAAACTGGAGACTACTCGACTGCCTAATGAAACTCCTCCACTGCCAACTCTGACTGTGGGGATGACCCAGCTTGTAAACCCAAGCAGACATCTCCCTAATTTTCTAAAAAAGCCTTTAAAAGAAATCACTTTTTTTTTTTTTTTCATTAGCAGGACAGGCTTCTGGAATTGTTCTGCCTCAAGAACATTAGATGCTGAGTCCAGCATACAAAGAAAGGTGTCAGCACTACTGATTTCTGCTGCCAGGAAAAGAGAGGTGCTCCATGTCACCCAGACCATGGCAGCAGGAGGGGCAGACAGCAAGGACCACTGAGGACTGGCAAATCCTCCCCCACTGCTGAGTTATTCCATCTCCACGCCTCGTCTCACTGCCGTGAAAAATGAATTGGATTTTCTCTCAAGGGCTGAACTCCACTGAGGATGACGAGGTGGCTGTGATGAACCAGAAACCTGCAGGGAAGCTGCAGACCTGGCTCCTGTGCACTTCAGCAGCAGCTCTAACACAACTGCTGTTAGAGCCTAATCTGCCTCTGGTCCAATTCCTTATTCTGCAACAGCAGGAAAAAAGTCATCAGTTCCTGCTTTGGGTAGCAAAAGGGAATGGCTGTGTAAGGAGGTTCAATGCACATGCCTCCATTAATTTTCTAGATGAACAACTTCCACATGATACTCACAGCACAGCAGTAGTGTCCTAATAAATTCGTATTTTTAAGTCAGGAAATGCATTTTTAGTATAGATTTGAAGCTGACTGAGACATAAATTAATGAGATTCTCTACCAGTGGTTTTATTTCGTTTGAGCATGAACCTATAAGAACTTTGGCAAACACACTGAAAGGTTCTATGGTTTCACTGCTTTATGGTTTAATAATTTTATATCCTTTTCTGAGATGTCTCGCATCTGTTTACAGAACTGCTGCCTACTGAGTCACAGATATTTCCAGAGCCCCAGCCACACTAGACCACTGTTATTTTTTAGTCTCCAAAAGAAGCAAGATAATCATTAACTATAGCAGCAGGGAAAATAAAATCCATGCTGCCTCACTAAGTTAACACTGTACATCCAATAAAAATAATCATTTTAAAAATTATAAAATCATTCAAACAATTTTATCTTTGATGTTTTCCCATAGTTTCTTTCACTACACTTAGCCATTTTTTCATGTTTCTCTTAACAAGGCTTGCATGAACTGACCTAGTTTATTTGCACTCCTCCCAAACTGTGAAGTAGAATGTGTTAACATAAACCAAATGGTCTCAGTCACTTTGAAACAAGCTTCTCCTCTGCCAGCTACTCACCCTCTGCCACCTCTGTCTACTGCCTTGACACTTTCCAGCCATTTTTCCTCCCCAGCCTTTGCTGTCTCCTCCTTTGTTCTCAAATCCTACCACCCCAAATGCCTGACAGCTCCCTGCTTTTTATCCTGAGGCGTGACACCTTCTTCTCTCTGGCAGCCCCAAGCAGTCGGGCTCCCCCTTAGAACCGACTGCTCCTCACCTCCAGCATCCCAACCACACCCCATGGGATGCAGCTGCTCCAAGAGCTGCTCCCCAGGCACAGGGGCCCTGGCTCTGCCTGCTCTTCACCTGGCCACTGTTTGCTTCCCTGCCATGCCACTGGCCACTGAGCCCAGCCTGGCAGCCGCCACAGGAAAATGCCACTGCCCCCCATCACATTCTGCAGAGCAACTGGAGAAAGCCCAGCTTGGATTTAGTGCCAAAACATGGAGGAGAGGTCAATCTATCACCTGTCCCACAGCTAAACCTGAGAGTGAGAACTTCACCCACCTCTCCAGAGGAAGTCTCGCTGCCATCCCTGGCATATGGTATTACTCAGGTTACTATTTTCATCTTTGCTAAAGCTGGAGCTATGGTAAGGCAACAGCCCAAAAATTTCACAATATGAAATGGGGGGAGGGGAGGGGAAAGAATTAAAAAAAAAAAAAAAAGAAACAAGTCACAGCAGTGAGGAAAAGGCCTTTAAAACATTTGTAGTGTTGTGGCTTTGTTCTGCCATTAAGAAAAAAAAATAACACTAAACAACCTTGCAATAAGCTGCCTGAAGCAAGCTATTTTTGAGTTTCCTCTGGTTTAATGACTCCTCATTTCCTCACTCCAGAGGCATACCTGTAAGTGCTACAGGCCAGAGAGGAGCAAATAAGCACCTGTGGTAGTTAGGAGCAGAAAATGCAGCAAACACTCGCCCATTAAGTGCAAGCCTGAAGGACAGACTGTGAACTGCCAACAGGGGAACCAATGAGGAAATCATATGGAGATGTGAGAGTCTGCCACTCACATAAAATTACTTTCATTTCTTTAAAATTACCTTAACTGCACACTCCTATGTTAGAAGTTCACATCCAGAGATCATCATGGAGTTTGTTTCTTTACTAAGCAAACTCTCGTACTTATCCTCAAGTTTCATGGAAGTTGTTTCAGCTGTTGTGCTTCTAGAGGAGAGCGGATAAATGCACAGGAGCTTGGAACCACAGACTACCAGCATGCTTAGAACACAAAGGAACTGTACCTAGTGCACACAGTTCTGACTGTAAAATACACCTCTCCCAGCACACTTGTGAACAACACATCAAATCCACAGCAGCAGATTGGTCCACCACAGTGGAACTGCCAGGTTAAACTTCAACATGCTTTTTCCACTAGTGTCTGAAGGCTGAACAGCTAGAGAAGGATACTGAAGAAATACACCTTATTCCAGTACTGACTACCAGAGAATTTCCCCTCATACTCTGCACTGCAATAATTTGAAATTCTTACAGTGGCAAATACTGTTGCTTGTATTGCAAGGGTTTTGGGTTTTTGTTACAGATGTGAACCTTTACCCGTTCTCTCTGCAAACACACCAAGGACTTTGGCTAAACCAGGTCAAGGGCTGAACATGAAACACCACATCAAACCACCACGCAAGGCAAAAGGATGAGCTGGTACAAAATTAAGTTGCCAGATTGGATTTGCACAAAGAAGCCCAAAAGGAGCAGCTGTGATCTGGCACACACCCGTTTGATCAAACACTGCTGCTCCTCCAAAGGCAGGGCATCAGTTGTGCCCTTGCTGATTTCCTGGTAACAAGCACAGTTACAGAAATCACACTCACCCATTAGCACAAAGGTGGAGCCCTGGCCTAAGGCCAGTCTCTTGGTTTTTTATGTCCTTCAGGTAACTAAAGCACCTAAATCTCCCCATCAGACTGAAAACAGGACAGAGAATGCAAACAGGATTCTCATTTTCCATTTGGCCATGCACAAAGCGATTGCTGCTGGAAGCATGAAGTGCCATGTAGAGATTTGGGGTTCTCAGATACCTGACCTCTGAAACTGTACAGCTGACTACAGATGTTGCTTAGGACAATGAAAAAATACCAGAATCTCCCACACAGAGCTTGTCATTTCCAGGAGCACACAGCTCAATGAAATGCAACAGAAAGTCATCACAGATCAAGAACACATCCAACCACCAATCCAACACCTGCCCCAAGTCCAACCACTCTCTGCTGCACAACATGAACCAGATGTCACAAGCAAGGAGAACTACTTCAGTTCCCTCCACACAAACACCCTGTCACATTTCTGACTTTGCTGGTCTGAACAGCTCAAAGATTCAGTCTCTCCACCTGCTACTCTTTTCTTAATTCATTGGGTAAACTGACACATCCCCTCCCCCTAAGCCACAACTGAAAATTATAATTAACAAGATGATGACATAGGAGGTCTTAATCAGAACTAATTCTTATGTTCTTGCTTGCTGAGAAAATTCATTCTGAATTTTTCTCAAATAAATAAATGCAGTCATTCAGCACAGCCTCCTGAGATTTTTGCTTTCACTAGTATTATAAAAAACCCCAAGTTTCCTAACTGAAATAATGAAATAAAGAAATAATCTAATGAATAGGAGGCCAAACGTCGATGGTAGCTATATAGGGATAACACAAAATTACATTGCAGGCACCAACCTGCAGAAATGTCCATGCATGTTTCCCATTTTTTAAGGGAAGAGTACCAAAAATCTCTTGCCTTTGCAGTAAAGTATAAGTGATCACAGATTCTCTGAAGGATCACAGGTGTGACGTGTCTGAAACTAGACAGATAAATGACAAATGGGCTATGATGACTACATGTATCAAATAAAAAGCACCAGAAAGGCTCTCCCACAAATACACACACATATTTTAATCTTCAATACACTGAAGCGTGGTACTGCAACTGTCAATACTACATTTGACTGGGCGGAGGCTGCTGTTGAATAATGCAATGTATTAGCTCCCAAACTAGATCACATTTTTTGCCTTAAAATGTAACCATTTTGTCCAGCTCAACAAGGATGAGGACAATGCAAAAGCATCCAAAACATAAATAAAAACTGCCACCCCATCTTACTGTTCCCAGAACATACTCCAAAAATAGACTTGCCTACAAAAGCAACTCTGTCTTAGATTACCTAAAATTCTAACAAATGGACAACCAATCATACATGCTGCTTCTGATGGGGAAGATCATGCTTTAAAGAAATCCCCTAGTCCATGCCCAAAGGTGGAACTACAGTGTAGCTTGTATACCCACACTACCCAGTATCTTCTAGAAATTAATGTGGTGAATTAATTTAGGCAAGTATTCCCGTAGCTCTCTACAGTTTTCAATGAAACTATTAAATGTTCTGCTCAGCTGAGTTCACTGTAAGCACAGTGCTGAAAATTTAACTTTCCCTTTCCACTTTAAACCTGTTACTTAAGTAACCAACCTTGACTATTCATTCCGAGTAAACAAGCCCCTCTGAAACTGGCTAAAAACCCCCGAAATAGACACACCCAATGCAATCCAAAAGGACAAAAAGTAATTTCCTTCAATTGTGGTGTAAAGATAAGGCACCCGTTAGAAAACACTGAAATACAAGTTATTTTAATGATAGTTAAATGTTTCACATGCCCTCCAGCAACAACCCCCAAAAATCAATCTTCACACCCCTTACTTCAGTAGGTTCCTTGCTCCAGGGCTGTTCCCAAAACCAATCCAATTCTTCCCATGAGCTTCCCTTCAATGATACCTTTCCCTCCCCATGTTTAAAACTCACTCCAGTGGTATTTCTGTCAATCCCTGCCTGACCTGCTGAGGAAACATCAGAAACCCTCTCTTATCAGATCTGTGCACAAGCCACCCAAACCATGACCAGATTTTTCTCCCAGCAAAGGCTGGGATCAAAGCCAACAGCATTGTCAGCAGGAACAGGGACACAGGAGGAAGTCAGTGCAAGATGGGACATCTCAAACTGAGGCACAGCTCACCATCACGAGCAATAAATGAAAACAGAAGTCCTTTCTCCTCTGGGAGCCATTTATTTTCATAAGACATGAAGCCTGATTTTAAATTGTTCTGAGTCACAGTCAGATCCACACTTCAATGCATGCAAGATGATTAATATCAGTTGAGAACAAGGCATTATTTTGAGCTTCAGAAAACACAGCAGTGTGAGGAAACTAGACCGGGAGACACCCAAGAAAGGGAGAAATCTGGTTAAAGCTTAATTTCTTGCCTACACCCAGAGTCCTAAGGAGCTTTCCTTACTCCTGTGCGTATCAAAATCCCAGTAAGAGTTGGCTCTTCTGACCCCAGCAGGGTTAGAGATTTAAATCCTCTGAGACCTCAAATCCAGGCAGCCATGAGAACAGCTCTGTCTAGGTGTTCCCAAAATCCTCACCGTGGCATCCCTGGAAAGATAATCCTGGTCATGTTTCTAATACAAAGGGTTACTCTGGTTGACCCAAGCTGCTGCTGAATTTCACGTGGAAAAGCCCAAGAGCAGGACAAAATGCATCTGAAAAACACCTTTATGAGGACTTCACTTAGGGAGACTGATGAGAGTCCAGGAATTTTAATTGCACCACACATTCTATTTCCGCACTATTTAAATAATTATTTGCATATAATTTATTTCAATTATTTTCATGCCTTTCATAGAAGTCAGGGTGTTTTAATAAAAGGTAAAATAAATACTATTTCGTACAAAGTAATTTTCTGGGAACCTCACAGTGAATTAATTTCAAGCCAATATAATGAACCACAAAATAAAAATTGCCCCATAAATAATCAAGTCCCTCAATCTCCCCATGCTACCCCCATTTCAGCAATCATACTGGTTCACTAAATAATACTGGAATTACTACAGCAATTTCCACCATTCAAATTAAACAGAATGCAACCATTTCATTTACATACACAAATGTCCACAGAACATGAAAAAACACATCCAGCATGCAGTCAGAAAGTCACCAAGTTTTCAGTTCTGTGTGAACAATATTCACAATCTTACAATTTTTCCACCTCAAAACACACATTTTGTACAAGTGTAATAAAAAAAAGGTCAAGCTAGAACAATTCAGGGTTTTAAAAAAACCAGTCTTACTCTCCTCCTCCTGAGTTGTTCACAGCTGATTTTTGTTATACAATTTCTACCAATAACCTTAGAGAAAATCATCATACTAACACTAGGGTCAGAACGCAGAAATTGGTGGATGCTCCACACCACAGAGAATCCAGTTTGGCATCAGACTTGGATAAAGTTGAATGGGTTTGGGGAACTGTTTGCCAAACTGGAACGGGATGAAGAATGGGTTTTTATTGAGGAAAGCCAACACCGGAGAGAGAGGAGACTGGTAACATTACTACCATCAAAACCAATTTTGCTCAGGCAATGAGGAGGGGTTTGAGTGGAAAACAGCACAGCATTATTTTACATGTTTTTCTGTTAAACAAACAAACAAACAAAAAAACCCTGAATACATATTCATGAGATGAGAGATTGGTCGTGGTCAACTGAATAACTTACAAATTTCAGTACATAAATATAGCAGGAAAATATCCAGCAGTCTACCTTAGAGTATTAAAAAACTCCCAAACCAAACAACAAAATGAAACATAAGAATTCTATTAGACCAGTCTGAAATATACCTGATACAATTTCCAAGTTTTTCCTTATTACAATCAACTTTGTTTAATAAAGAGAAACACTGGCATATATTTGTGGAACTACATTTTCTGGCACTTGCATTTTCTATTTTATTCTTGCTCCAGTAAGTAAAACCAGTGATCCTGCAAGAACACACACTTGTCACACAGCAGACAATTACCTCATTTAGACCACAAGTGACCAATTTTGAGAGATTCTTGTCTATATGTCCTGTGGAAATAGATTCAGAACAGTCTTCAATATACTGGGATTTTGTTTACTCACGTTTAACAGGCAATAAATTACTCATTTACTTTTGGATTTAAATCTAAACTATGGTTCTGCTCCTTAGCAGCTTAAAACTACACTGCACAGAAAGAGGTTGTTTTTTTTTTCATTTTTCAGAATTTCATTGAGACACATTCACTGCTTTTAAATAAATAACCAATCAAACAAAAAAAGGCCACCAAGAAAACCCCAAGTCCCACTTTATCACAAGCACTAGTGATCTTTCAAGGCCAAATCCTGCAGGTGAGGAGGAGACAAAAACCTTCTAAAATTTGGTAATCCCCCTACAAGTGTCCCAACAACAGAGGGAGCTCCCCACTGCTGGGATGACACTCGCTCTGCAGAAGCAGCTCTCACTTCCACCAGCCCAATTCACACTCACCACCTAAATAAAAGTGTAATTAATGGTCTGGTACAAGGCTTTTCCTAGTTTTGTCTAGTCTGTCCTGCTTTTCAACAAGCACAAGGAGATACAAATCCTAAAACACTGAACATTGTTACACAGCTACCTCCTTGGGAAAATACATTCGAAAATGTCTCCCCTCATTCCACTGCCCCTGCTCATTTCATTTCCCTTGCTCTTAGCCCTCACTCCACTACTCCTCCTAGCTCTGAGATTTATTAACTTGAAAAAACATGATTTCAGGGTTTCTACCACAGCAAGTTTCTACTACAGCTCAGCAGATGTCTCACATCTCTATTTATACAACTCTAGAACTGGTAATAAACACGATTTTCCTATTGCCACACTACATTTTTTAATGAGACATCATTCCTCGTCTCTGTTTACCAAGAATTACGTTGGCCACAACGAAGTCCTTCTCCCACATTATTACAGCACATAACAAGGGTTTGGAAGGCTGAGTGGAAACTTGTTATTATACATGAAAGAATTCCTAATGGTTAAGGATTGGCATTCTCCTCCCTGTGCCTGTGGAGAGCAGGGCTCCTCGGAGGTGTGCAGGAAGGTGTTGAAGGGGAGGGAGATGCCTGGGAAGGCATTAGGCATAAACATTCAGCCTTTCAGAGCTTATTTCCACCCAGATCCCAAGCACAGTGACTTTCACAGGGCTGTGCCAAAGACATCTGCCCAAGACCAAGAGTGTGGTTCCTAAATGACGTCAGATGTCTGGGCAGTCAGCCAGCTTCCTATGGAAGTGATTTCAATATTGCTGGACTTCAATCTAATTGCATTTATCATATGATTATTTATGTAAGGAGCCAGCAGCTTGTATAGGTAACCTGTATTCTTGAATCTAATAAAGTATGTTTTGAAAATACAAAGAAAGAGATAGATTGAGCTAACGAGAAATCATATTAAAGTTTCATGCCTTCCTTTAAAGCCACTTATTCCAGAAAGGAACAGATGTTAGCCAAGACAAATACCATCCTTGCTCAACTGCGACGTGGAAAGCAAAGTACAATATTTTTCTCACCTGCAAATTTACAATTGTTCCATACCTATAATTATACAATGAATGCAAAGTCTTGCTTCCTCTACTCAAGCTTCATAGCACGTTCTCACTGCCCCAAGGCTTTGAACAAATTTTTTTATTTATTCCCTTGTGACCTTTCTCTTAAAATTTTTCTGTAACACACAAAAATCTTCATCCAACCCATCAAAAAGCAAAACAAATTGGAGATAGTTATGCCATGTTCTGAAATCACCATTTCTCCTCCCAGACGATGTAACATCAGTAATTCTATGCACACTTTATCTCTTCCCTACTGCACAATTTTTTCCCTGAAGTTCTACCTGCACACAGTAAGGCACAATTAAACCCCAGAACACTGATGGGTCCCCGTCCCACAGGCAGTGCCACGTCAGGTGGCCATGTCCTGTAAAACACTCGTGACCCTAAATCAGTTGATTGTTAACAGACAGAACAAGGAAGCTGGTGAAGTTCCCACCACATTAAAACTGGGCACTGAACTCATGGAATCTGTGTGCCAAAGGGAAGAGCAAGAAAAAGAATTAATGCTGCTTCTCCCCTTCCTCAATGTTCTTATGGCCCTGATCTTCTCTTCCAGTCCTCTAAAAGGAAATATGCCTTTACAACACCCCAATTCAGATTTCAGATTCTGGCAGGGTGATTCCAAGGTCTTTGCTGTCCTTTCTGATCATCCCCCTCTCCTAAATAACAGCTCAGAAGTTCAGTGACAACAACAACAGAAGAACAAACAGCAGAAAAGGCTCCATCCCTCAGCAGTGATTTCAATATTCACTGTATGTCTGAAGGACTGTAATAACCATGTGCAGATTCCCTTTCTGTTCACTGCAAATCTCAAAACCTTCCTATGGAAATCTCCCATTTGTTTCCATAAATTAAATTAGGATCATTCTCTAAAAATTTAAAGAGGAAACACAATATTTAAAAAACCCAAACCCTACACACACAAAACAAATTTTCCTGTGTGGCATTTTTTTGGACAGGAGGTATTTGCAGCAGTGTTAATCACTCATCACTAGGAAGTGTACAGTCCAGGAACCGTGTGTAAAGTGTCTGAAAGCCTTCCGAAATTTTGGAGAAAAGTGTTTGCTAAAAATGTTTTGTCATAATTTGTTAGGTATGTCACAAATGTTAGGTAGCATTGATGTATTTTATTTCCAAGTCTGTTTTGCTATCTTTACACTTTTGCCTGCATACCAATAAATGGGTTTTTGTCATTTATTGCTTTTTAATGTTACAACACACCCTCTCCACAGTAAGTGGTTCACCAGCCTGAACAGTCTATTAGAAATGCAAAAACTAAGGCTGCCTATGTCAGATTTATGTTTTACACAATAGCCTTACCAATAATAAAAAAACCCCAAACCAACAAAAATCCAAAACAAAACCAAGCCAAAAATATCCCCTGCCGACACAAAGATCGTATCTCTGCCAAACTTCAAGCACATGTTCTAAACAGGAAATAAAGCTTTTCAAGAAAAATTTTTAATAGGTAAAAAAAATTAAAAAAAACAAAACAAAAAAGCAACTGACTAGTTTTTCTTGTTGCTGTTATCACAAAAGCTGACCTATTCCGGCTAAATTGGCAAGAAAATGGAGACTACTCAATACAAACCTTATCACACAATGTTTTGGCCTACTTATAAAAAATTATTTGTGATCTAATTTCCTCAGCAGAGTTGTTTTTACAAAGCTTTTCCCCACTGCAACCACATTTCCACTGGGACCATAACCAGACGCGATCACATAAACAACTGAGTTTCTGTAAGGGCCATGACCCTACTTGAAGCTTCCTTTGTCCACCCTGAGCCACCACCTCTGTGATGGAGGTGGAGGGATGGACAACTCCATGCCCAGGGGTTAAAAAAAAAAAAAAAAAAAAAAAAGAAAAGTAGTATTTCCAAGTTTTGACAAGGATTTTATCAAGATTAGGCCCAAAACACATGCCCGGACGAAAGCAAACACCACAGAAAATTACTAATCAAGATCTGCAATTCCAGATTGGTTTTTACCTATGGAAAACATAAGCTGTGACAAGCCTTATTTTGGAAAATTCTAGCACAAAACACCACTTCTGATGGAGCCCATGTTCAGTTGCTGCAGTTATTCTGATGTGTGTGGATCAGCTCACACATATATTTATTGTCTGACTCCACTGGTAAATCATTGTAAGTAATCTCTACGCAGTAGAGCCATCTTTTTTAGTAAATTGTAATAAATAGGGTTGCACAGCATTCCACAAGACAACAAAAGGATATCAGATCCAAATACAGCTCTTTTAAAACAGTTCTTGGCTAAATAAGAAGTTAAGAAAAACACATAATGGATATAGCTTAATCCTCAACCACCTCACAACAGGCACACAAAGGACACTTCACAGGTAAACACAGAACAGCAAGCATTCAAAAAACTGCCCAGTTTGGGTTATAATTGATTTTTTTAAGCCACATTCTGTTTTTGACTTCAGATATTTTGGGACCAGTTACACAGGGGGAGGAAAAAAAAAAGTCATTTTTAGCAATATATAACTACACAGCCACACTCTTTTTAAGAGCAGGCCCAAGGCTGTGTGCACAGATCTAACTCTGCTTTCTCCACACATACATTATGCAATGCAATGTGATAAATATGTAACCATGGAGGCACACTCTGTGTTGCAAACAGGACACAGAGCTCCTCGGTGACCCAGGAGAAGGCAGGCTACCCCACATTCTAGCTGTGATTCCCTCCTCCCATTTATTTTTCATAATGGTCCAGCACTCATTCTGCAGCCTTTTTATACCATCTCCTCCTCTCTGAGGTGTGTAAATAATTTAGTCAACAGCAATGCATTATGCAATTTATTTTCAGCCAACAGCACAGCCTTCGTTAGGTGCAATTCATGGGAAGAAGCAGTTAATTATGGTAATTCATCTGCAGACCTAGGTGAGCAATTTCACCGTTATTCTGCTATCCTACTTAATATGCATGTGCTGTATGAGAGCAGTTAAATGGCAACTTTCGAGGCTGAGATCCCAAACCCTGATTCCATAACAAGCTTTGAACCTGGGCTTAAGGCAGAGCTACAGTAAGCAGGGCTTCTGGGAGGCGAAGGAGTCAATTTACACAAAACAACTTGCAAGCTCAGGGTTTAAGGTAGTCTAGTGAATAGACCTCTACCAGATCCTAGAAATAATTCTATGCTATTGTATTGCACTATTTGTGGAATGGTATGTGATCATATAATTAGAGATCATATAGTACATTCACACAAAGAATACTTTAGGGCTTGCCGGGGTTGGGGGAGGGGACCTCTTTTAAAAAAGAAAATTACATTATCTGGAAATTCAGAGCTAATCTCAACAACCCAGAAATGCTACAGGAGAGCTTTTTCTTCACAAACTTTAGAAAAAAACATTTTAGGTCTGATTTCTGCCTGAGGAAGAAATAGCTCCAAACAAAACCAGATGAGGCTTTGAGTCATTAATGTGTTAAAAGCCTAAATAAAATATTTAGGAAAACAGATTGAAATATGTGCAAATAATTAAAAATATAATAATTTCTAAGCTGCAGCTCTATGCTTGCAATGACAGGGAAGCGAAGACAGCATTTGGTTCAGAAGCAACACGGAAGAAGTGCTTTGGGCAGGTGCAGGAAGGATGCCATGGGTTTGGAGCTAAACCTGAGGAGAGAAGGAAGGGCAGGTCCAGGGAGGGTGGGAGCTCCTGGAGAAGGGCTGTGCTCCAGCACAGCCTGCTTAGCACCTGTGTTGAGGGGAAGGCTCCAAACTCGTCTCCTGTCCAGAGGCCATCCCGAGTGTCCCCCCGTGTCCTTCCCTTGGGGTGACATCTGGCCAGGGCACTCCACACCCGCCCTCGCTGCCTTGGCAGGAGAGCCCTTGATCTTGGGGCTCCAGTGCAGCTCACCTCGCCCTTGTGCAGCCCTCTGCAGACTTCCCCATCCGGTTAAATGACCCAGCTTGCGTAACTTCCAAGAGCACACAGCTACCGAAGGACAGGCTGCTGCCAAATCCCTGCCCTCCCCCGGGAAGCACATGAAATCCTGCAGAAACCACTGGAGCTCCAGAGCTTTGGAGAACCCGCCCAGCTCACACAGCTCTGAGTGCGCAGCGCTGGTCTTCAGCCACAAACCAAGCCTGGAAACCTGAAAACCCCTCCTTGATTAAAAGATTAAAGTCGAAAAAACTAAAAGAGTGTCACTGCTTTAATGACAAAAGGTACAGAATTTTATGGTGAGCATCCTGAAGGGCTCAGTGGAGCACAGTCCGACACACAGTTTTAATTTAACCTTACATGATTTCATACAGCCACAGGATGAAAGCCTTAGTGGTCTCTAGTTTGTTTATGACTGACTACATATGCTAGAACGTGCTCTGCCAAAACCCATTGCTAAAACAAAAACCAGCTTTCAAATGGCACAGAACTTCATAAACCAAATAAACAACACATTGCAAATATTTAAGGCTTCCAAGCAAAGGCTACTTCCGTTAAGTCCAACATTTAAACTGGCAATAACACATTTCAGACACTGAAACAAATGACTGGCAAAAAAAAACCCTGTTGTCCTCAGCATTTCCAATGGTTCATTTTTCTGTTATCCTGAAACACTCAGGGCACTCAAATTATAACTGAGCAAATATACATATCCCTTCCTATTTAAAACAAAAAATTGGAAACATTCAATTTAAATCTTTCTGCTTAACCCAGTACTTGAAAACTGTCAGCGCTGAAAATTAGTTTCACAGAGCCTTAATGCATCTGAAAATGGCTTATTTGCTACACATGACAAGCAAATTCTGAAATAAAGGGAAACCCTTTCCCTCAACATACACACTAATATTTTTCTTTCCTAAAGGTTGGATTACTTCCAGAGAACCTGAATTGACTTCAATGGAGCGGTAATGTATTTCTTACAAAGAACATGCAAAACTGCCTCAGATCACAAGAAAATGGTTCAACCAAGAAAGGGCTTCACTCAGCTCTTCTAAATATACCAAAGAATCACACTTAAGTGACATTTTTTTAAACAATTAGGGCTTGACTACACCAACAGCTATATCAGCTGATATATAGATATATATTACTCTAAACAGGAATGAGACACTTTCTTCCTGGAGACATTCCAAAAAAAAAAAAAAAAGTGAGCGTACTGTAAATTCCCACATATAACTTCAACCCATGCTGCCAGTGAGTATAAATGCATCTTTGCAAAGTTCAAGGTATTTATTTAAGTGCTAGTAGGACTTTATTTTCAAATTAACCAGAGATACTTCTCAAGGTAGAGTATGGTGAAAATAAGAAAAGGCACCCTACAGAAGTACAATTTATAATAGTAAAATGCTAATGTATACAACTTTAGGTACTACTCCCCAAGTGAAGAATTTTTTTTAGGGAATTATAACATTCCCTAAAATTTCTTTTTTTTTTTTCAGCAGATGAAAAATGTCCAAACAACATATGAAAATAAGATAATTTAACAGCGAATGTCTGCTCATCAGTGTTACAAGCACAGCAGTTACAGCCAGGACCAAGATGTGTTTTAGGAGACACCTATACCAATAAGGAAAACATTCACCAGAAATCAACATCCTCAGACCAGGAAAACACCACTGGCTCCCAGTAAAAGGCATAAAAGCTTGTAAATTAGTTTATAGTCAAAAGAATAATAAAAAAGAATAATTTAGGAAGTTATAAAGGAAGACTCACCCAAATGAAATTACATGCACATGACAAAGATTTATGTGTATTTTATGTATGGGTGAACCCGAGCACACAAGCCTGTATGTGCAGACTGGCTGAGCTGTCATCTGGCCCACTGCACTGAGGAGATTCTGCCTGATAACACAGCTGAGATAAGGAGGTCATGGCCCACCCTTACCTAACCCAGCTCACCCCAAAGGCTCAGCCACAGCCCCCAGACTAGCAACACCAGTGTTTGTGGAGCCAGGCTGTAATGCTGCAGCAAAGCTACCTGGACTTTAATCCCCCCTCCCCACCAAAACAGCGGCTGGGTTTAACACATCCTTGCAGAGATGATGTTTTTAGGGCCCATAAATCTGTCTCAGCACGGCAGAGGACAGAATATACCACATTAGAGCATAGAAACTTTTTTGTGCCGCTTTTTCTCCGTCAAGAACAGGGTCAGCTCAAGGGTCCCACCACCCCCTTTTCCCATCCCCAGCAGGATAAGTGGCTGCTTGTGTAGTTGTTCTCCAAAACCCATTCCTGAAGTGGCTCCACCAATAAAGTTCTACCTTTCCTCACTCCCAAAACTCTGCCAGGGTCCAAAAGAAGTGCAGTCATCTTAAAACTTCATATAAGGTTGCATTTCCACATTACTAAGGATAGAAACATGCCTAAATTTATGAACCAAGTAGCCTAATTTCAACATGTCCTGGCACTAGTAGAAAATATTTCCAATGTGAAGCGCCACAGAAAACTAGAAGACACGGACAAAACCTATAAATTAAAATGGAGTACTTGCTTAAACTGAAAACTCTAAGTAAGTAGAGACTGAAAAATTAAACAAAAATCACTTTACACTGCTACCTACACAGCCTTTCACCAGAAGATCTCGGGGCATTGAACTGGGCTGGAAAAGCTCCTGTTAAGTATTAAATCACTGGTGCATGGGTAAATTTGTTAATCCATTTGCGAAGGTCACACAGTGGCAGAAATAACAGATAATCCTGACACTAGCTCTCTGTCCTAATCATCATGTGGACAGAAAATCTTCAGTGATGTAAACAAAAAATAAAGTAAACACAGTTATCTGTCACATACTTGTATATTAGGTCGACTGAAAAAGCAAAATTGTGGGTGTAGGGAGCGGAGGTGTGTCTTTGGGGATCCACCACAGAGATAGACAGGCCTGTGGAAATGTAGGGAGAGAATTTATACCCAGAAAGTAATTCCATAATTCCCTCCATCAAGCAGTTCCTATGAAGGGACTGTGTAAACAAACTGCAGTCACACTCAAAAAAAAGTCTGAAAACCTTGAGCAGTAACCCACAGACTGTATTTCACTGCTGTATTACACCCACATCAGGATGCCAAAAGTTGGCCATTCATCCTGCATCAAAATTAAAGCAGTATTTTACAGACTGCCTGCAAACCACCCAGACTGGGGAAGTTTTCTAATACCAGAGAGCAGATGGACACACAGCTGACACTGTCGACACACAGTCAAGATTGCTACAAGAATTTCTACCAGCCTGAAAGTTCCTACCACCTTCCATGCCATTAGACATGAAAGCGACTTGGCAACACCTAATGTGGAGCTCTGACAATTCAAGACCATTTTGGTGAATAGTCCTGTAGAGGTATAAAACACACTTCAAGCACCAGTTTCCAAAGAAGAAAAAGCAAGACTATATGCTGATTTAAAAAAAAATTTTAAAAAAAACCAAACCAAAACAAAAAAAATGCGCCACAACCACATTTATTCTACAAATCAAAAATACTGGACCAGACAATGAGCTACACAGGCATTGTTAAGACGTACTAAAAACAATAACATAATAAAAATCACTGTAGGCAGGGAAGACTAATCTTTCTGCTCTTCCTTGAGCAATTTCAATGGAATTCTCCCCCAGATACGGCTGGATGACTACATCCACAGCCTACACATGCCAAGTCTGCTCCTGCAGCCAGTCTCTACTGCATCCATCTTAGTTACACTACACATATCCTGATTACAGGGATTTATAAATGGCATGAGCAATTTAGAGGCGATCCACAAAACTGTGACTTCAGTACAGATGCAGTTCACTATTATTGTCTCCACTGTCACCAGCCTTATGGTGAAGGACTTACACCTGGAAGACTTTCAAGCAAAAATCTTTTACTGACTTTTTCAAGAGCACATTCTCCATTGTCTCAGTCCCAAGCACATCCACTCTGGAGCCAGAACATAAGCCCACTATCCATAGGTTTTGCTGGGCAACGAGGTAGGAGAGAGCTCATAATCCATTAAGTCACCTGTGTTTATTTTCTTAGGTTCGGGACAAGAAGACATGAAACAAAAATAGTGTTTAGATATCAAGCAAGAGAGTGTTTTATCATGCAGCTTCTGGATGGGAACTCTTTAAAGAGAAAAGGCTCAACTCCGAAGTCACAGTTCCACACAGGACAAAGGCGCCTGTGCTCACGTCCCAGCTCACAGCCTCAAAGCCCTGTTTGTTCACCCAGAACAATGGGGCATGTGACTTGTCAACACTACCCACAATAAAAACAATAAGATAAGGCTGCCACTGATTTCACGATGACTGACTTTGTTTTCACTAATTTTAAGTCACAATGTCAATAAAAACCTTGCATAAAACCCCTTATTTTGAAAAGCCCAAAGCCAACCCCACCTTGCGCCAAGATTTTCACACCACCTTCCTTAGCTTTTCGTGTCTGTACTAAACGCTCACACCAACTCCCTCCAAAGCCTCCCTCTGACTTCATCAAGAGTTGGATCAATGCTATATGCCTAGAGCCAAGATTATTTTTATCATATAAGAGCACTGCCAAAATTTGTCCTCTGCATTTCCTGCCCTGTGTGCCCATCCCAAGCACCCATGTGCCCGCAGGCAGCCCCTCGCTCACCTCCTGCTCGCTGCCAGGGGCACACGCAGGAAAATCAAACTTCCCCAGCAGGTTTTGCTCCACCACTGGCTCCAGCTACATCATCCAAACCCATTCAACCCCTCCAGTTCAAGAGGGCTACCTAGGACTGAGTCCTGCATATAAATTTAACATTTTGAGAAAGAGGAAGAAAGCAGAGAAAATCCAGAGAACAGAAACAAAAAGGCACCAATTTGATTTAAAGGACTGACAAGAGAACAGATGGGGAGAACGCAAAAGAAAAAGTCCAAAACAGGCAGGGAATGATTAGAAAAATCAAATAAAGCCTTAGGAAGGGGTAAGAATAAAATGGTGCAAACTGCCAGTTCACTACACTTATTTGCCACTTTCCCACTACAGCACGGACAAGGAGCAGAGCCAAGAGGAGAAGACAGAGCCACCCTGACACTTGGAATGGGTCAATTCAGAAAGAAAAAACGCAGCACAATCTTGCAACCACTTGTCTTTTTGTCACACAGGGGGAGGCTTGGGGGGTTATTTTAATTACACAGAACAGCAGTAGGCCCAGCAGCCTCAGATTAACAAATACAACTAGGCAGCAACAGGCACACAGAAGTACATTGCAGTTCCAAACTTTCACCATTTACAGGAACATTAACACAAATGAAATCTGACTAACCTGATCTCTGAATGTGTTTTTAAAACCTGTGCATTTCTTTCATTTCACCTTGAAAAACTCCATTCCACAAGCAGGTAGCTACAGGGTTACAAGCCGAGGCCACAGCTGGGAAAGTGGGAGGCACATTAAGCACACAAATGAAATTTCACATATTCTAACACCATCAATGGAGCTTTCTGGAGCTCTGCAGCAGTGTCCAATACACACAAGCCTTGCTGCTGGCACAACAGACCGATCTCAGCCTACGTAAGGGACGTTCTCCTAGCCGGAGTCTGACACTGCATTTCACATACCCTCCGAGCCTCGCGTATGAAGTCACCCGTAGCATCAAAGAGCGCGTCAAAACACATCCAGAGTGTTTTCCCTGGCTACCTCTGAAAGTTTCCATCCCTTTATCTTTCGTGTAATTTTTGTTTTAATTCTTCCCACCATTTCTGTCGATACACACAGGATCTCTAGAAGTCCCCAGTACACGCAAGCAGTGAGTACCTCTCTAACACGGGACCTCAGCTGTGTTCTGGGCACTGAGACAACAGCACACTGATGGGAAAATTGAATTTGGTGCTTTCACAACAAGCCCATAGAACCACACAAAGACAGGGTTCATTTTTTAAGACAAAAGCAATGCCCTTCTTACCAGAAAATAATACACCTGGGAAGGCTGTGGTGCCCAGGCACTTCAATGGGATGACCCTGTGGTAAAGAGGGTTTTTTGTTTTATTTTAATAGAAGAGACTCTTAAAACTTGCCCAGCATTCCCTACACTTAATAGCTAATGTACTTAAGGTGTATTATATGTACTGTAAGAAAGAATCTTACATGGGGCCTTGATGAACTAGGACAACTAAAATATAACCTTGCCCGTGTAGGCAGCAGAAGAACCAACTAACGTGGATTTTTCCAACAGCAAGATAACACTGATATTTCTAACGTAATCAAAGGCCATTCACAATCTGCCCTGGAAGACATTCACAGAAATAAAAAGCATTTTTCTTACAACTCAAACAACTGAGATAAATATTTACTATAAAGGCAAAAAGTGTTTAAAAAAAAAAAGAAAAATAAGTTGGTTTCTATTAATCGGCTACATTTACAGATCAAGCTCACCAAAACTGCTTAGTAGGTTGTTTCAACCTATTTGTGTTCGAGTTCTGTCACAATTCACCATATTGAAGTTTCATATTGCTGACATTTTCATGCCCACAGTGGTAAATACTTACAGTCTAAACAAGACACCAGATTGTGAAATTTAGTTGTGCATTCAAAATAAAGTGTAAAATCAGGTACCACATTGGCATCAAGAAAACATTCACATTGTTCAGGAAGCACAGACTCCACTTCTATAAACCCCAGATTTGTTGCACTAGCAATGGAAAACAGCTAATCCATTGCTACACAAGATGTACATCTAGCATAATTTATTTGATGTCAGCATTAATAGATGGTCTGACCACACCATCCCTCATTTTCCTCCATCCACATTTGTGCAAACTGTGCTTTATTAGTACATTAAAAAGTATAAAACCTGATACATTACAGAATCACGAACATCATCATGGCAAAAAATCCGTATTTTTACAAAGCACTTCCCAATTAAAATTTATCTCCAAGAGTCTGTATTTAGGAAAATGTGTTTGTGCTGATACACAAGCAGAAATTTCTGCACTAGAGAAGAATGTGAACATCCACACAAAAAATAGTGGTGATTCATTGTTTAGCAGTTGTCTTCCCATTACAGCACACCGTAGACTGAAGGACACGTTGCCAAACTGAGAGCACCAATACTTCCTTTAAACTAATATAGGACAAATAAATACACTTCAACAGCTTCTAAATCTTGCACGTCCTACTTTTTTGACCCAGATCTCTTGTTATTTCCCCCATAGGTCTATGCAATATCAAAACTATTTTTTCCCCACAAATTTAGACATAACCTAAAAGAGGAAAAGTTCTCATGCTTACTGTGAGCTAGAGAGACCAGGAAGCAGAGGGGGAGGGTCAGACTCACTCATCTCTCTTAGATCAATCGGTATTTTAAGGTAAGCTCCTCTCTCAATTGCTGAAATTAATGGCAAAAATGCTCATTTGTCCAAGAGGACTGCAAGTTAGACCAATATCAATAATAAGTGAAAAATAATGACATCTTTTTAATACTGTTTTTACAAAGCAAAATTGTATTTTCAGAAGTCATGCTGACACTCGAGCATGGATCAGTCTGTCCAAAAACCACTAAAGAGCTATGAAACTTGTTATTCCACTCCTTGGGCAGCCTGGGCAACTTATTCCAGGAAATCAAACTGTCTCCTCTTTGCCTGGTACTTTTAGGGAACCATCAGGGGATTCAAATCTGCCTGACATGTGCTCACCATACATAACTCCCCGCTCAGTTTGCTGATGATAGGTCACCCATGTGAAGAGCCTGAACTTTTAACATTGTTAATGTCAAATGGATGCAACTTTAAGGATGGGTTCTATTTAGCGCTCTAGACCTCGACAATTTCTGTGGTTTTGCCACTGGGCACAGTATTTAGCACTACATTTTCACAAACAGTAAATATTTGACCCTTAACTCATAACCTTGGAAAAATGCTCCAGGAAAAGGCAGCACAGAGATCTTTTCTGCAGCTCTCTGGTTGCCACCAACAGGCACGTAGCTGTGCACAGAGCAAAGTTTCCACTTTCACAGTCCCAATTCATAAAAATCTACCATCAGCCTGACATCAGTGGGGTGAGGGGGAGCTCTGTGTGCAGCCAGAGAAGCGACTGAATCATTCCCCAAACCCACAACGGGTTAAAAGGAGCACCAACATTACTACAGCATTACTACAGCTGCCCACCTGCCCTGCCAGGCTGGCAAAACTATTTATTGCCCCACTAAAGGGGAAGGGAAGCTCTGCTACTCACACCCCACCAGCTCAAACTTCCAGCGATCCCAAATGCCACCCAGCGTGTCTGCATATGGCACATGGTTGTAGAGTGTCTGTAACACACTGACACTGAACACAGCCTCAGATCATAAAACAAGAAAACCCACACAACTGTTTTCTCCGGATGATTCTGATTTTTTACTGCTAGACATTACTAGTAAGCAAGATTGCTCCTCTGCAACATGGAGACTTCAGAATTACAACAATAAACACAAGTCAGAGCACACAACATAGCCTTTTACTAATACTTCTCCCAGGAACAGAAACTACACCCTCACGGGAATTTGCAGAAGCCTGCAAACCACACACAAGAGTTGATTTTTAGAAATGCTAAGCACACACAGAGACTGCCAACTTTACATGCAACTGCGGGGACTCAGCATCTTTGAAAATAAGACTATTAATATCTTACTTTAGAGATGCAGATGCCAGCTTATACTCTTCTTAAGAGGAGTCATGCTTGCACCAAGCACAACTACAGCACTAATTCAGGGACCAGATCCCCACTGCCACCATACCTCCAGCTCCTAGAGGCAAGCAGGATACAGGGGACACCAGGAAGGGCCATGGGCAGGCACTGAACCACACAGCCAGGCTGACACACAATCTGCCTGCATTATTCATCCTCAAAAAATGTTATATTAGGCTGATATCATACCTAGGGATGCTGCTTCTGACATCCCAGCTAGCATATTCCAAAGGACCTCAGTATCTCCACTTAGCACTGAGTTTGGCCATGCACAATTATATCCAAAGTAAACTGAGACTCTCTGAAAGACGTTGCATATATTGGCCAAGACAATTCCATAACGCTCCCCCTCATCACTTGGGAGCTTCTTTAAATGAGTTCTTCAGAAAGCTGTGCCAATTCACCAGACTTTGTGATTACTATTTCTACAGGTAAGGAAATACACTCAGAAGTCTTCCCTGCAATGAGCCCATCCAAGAAAAAAGCGAGCAGGTGCGAGCTGCAACACCAGCAATTTCATTCCTTGGTTAGCCAAGCCAGCAAATCCTACACACCCAACCAGTGCGTGCATTTTCCCCTACAATTACACAACCTCCAGGTTGGAATGACCACTTACTTCTTATCAAGGCAGAATTATTTTTAAGGCTCCTTATCAATATAAAAAGTTAAGTCTAAAGGATGCCACAGAAAGGTAAGTGGTAAGGTACTAAAGACAAATGTTTCAGAGTGTAAGGTGAGTTATGGTTCTGTAGATCCTTCTGAACCAAATAAACACTTAACCTGAGCTCAAACAAGGCCACTAACACTCTGGGGCATTTTGTATAAACAAGTGCAGCCTTGTTTTCATTATGAGAAGGAGCGAAAGGGCCTTCTCATCTTGAATTAGATACCACAAGACGGAACCCTAAGAAGTTCGCCAGCTTTCATACAAATTGGCAAATTCCAGACCAGACTTCCAAACCTTTCCACTCAAGCTATCAGCTCTCCAAAAGTGACAGCTATGCTGCCTCATTTTCACTGCTTCTTACCTCTAGTTAGCTAATTCAATTTTGCAAAATTAGAGGAAAGCCAATATATTCCCCTACAATTTCATATCAAAAGATATTCCTTATTCCTCATTTCATTGTCACACTTTATCTCAGAAGAAACCAATTATGAAATGAATAAAGCAGTCTCCATCTACTCTGCTCGGGATCACTTGAACCTTTTTCTAGTAAAGTCACTCGTCATTATGTGATTTTACAGAAATTAAGACCATCTAACTTCATACTTCAGCACTTAAGAAACTGAGCACATTTGGGACAGGGGTAGCTAAATCAATAGCAGAAACATAGAAATGGTTTCTTCATCACCTGTTAATTTGAAACTACTACATTAATGCAGCAATGCAACTCAAAAAGAGAGAAGAGCTGTCAGTCATGGTTCCTAATGGGAAGCTCCTGACACTTCTTCACCTAACACAAACACTTAAATTAGTATTTAAAAATGAGCATGCAATGAGTATACTCTCAGAGCAGCTACTTTTTGCAGGAGCCAAACATGCCTAATTACAGAGTCTGCACACACACACTTTCACTTCTCCCCCCAACCTGCAGCTACTTGCATGAGCTGTTGTTTAGGGCACTAAATACAGTCAATATTACACTCTGAACTCTGCGTGCAGGCATGTGCAAACACACACCCAGCGAGGATGGTCAGCACACCGACCAAAATCACACCACTCAATACCAACAACGTGAATTAGATTATGAATGAGTCACACTTGGGTACGATACATCTCAGTATCACAATATTCAGTACTGACACAACACCGACCTGCAGCACACCCTGTCCTTGCCCTGCTCTCCAAAGCACACACCAGAGCACTTCACCACCACCCTGTCCCAGCTGGGAAGGGGAAGAGCTGGCGGGACACTTGTGTCTGTCTCTCCTCCGCCTGCCAGCAGTGTCCTCGCCAGCAAGGTGTCAGAATTCACACAGGCACCACCATCTTCAGCAGCTGTGGGACATGGGGACAGAAGAGACAGGCAAAGCAAGCAAAAGCTGGAGAGGTGACTGTCACCTGGGGCTCCCAACCAGCAGAGGAATTAGTGATGAAAAGGTGTCACACCTGCCACTGCCTCAGCCTTCCCAAAACACTTTACAGTGCTGTTCTATCAAAATAGCATCGGTGTAATGAAAGATTCACATCTTACTGCCCACCACTAATACAAAACACACCCAACTCCTGGGAGCAACTTCACAGACAGCTGCACAGCTCATTCAGCCGAACGAGACCACTGATGTTCACAAAGCTGTGTGTTTTACAGGACTTCCTGACTTCTGCACGATTACATCCTTGTAGGATGTGGGTCTTTACTGCCACTACAAAACTTATAACAGCAAACACATTCTGACTCAAATGTGAAGTCCACGTTCTATTAAATTCCAGACCAAAATGAAGTTAGGTAAAATAACTCAGTTTGCTTTACGTTATTCAGATCTGTTCTTCCTAACTTAAAACAACATTATCAGCAATTTTGGCCATTTCCCCTAATCCATCCAGAGCCTCTTTATGCTTAGGGCTGTAGCACTTTTAAGGATCAAACTCTTTCATGATGGGAAAATGACTATGAAGTATTGCTGTTGGGTACTTAGCGCTTATACCCTGACTTACAACTTCAAAGCATTACACAAACATCAATAATTACCATATATAGAGTAAAACTGAAAGAAGTAATCATATTTAAAAAGAAACTCACAAGAAAAAAAAGTCTTAACTACCTGTTTGAAAGGGGAAAAAAAGCTTAAGCAACAAAATCTTCTGTAATTATTGTGTTCTTTATGCTACAAACACACATTCTGGCTGTGCACGTTCAAACAAAAACTATACACTCTTGCAAAGTCTTAAAAATAAATTATAAAGTCCAAAAGCCAAACCCCAACTCTTTTCATACATTTAAATTACATTTCCTTCTCCTTTCCTCAAGGAATGAGAGCTAAGTGCTCTCCAGGTGTTCCCAATAACAGTTTGGGAGGCAGGCCACCAAGCTCCCAAGACAGAGCACCAGAAAACACAGTTCTCATGGAGAAAAATCCAACTTCCCCCAAGAAAATTTAAGATAGCAACAGTGCAGTGGCTCAGGTGACCTTACGTAAATAACAAAAAATGTTATCATTCCATTAAACCATAAACAAAAACAAAGGGAAAAAAACACTAGAGAAAACCACAGAAAGTTTGTTTCGATCAATTACAGGGCACTACCTGTGCCCTAAGCACCATCAGCAGCCCCTTTTTTCCAATGGATAAGGGCAAAACCCCCTTCACAGCTCATCCACAAGCACATACCCACTCATTTAAATTTAAGGACACACACAGGAGCTTGCAGTCCAGTCCTCATTTGGAACATATTCCGAAAAGCCCGTTAACACACATGTCCAAAGGAAGGCCCCAAACACAATGTGAGCCACACGTGGACAAGCCTTCGGGTCACTCAGAGCAGGAAGAAGGCTGGAAACTGCCCCAAAGCCCAGGTACAACCAAACCCCAAATACCAACTTTGCATATGGTGCCCTTGCTGCTAAAGGAGCACAGCACCCAAAGGGCAGAGACCATCAACAGTAAAGAGCCTTTCTAAAGCACACAACGTGCTCAGACATTTATTTTAGCACAGAAGGACAGCAAAGCAAGTCAGACAAGCCTACAAAACTCTTTTTTTTATGCAACAAAGACCTGTTTCTCCTGATTATGCCTCCCATGCCTTAACAATAAGGAATGAATATGTTTTGTGATCCCCTCCCCCATAAATCAGTTAGGAATTTGATTTACACAGACAGGAAAACGAGGAAGTCGAGCACACTGGAGAGTAGTAAAAACTTCACCAGCAAACTTCACTTTCCTACACAGCGACCTACAAACCAAACTTTCCTCCAGACTCACGTGTCATCTGCAGCAACCAGCCCCTGCCATAAAGCACAGACAAAGTTTTGCTGTTCTGGGGATAAAGACAAGCGAGGGAGAGACTTTTATTCTGTCAAGCTGCCTTAAAAGGAAATTCGGTGATGAAAGATTAAATTCACCTGGAACAACACGATAAAATTTTAACCCTTTCGAGGGTACAACAATAACAAGCCACATATTTCAGGACTTAAATCCTCCACCAAGAAAACAGTACACACTGCATCAACCGTGCAAGCCCCTCTAATTGATGCAACACGCAATTTACACCAGGGTTTCGGACAGGGATAAGCCCTGGCAAGGAGAGACGCTGTGAAATTGGAAAATAAAAGCTTATTTTATGCCCCGAACCGGGCCCGCTCCCTGCCACCGCGGGGCATTGCATGTTCCAGCCCGAATTCCGCCGGAAAACTGATCAATAACTTGGCTCTGGGAGGGGGGGGACATCGGGAATGGCCCGGGGGTGGGGGTGTATCCCCTTCCCAGCAACGGGGAGTCGGGATGGGGGAGAACTCCGGGGAGTGGGGGAGGGGAAGGGCCTCCCCTCCCCCATCCCGAGCGAGCCCTGCCCCCCCTTCCCCTCCCCCCCTTCCCCTCCCCCCCCAAGTAAATATGCGGGAAGGGGGGGAGGGGAAGCCGCTCTTCCCCACAAATCGGGCTAAAAATAGGCCTCTCGCCATGGCTCCCGTGTGCCATTCGCTGCCGAGGCCGGTGTCCCCCCCATCCCCCGCTCCATTAAACCTTTTCTTCTTTTTTTTTAATTTAAAAAAATGAAGGCGGGTGGGGGAGGGGAAGCCAGCGGCGCGGGGTGGGGGAGGGGTAAATATGTGTATATATATATAAATGTGTGTCTGCATATCTATCTAGGTATGTATATATACACATATTAATAAAAACGGGGGGTCACAGAGGAGTTCTGGTCCCATCCCCCTCCCGCCTCCACCGACACAAACAGGGCGGCCGCCCCCCACCCCCATCCCCGGTCCCTGCCCGCCCCGGGGCTCGGAGCCCCCCGGTTCTTACCTTGCGAGCGGCTGCTCCCCCCTTTCCCAGGGAATGGAGGCACGAGGAATTCACCCTGGATTGTCTCTCCTCCTCCCGTGTGTTTTATACCGCCGCGTGTATATACGCGCACATCCCTGCCTGTGTGAGTGTGTGTGTGTGTACACGCGTATAGTTATCGATTATATATATATATATATATACACACACACATATATATATATATGTATTTTTAAGGTGTCCACACCGAGAGGAGGAGGAGGAGAAAAAAAACACCAGGAAAAAAAAAACCAACAAAACCACCACACACACACAGGAGGAGGAAGGAAAAAAAATACCCAGCGCGTAGCGCTGTGATATTCAATTATATCCGAGCCAGGGGCCGGGGGAGGGGAGGGTGGGGAGGGCGGGGGGGGGGGGGGGGTGACTGGAGATTAAGTCCCGAGGAAGGAGGGGAAAAAAAAAAAAAAAAAAAAGTAATATGTGTGTGTGTGATTGAGATTGAGGAGGGATCGGGGCGGAATGTGGGAGCTGTTACTGGGGGAAGGAGCCAAGCGGCGCGGAGCAGCCGGCGGCCCGCAGACACTCCGGGTGCCCGGCCGCGCCGAAATGGGCGCCGGCGGAGGGAAGGGAAGGGAAGGACGGGAGGGAAGGAAGGAGGAAGGGAAGCAGCGAAGCCTCGGGAGGCGAGGCCAGGCGAGGAGGAGCGGCCCGGCCCGGCCACACGAGCCCGGCGCGGGGGTCGGGGAGGGAACCCGCTCCCCGCCGCCTTCCCCGGCCGTGCGGGAGGGAGGCGGCCGCGGGCCCGGGGAGGGGAGCGGAGGGGAGGCCGCCCGGGCACGGCAGGCCCCAGGCCGCGGAGCTTTTTCTAGGAAAGACATTAAACTGCGCTGCCAACAGAGCTTATGTAAATGCAGGATGTAACATGGTGGTTTTGCCTCTCTCCTCGCAGCCCGTCGCGGTTGGCGATGGCACCGGGATCCAGCCCCGTGTGGGCACCACGCTGCCGCCTCTGCCCTCTCCTTTCATTTAACGAAAATAATCCTCCGCAGCACTAATGCAATGGCCTACCTGGGTGCTGCTCATTTTTACAATTGAAATGCTGTTTGTCATCTATAGGGCCGCATTGTTTGTTTTTGAAAGCAAGCTTTGTTAATCAAAACCACATTCGTCACCAGGCAGCCCTTTCCATCTTAAAATGGTTTTGCAATAGCATTTCACACTCTTGGGCGATGGTCCAGCGCTCTCATGTCCAGACATTGGCACCCGTGCAGAGTCCCAATGACCACAAACCCTGCACGGATCCGATGGCAACATCCGACGTTATCCCAGCTCATTCCAAGGCTCTCCACACGCCCCAGCCCAGCTCTGGTGCTGCTCAAATAGGGTGTCCACATCACCACACTCAATTTCAGAGCTTGATTTCACTGCAGCTGGCAGTGGATAAAGAGCTGGTCATGAATGTAGTGTCTTTTCTTTTTTTTTTTTTTTTCTTTTTTTTTTTTTTTTTTTTTTTTTTGTGAATAGAGCGTTGCCAGAGAATTATGCTAGTCATTCTGGATTTTACCTTCAGTCTTAACACCTGGGATTTTACCTTCAGTCAAACACCTGGGATATACCATAGGCAGCTTTTGCCTACCTGAGCATCATCGCACAAGCAGATGAGGTCCATCTGCTCCACAAAGCCTTGGGTAGGTCTCTGGGTGTAGAAGCCTCTCATAGTACTCATTTTCTTCGGGGTCAAACCCATGCGTTTTTCCATCCTTTATGAGGAAAAATATTTAAATACAGGCCAAAGTCATGTAGAGAAACCTAAATCTCTCTAGAAAGCCAGGAAGCACATTTGTAATTGCAAATCACTCGGTGTCCAGCATTTATTTGTGTAATGACTTTGGTGGCCCAAGTGAGCAACTTTCTCTTCTCACTAATGGTGTGGAGGCTGTCTGCTTTAGGTATGTAAAGAGGCAATAGTTTTGAACACTATATCCAGTCTAGCTCCAAAATCTGCTGGAAGTCAAGAAATTTAAGAGGGGAAGGAAAAGTGGCAATGCACTCATTAACACATTCACACATTATAATCTTAGATCTGTCCATGCTTCTAATGGAGTTTGACCTCTTGATACTCTGATTTATTTCCCAGGTGAAAGAAGATAAGCAGTAACAGTGTGTGGAGGAAGGGAAATGGGAAAATGCACATAGCCTAAGGCCAAGAGGAAAGGGAATTCTTCTGGGGGACTGGGGGACAGCAGGAGCCTAGAGAAGGATATCTGAGAAGTCCATGAAATGGGAATGAGAGGTGTGACATTCAGAAAGCTTGTGTGAGAAACGGGGGAGGGAAAATCCCTGAAGTGTGCTGTTGTTTGGCCCTCAGGAACTACAAACACTGTCTTCCCATCCATCTGCTGAGCAGCGACAACGTGCTGAGCTGAAGTAATCTGGCTGAAGGTTTCTGTGGTCTGGTGTTCTCCAAATGTTCAGTCGCGGCTCTGGGGTGCCAGGCTCTCTTTTTTAACATGATGATGTGCTCGACTGGGCAATTTCCTGAGAAGTTCTGCTCTGCAGAATCTACAGAGTGAATTCTGGTGGATTTGTGCTTTAATAGTCATCCCCCATCTATTTTGTTCTGGTTTCCCTTTTTTCACGAAGGCAAACACCCCGCAGGACTGCACAAACGCCTCTCACTGTCTGTGATGAGCTTTAGCCTTTGCAGTTCTCTTGCCCAAATGTGCAGCTGGATTCAGGGCTACAGGGGACACTTCCAGAACGTATGGGAAGGAGGCTCTCGCTTTCAGAGTTTTCCAAGAACGGATCTTGGGTAACATGGGGCAGTTGAGCAGGTTGTGGTTTACAGCAGATTGTTCAGTGAGCGAGCTGAGCTCAGGGAGTTGGCTTTGCCTTTTGGGAGAGCCACTTCCTTCCCAAAGCAGCAAGAAAGATTGGACAAAACCCTAACTTTCAGATGTATAACCGGAGCAGATCCGAGGTCTGGGTTCACTTCTGTGTTTGAATAAAAGCACGCTTCTGAAGTTCTTCAGTGACACAGCTGCTCACAGCCAGTGGATCCATCATCCCAATGACTGGAAAGTCTTCTCATGCCCATATTTTTAAGACGCATCCTTAAAATAGTTGAAATGACTTGTAACAGGGAGTGCTCGGCCTACCAAGCACATATAAGCAAATATTTGCAATAACTGGCCCAGTGTTTGCACAGCACCAAGCACACTGCCTGGACTCCATAAATAATAATACTTGGCACTTGCAGAGTGGTTTCCATTTTCAAAGCACTTTAGTCATAACCCTTGACACCTATACGGCCTTTTACATCTTTACAAGAATTAATTAATCCTCACAATGCCCTGTGAGGTAGGTATGCACTGCAATAATAACAATAACAACAATTAATAATTCATGCATTCTACTCAAAAATCACTTCAGGGATTAAAATGCATCTGTAATACTTGGGGTTTATTAACATTTTCCAGCAAATAATAAAACCCATGCTATTGTGTTAAATCTATATAATATCTATCCATAAATCTTGTGCAGATTGGAGCGAGACTGAAGGCACAGCGAGGCACCAACACACCAGCAGGAAGCAGATGGCTGGCTCCAGAAAAGTTCAAGCCCAGTCCACACAAAATCCAGGTGCCAGAGTGGAGCCCACCACGCACGGCAGCACGTAAATAAATACCAGCAAACCAGGAAGGCTCTTTGTCCATTTTTAGCTCTTGTTTCTGCAGGGGCTCCCCCAGGCTGGGGTGCTGACCCCATCCTGCACAAACACAGCACCAGGAGGGTGCAGGCTCCTGGTGAGGAAGGGCAAGACTCAGCACAGCGCTGAGCAGGGAGCAGGGAGGAGCCTGGACAGCACCAGGCAAACACTTTCCCTCCGCACTTTCCCTCATAAAAATTACCATAGTGCCTTTGATATGCAGGCAAGCCCCAGTTAAACCTGATATTTAAACCAGCAGGACTTAAACCCTGTTGATTTAAACAGGAGAGCCACCAGGCTCCCACGGGGCAGCTCTGGGTTTGGCAGGGCAGAGGGGGGACCGGGCTCCCCACAGGGATGGATCCCCCACAAAGATGCTGTTGTCGCTTTGCATCCCAAAGTGGATTAATGAGAACCACAAGGGCACTTTAATCCTAATGAGTAGGTACACCCACACCCTAGCAATTCCACCAAGACTTCCTCTGAATCGGAAGCACTGAGCAGTTCGGCCCAGAGACCTTCATATTCTTAAGACCTTTTCTTTCTCCTTTAATTTGAGAGAGATGTCAACATTAGGGAAAAAAAAAAACCCTCTAAATTATTTGTATTGTGCATACTGAGAAAAGAAACAGAGGTTCACTGGTTTGAAGACAGTGGTTTTATTCCTTTTGAGGCTGCTGACAATGACTCTTTGCAGGAGATGACATGTTCCTGAGCAGCGAGCATCTTCTGCCCCACCTTAGCATAAATTCATTGGTGATTCATCATTTATTGGTCATATATGGTTAAAAATGTCCAACACTGATGATCAACATAGCAGTACCACTAGTTTCATTATTTGCCTTAAAGCATACACACACAGATAACCCTGTAGGGCTCCATGAGCCAGGGAGGAGTCAATCCAAAAACAATCATCTTGTTGATACACTTTCCAGATCGATTTGGGAGGCTTCTGCTTCTCAGAATAAACAGCAAGAGCAGAGGAAGAGCATGACCAGGTGAACAGTCCCTCATTCACAGGCCCTTGATGAGCTGTGTGATCCAAAGCCATGAAGTGGTTCTTTCAGAAGTTTCAGGACAGAAGTTATGGTGCTCATGTTCAGCTCTCACTCGGTGTTCATGCATGTCAACTGTTCAGCACCTCCCTGGTGCACAGAGCTTCTGCTGGACACAGCTGCTGGCCCCAGGGACAATTTCACGTTGCTGCTTTCAAAATCTACCACAGGATCCTAAAAAATAGTACAGATGAGCAAGGTCAGGACTGCTGCAGGATGGGGATGCCTACCAAGCAGCCTGGCCTCACTTTAACTGCTGCCAACCTCCCACCCAGAGGCCCGTCATCCCCTGAAGGCTGTAAGAGAAGCACAGACGTGTGTGTGAACGTGTCACACCAAGGAGAGCTTCCAGACCAGCGCCAGAGGAACAGATTTTTAAAGGAAAATAAGAGATGCCCACTGCCAGAGCTCCTTCAAGCACCCTGCACCAAATTCTTGCTCCTTGACTTCTACTGGGCCACATGGTCCCTTTTTTTGGAGAGGAAAACCTTCAGCCCAGGGCCTTCCTGCCCATGGAGGGGCTGTTATTTGTGGCAGAGAATGTCCCTGCCCACCTGAGCTCCCACTGTGGTTCCTGTACAAGAGGGAGGACAGAATAAAAGCTGAATGTCATCCCTCACTGTGCACAATCCAGCCCCAGGAGGACTGGTGGAGGTTTCACACAAGAAGAGGAGAAAAATGAGTGAACAGCCTGGACAGATGCTGGTACAGACCTCACTCTGGGAAGTGACACACGCTGACCTCAGCGGGTTTAGTTATTGCAGGTGCAGCACTGGGGTTGTTACAGGCATGGGAACAAATTTGTGTTTTGGCTTTAATAATTTGCTAAGGATTGGGTGTTTTGTTTTGGTGTAATTTTTTTTTTTTTTTTGGTTTTGGGTTTTTTGCATATGTAAATATGCACATTTTTTAAGATGGAAAGGAAATGGTGCTTCTCAGACAGAAACACAGGAGAGGCCCTGTTAACTCTGAGGTTATGGCAAAAGTCACTTCACAGCAAGCATGTAACTCAGATGTTACATCCTACAGTGGCTAAGCAAATCCAAACTTGTTTTATTTTAACACGGTTACGAAAAAGGGTGTGTCCCAGCTGCTCTGGCATACTTCTGAAGTTTCAAGCAAGATGTATCTGGTCCTCGTAGGAGATCAAACAGATTATCTCACAGGCTCAGGATGTGGTTGCAAAAAATTCAGTCTTGTAAGCGTCATAGTGATTCATAATGTAATCTACATTACTTGGTGTAATTACTGCAGAGTAAATAAAGGCACAAGTACAAAAGGTATAATATTTGTTATTTACCTTGATCTCTGTCACATACTTCTTTAATATTTTCTCTCAGTTCAAGAATCCAGCCAACCTGAAGAAAATTTCTCTTTCTTGTCCATACTTAAACCCTGCTTTTCTTTCATTATACCAGCATTGTTCTGTTTTTTATGTGAGGGAAGGACAGAGCCAGGATGATTCTTTCCCCAATCAGAGACCTGAAGACTCTTCATGTGGCCTTCAGCAAACTGTTTATTATCAGGGCATGAGCTTCCATCTATAAAAAGAGAGGACTAACAAAGCTACTAATGGTGATTATAATATTGTTAACACATAATTATCTACCTCACAAGAAATTTGGGAGAGTAAATTAGTGTTTATGAAGTATTTTTAAGATGATAATATTATTTATTTGAGGGCTATACATTATGCCTTGAGGACAGCAGTTGTTGAAAACCACCTTCTAATTAGGTTTTGCTAATGATAGTGTCAAAAAAGTGTCGAAAAAATATTAATAGGTACACTTGAAGGCCCCTGTTTTTATTTCTTTAATTATTTGCATCAGCTGCTTTCTTGTAGACAGATATGCTATATCCACTTATACCAGATGTTAAACATTGTTTTCTAGCATATTAAGCATAAAATGAATGATGAAGGTGGCAGTGCCAAAGCACACCCTACAGTATGTTGTTATTAGACAACTTGCTCCAGAGATTAAAGCCCTTGAAGTCAATAGAGGTTTTGTAGTTGTTGGGTTGTTTTTGTTTCCCCGCCCCGCTGGGCAAGGATTCCATCCTGGATCTCCAGCCTTGTCTTTCACTGCACATCACTGATGTGCTTAACACTCAATTAAAGCACACCAGGATTTATTCCACTCAATCCCTTAGCAGAGGGTGACTGCAGGTACTCACAGGGAACTGACAGCAGCATTAAGTCCAGCCAAAAGGATGACTTCACCGTATTTCCCCTTTTTTCAGTCAATTATCTACATTTTATTGAACACCCACTTCTTTCAGTTTTATTCTTGAGGACTTCTGATAAGGTATCAAACTTCCCCAAGCCGGCTGTAATCTTCACCCCCTCCCTGTGACAGTAACTGTGAGCGGCTGCAGTAGATTAAGCAGCACATTCCCACAAAACATTTCCAATACGAGACCAAATTTTATGAGCTGTGCGAGCATCCTGTGTAACGTTCCTAGCAGGTACATAAAACACTTCAGGGTATGTGCAAAAAGAAAGATCACACTGGGTAGAGCAATGCATTTAGGAATAGCTGTCAATATTTCACAGTGCTTGATGTGTGCCATACCGTGAGACCAAAACACTCAAACACCCAAAAAAAAAAAAAAAAAAAAAAAAAAAAAAAAAAAAACCCACAAATAAAAAAAAAAAACCACCACCAACAACAACAAAAAACCCAACCAAAAAAAACCAAACAAACAACCCCAAATCTCACAGTGGAAGAATGAACTGAGAATTATTTCCTCAGTTGAGCCAATATTTCCTACAACATGGCTTTCTGTGAGTCAGCCTTTTTGTGCCACGGAACTTAAAATACCAAAAGTGAGATAACAGTCGGCTTGTTGGAAATAGAAATTTTCAAGGGATAGAAGCAAAAACACAGGAAAAAAACCCAACTTCTGGACCTAGAGAGTGGTGATGAGCATGGCAAGATTACTGCAATATATCAAATAATCCTTAAAAAAAATGCAATTTATCTGAGATTGTAAAACACGGAGAATCCCAGGTATGTGGGAAGCACACCACAGGGATTTCAGACACTCCCCAATCCTGCAGCACTTAGGGCAGAGAGCACAGCTCCCTGAGTTGTCTGTTTCTTGCTCTTTGATAAGCAGAAGTGGTTTCATCCCAACCCCAGCACCTCTAATTTTGCTGCTGAGAAGCCCTGGGCCAGCAGAGAGGAACCTAAGGCAAATTCCACACTGATTCCACATAGTTCAGGACATGACTCAATAAATATGCATAGAAGAGGAAGGAGAGTATTTCTAGAGGCAGAGTAAAGCAGGGGATGGGCTAGCAATTATGCAGACTTGTGGGCCACATACACATCTGTGGCTCTTCAAGGGCTGTACCTGCTAGAAATGAGTTTAAAACCCAAATGAAATGCATCTCCCTCCAAACCCATCACCTTCCCTGTTTGCTTACATGATGTGCAGTGCACCCACGTAGAGAGTTCCTACTGGGAGCAAAGATCATGCACCCACTGGTAATTCTGCACTGTCAATTAGAAGTGATTAAGGCAGAAGGGGTGGAGCTCCACTGAGGCCTGTATGAAAATTAAGATTGTTAAAATGTACCCAAAAATTAAAAGAAAGCACCACCACATACTCCAGGTCTTGGCATAGTTGGGGTTGTCTCCTTTACTGGTTTAATGAAGTCTCCTCTACAAGTGCCCTGTTCATCTCAAAAACATTTCATCTGCTTGCTCATGGTCCACATGGATAAACTCCCTCCATTCCTCTGTATTTAGGTTCAATACGTAACATTTGCTAACTTAATTGGCCATGGGGTGTTTTGCAAAGAAGTGGCCCCACACAGATCCATGGCATTTGTCTTTTATTTTTAATTTCTTCCTATCAAACACGAGTCCTGTTCTACAAGGCACTGCAGCAGATGTGTAATGTAAGCAAAGCAAGCTGAGGCACGGATACTGCCTGGATTTACACAGCAGGTTATTTTTAAAGCTGAGAGCAAAACTTCCACCTCCTGAGCCTTGCTGGGGGAAGGCTCACTCCATCCAGGCTGTGTCTCAGCACTGAGACCCAGAGTTTCCATGCAAGCACCTTCTCCTTCATCACTCAGGAATTTTTATTTTAAAAAGTCTCCTAGGACATAAAAAAGTTTTCATTTCCCACATCCTGTCATTAAGCAGCTGTACTGCAAACAATGAATGATGACAAACCAAAGCAACAGTTTTAACTGAAGCAGGATTACACTTGGCATCGCTATTTGTTATGTGGCTTACTGGACAGCAAGACAAATGTGTGCTTCTGCTGCCCTTTCCTGCTGCCAGCTCCATCCCCTATTAATACCTAATGGCACGATTGGAGAAAACACCACAGCAGAAATAGCTGCAGGATGAAACCCCAAAAATCAAATGATGTCTGGGCCAGCAAGGGCTGGGAGTCTGCAGTCTTGGATAGGACCCTTGGCTCCTCTAACTCTCACCTCTGGCACTGACTCAGTGCCTACCTGATGCTTCAGGAGGAAGAAGAAGATTTGGACAAGCCTTCTGGTCCGTGGTGCCCTCATACTCACACACGCAGGGAGACAGCTGTCCTGACCTGGTGGAGCAGCTCACCAGAGAATTTTAACCAAAATCCTGCTCCCTTGCATTGCATTATTCTTCACTGAGTAAGGTGAAAACATAACCAACCCACGCCTGATTAATTATCAGACAGTACTTGCAGAGGTTTAAGTAATATCACACTTTGCTCGTGCATCCTCCAAAGCCTGGCTGGTAATGATGATATATGGCTGGTGGCAGAAATGCCATTTAGGAACTGGAGGTACAGAAATATTCACCGAGGAGGCTGCCAGCGTTACACAAATGGATGTGGATGCATAATCACATAATCCTGCACCAACGAGGCACTTGAGAAACAAGAGGCTCAAATCGCTGCACCCAGCAGGGCTCAGAGCTCCCTCCCAAGCAGGAGGGATGGCAGTCCCCGTGCAGGGAGTGTGAGCCCTTCTGAGGGATCCATCCAGCCTACACAGGCAGGACCCTGCTCATGCCACCCCCTCCCTGGGCACAGTCTCAGGCTGTGGCACCCAGGATCCCCCTCGGGGTCACGGCCAGGGGTGGGACAGACCCTGCACATACAAACCAACACTGAGCAATGTCTGCCTGGAATCATTCCTGGGTCCTCCTGGGCCATCTCTCCGTGCAAACACAAGAGCCATTCAGCCCAGGTCGTATCCGCAGTCGATCAGGAGTCAATGGGATCATTTATGTCCCAAAAACCCTGTGCACACGCAAGTTGTTCCTTTGGCAGTAGCCTGGAGTGGCACTCCCAGCCCCTGTCATTGCAGCACTCACACTGTGCCACCTCAGTGAGGTCCACAGCCCTTGGGTAAACATAAATAAAGGCAACATTATGGCCCCATTTCAAGTCCAAGGTTGCAAATGGTATTTCTATTTACTATTGAGCATCTCTTTATTCATCAGATACATTAGAAAATCCATTAAAGAAATTAGGGATCTAATGACCTGCACAGTCATTCGAACCCAGTGTTTCAGATACAGGCATCAAATATAGTTCAGTGCCTGCATCTTCTCTTGGCTGATGACTCACTGGAGGTGGGAGCAGCGTGATGAGACAGCTTTACTCACCCTCCACACCGGGAACAGGCCGGGAGCACTCACAGCCTGGAGCCATCCCAGCTGCCTGGCAGGCAGGAGAGGCCACGGGGCTGTGCCATGGGCAGACAGGGAGCAGGGTGAGGGCAGGGAGAGCAGGGAGAGCAGTGGGCAGAGAGGGCACTGTAGGCAGACAGCTGCCTGCTCACAGTCAAACTGCTGGGAACTGGGATGGCTGGGAAGGAAAGAACAGCGTGGATGGCTGTGGGATGGCTCTGTGTGTGTGAGTGTGTGCAGAATGGAAATACTTAGAAAACAGGAGTGAACTGCAGCACATCTGCCTCGTAGCTCAGTCTGTCCTGCAGGTGCAGCAGGGACAGTGACTTACCTGCGGCTCTGCAGGGAGTCACCACTCAAGGGCAAGTTGACAACAGCACTTTGCTCTAGCCAGGTCTGAGGTTCGAGCAGCAGCTCCCCTTGAACTCCCACTGCAGCTTTTCTGATAGGACTTTCTATCCCAAATCTCTTCCTAATAGCTGACACCAGCCAGGTGTCCCAATCTTAAATTTGCAGTCAGCTCCATAAATTGTTTGAGTGCCAGTGTTGTATATAGAGATCTACACTTGAACTGCGTCTTTGTGCTGCTCCTTTTCATTAAACAAGCTGAACAATTCAGCTGGTTTTATGCCTCCAGGCACTTGGGTCATCTCTGACTTTTACTTGTCTCAAAGTTCACGTTTGCAATGAATGGCTTCTCTGGACAATGAGATAAAGTAAATGATAAAATCTTCCTCAATGAAGTGGCTCCCACCAGCACAGAGCAGGGAAAAGGCAGGGCTGGGACTCCCTCATATCATATTTTTGCCAGCAGTTTTGCCATTTTTTGTCCTCCCTTTGCCAGCATCTGAATTGGCGGAAAGCTGCACCATCCCCAGATCTCCACCCTTAGTTCAGTGTGAGAGCAGAAGCCAAGCCACAGTTTAGCTCTCCCTTTCCAGAAGTATAACAGAGTCCTTTTCTGCCTTGGCTGCACAGCAGCGGTGTTGGCTTCCCCCACACCCCAGTGAGGAAGGTTTTGCAGCCTTGAAATGAACTGCAAAGATCTGGAGCAGGAGCTCAGCTCAGCAGCTCAGAGCTTGTCACACATCACATCCCCATCGCTTTCAGCTGGGTCTGAGACTGTTTTGCAAGTGACTAACGTGGAGCTGCAAAAGATTTAAAGCTTTCTAATAAATGCCATGTCCCCCCTTCACTGCACACAGACACAGACACACACACTGCATTATTCTAATGCCCTGCTAAGCTTTCTAACTCCTTCTTACATCACACGACATAATCAGCCATTTGGCCCTGAGTCAGTGTTTCCATGAAGCAGAGTCAGTGTAAAAAGCTTTCAAGGCACTGGGATTGTTTTTGCTTCTGTAATGCTTTAAAAATGCTATATCTTGGGACTGAAGACTATTCAGTGAAAACACAGCATTTCTGGACGCCTTTCAGTTCTTGCATCAGAAATGCTGGCGCTGGGAACCAAATTGTTCCCATATTTGAGCTTGGTACCAAAACATCAAGGTTTTGTTTGTGAAGTTTGTGAAAACAAATGACTATAGACTTGAATATATTAATCACAGGGAAACGGAAACAGCTCGAGAGGACTGTCTGGCCTGCTTTGTACTTCACATAAACAGCAGGTCTTGGCTTACCAGCGGCCACATTCTGGCCCAGATGAAAGCAATTAGGATGGTTCACATGTGTGTTCAAGACTCAAGGCAGTATCAGGGCATGGCTGTGTTCCGACCAGCCCAGCACTGAAACGCCAGAGCCCATGGGTGACAGAATTCATGGAGGTTTGGGTTAGATATTAGGAAAAAATTCCTCACAGAAAGGGTTGTCAAACACTGGAGCAAGCTGCCCAAGGAAGCTGTGAAGTCACCATCCCTAGAAGTGTTAAAAACACATGGATATGGCACTTGACTTGCTTTAGTGGTGAACACAGAGGTGGTGCTGAGTTGATGGCTGGACTTCAGGACCTTAGAGGTCCTTTCCAACCTTAACGATTCTTTGAATCCCTTTAGGAGTCTTTTGAGGATCCCTTTTGGGATCCCCTTCCAGCTGCTCTATGGGAATTGTATTCCAGCTTCTCAGCAGACCCTTTCCTTATCCCTAAAGACACTCAGGTGCCATCAAATGTGGCATGGGGACAGGGGTTACACACTATCCATGTCATTTGACCGCTGATGACAATGTATTTCTCATCTCTGCTTATTACATGTTGTTACTCACCACTACCCTGATTTATTTTGTTTTCCAAGGGGAGGAGTGGTGGAAACACTCTCAGGCCAGCAGCAAGGCCAGCAGCACACAGGAATTTTGGAGTATTTATGTCCATTCTTAGCCATCCCCTTCCTTTTTCTGTTTTTAGAAGCCAGAGTGCAATTTTTGCACTGGTTGCAAAGATTACGTGACACCAGTTGTAACTGCTGACAGGTTTAAATGTCATCTGAGAAAAGGAGTGGTGAGGAAGGCTGTGGTTTGAATTCTAACAGGGAGCAGGAGCTGGTTGGATACTGATGCTTAGGAAAGGACTAGAAGGTCTCTCTGCTCTGAAGTGATACATGTAGCCAGCAATAACAATGCTTTCTGGAAAAATTGTGTGTTTGTAACAGAAATCTGCACAAACAGGTCTGCTGTCCTGTGGAAAAAAGTAAATTTTTTTTTCCTAACATAAAATGCTTCCTTTTTCTTCCTGGGGAGAGCTCCCAAGCCCAGCCTCATCCCCAGTGAAGCACCATGGCCAGAAACATCTTGATTCCCATGGTGACTCAGGGCGTGTGTCTTGGCCCACAGAACTACCCAGCAAGAAAATCTCCCAGTCAGAACGTTTGGCTTTGAATTTAAAGGTTTGCCCCCAAATCTTCAAGTTTCAACATCTTCAAAAAATGTACACTGCGGGGGGGTGGGGGTGGGATATGTTGGGAGTGTTTGTTTGTTGGTTTGTTTGTTTAGGTCCAGTAGAAAGGACAGTTAATAACTTCCCTTTCTCTTGTGGTAAAGGTGAGCCATGTATTGTCTCTAAAAACCAAATAATAGCTCCTGAGTTTATCTCAAAAAAAAACCTCTAAATTTTTTGATGGTTATTATTAAGCGACAAGTTTTATCTGCTCTTACCATCTCAGTACTAAAGGGGAAGTTGAAGAGTTTTCTAAGAACTCCTTAAACTGCCAGTGAAAACCAACATTAGAGATAAACCACAGTATCTGAAAATCAGAAAATAGCTTCTCTCCAGCTGTGTTATCAAGCAGCAGCATAGCCCTGTGAAGTGCATTCATTGTGCAGTGACTGAAGAAAAAAAATTGGGGAAAACACTGAGAAGCACGAGGTGTATTTTTGGGCACCCATTGATGTGCACGGCCTACATCTGAGAAAGGAAAAAAAAGCCCTTAATCCCTCAGATATATCAGGATGTCTCCAGATTATCAGAATCTAAAATTGGAAGAGATTGAAAAGTTATATATTTCTTTTATTTTAAAGAAATGTCTGCCAGAGTCAGCAGAAAAGCACTTTGTTGCTTCCAGAGATGAGCAAGGACCAGCCATGGTCCTTCTACACAAGCCAGCTCCATGTGTGTGTGTGCAGCACAGCAACCCTGATAATATTTTCCCTGATAATTTCCACATATATAGAATTATAGAATCATTTAGACTGGAAAAGACCTCTAAGAACATCAAGGGACCTTAATGACCATTTCATTTCAACCCCACTGCCATGGGCAGGGACACCTTCCACTAGATCATGTTGCTCCAAGCCCTGTCCAAGCTGATTTCCAGGGATCCAGGGGCAGCCACAGCTTCTCTGGGCACCCTGTGCCAGGGCCTCCCCACCTTCCTCCTTAACTATGAACACAGCCTTGGGAAGGATAAATATTGGACCCAGTTCAGCTCTGACCAGGCACATGTTATTTGTGGAGACAAGCCACAGGATCTCATGGACCTGTAAAAGGAGTTTCCAGCCCTGGCAGCCCAGAGAAAGAAAAAAGGTTCAAGCAGCAGATTTAAGAGCAGTCTGAGCCCAGGGTTATCCTGCATTTTGGAGGGAGGCTGAGCTCAAGTGGTGAAGGAACACCAACCTCATCACCAGCGGTGCAGGGCAAGCACCGGCTCTGAGCCATCCCTTCTCCATCAAGGGCAAACACAGCCAGGTCTCAGTGGGGGTAAGGAAGGCTCATTCTGAAGGCACAGCGAGATGCCACCGGTGTTATCTTCACAGAATCGCAGACTCCTCAAGGTTGGAAGGGACCTTCAAGATCATCGAGTCCAACCATCAACCCAGCCCACCACAATCACCCCTAAACCATGTCCTCCTCCAAGTGCCACATCCAGAGGCCTCTTGAACACTTCCAGAGACAGTGACTCCACCACCTCCCTGGGCAACTGACTTCAATGTTTCACCACTTTTTTAGTGAAAAAAATGCTTCTAAGACTTAATCTGAACTACCTTCTCTGACAAAACTTTTTTTCTAATCCCCAGCCCAAGGTTTAGCCTAAGGGAAGGTGGATGCAACAACCATGGCAAGGGATTTTTGAAAAACACTGGTGTGTATTAATTTCAGTGTAGTTAGTTTGGAGCTACAGTAGGATAAATGGGCCTAAGACCTAGTTTAGATGTTAAAGGAAATGTATCTGACACTGACTTCAATAGACTAATTCCAGATTTATATTACATTGAGCCTAGAGCCAGTGAATACACAGCACAGTGATAATTACAGAGAGCAATATAGAAAAACAAATCACCATATTAAGAGAAACAAATAGATTCTGGAAAAGAGCCATGTTTTTAAACTGGGCCACAGTGACTCGGCCTGGTCGGTGCCTATTAGATCATCCCCATGTCCAGGCATTTGGTTTCTATATCTTAATCATCTTGAGAAGCTCAGGCAGAAGAAAGAAAAAGCAATTATCTTTCCCTTAAGAGAATGGTGTGTTTAAATAATAATAATAATAATGATGAAAGGACACTGAGCCAAATAAAAACCACAGCAAAATGAAGGGAAAGGCAGATTCGATCCGACAGGACTTTCTCAGGCTTCCAGAGAGCATTTTCTCCTGCCCTGCAAAACCCCCTCCCCCAGTCTCCCCACAAAGCCAGAAGTTAAAGGTAAACATCTGTTTCTGCTTGCTAACCTTTCTTTCTTTCCTTAGGAGGCTCTTACTGCTGACAAGGGCACTGCACATATTTCACTCCAAAGATCAAGCGAGGATAAAGGGAGCGGTTTCCTGCTCCTAAAGCCGCCCGTGCCAGCTCGGTCATGCTGCTTAAGCACGGCCCTTCGTCATCGCCAGCATGAATGAAAAGCCAAGGCAGCCCTGGGACACAGAGAGAGCTCTCTTATAAATCAGAACAGAGAGCTGACTCCTCGCTCTGACATTACCAAGCCACCATTTTTGACCTGTTTGTCATCGCTTGGTCCTCCAGGCGTAGTCTCCGTGAGCCACAGCGTGGAGAAGGGTTGGGAGCAGCAGGAATTCCCCTGGGAAGTGGTGGAAGTGGTTCTTGCCCTTGCTTCTTGCCCTGCATGCAGCAGCACATCAGCTCCCCAACCCAGCCTCATCCCTCCTGCCTGGCCTGGGGCTCCAGTGCTACCCCTCCGAGCTGCTCCCCAGGCCCTGCATCACCCTGCTGTGCAATGCCAAGTGACATTTTATTCAGGCTGTTCCAGAGGAGCAGGAAGAAAAGACACAACGCAACGCTTTCCAAATGCCCTCAAGCCCTACTCTTTCCATCCCTATTTTTCATCTGCAGCCTGGGCAGACCCTGAGCCCCACTCCATTGCCCTCTTTCCCAAGCTGGGGCGCCTGCCCGCCGGCTCCTGCTGACCCGGCACACCCCTCACCCTCTGAAACAGAGAGATGAGATCATCCAGAGCAGCTCTAAGGCAAACATCCTGACAGCTCTCGCTAACATTTTCCACAGGTTTCTCAAGCTCCATTAGCTCTTGCTAGATTCTATCGTGCAGCAGTCGCCATAATTAATGGCTTGTGTACTTTTGCACACACGGGTTCTTGTAATCCCCCTGCTCCATTCTAAACAGAGTCAAAATCACCATCCCAAGGCAGCAAACGTGGTCAGTCAATCCATAGCTTGGCAATCACTTAGAATCTGTTTGTTTGACAAATTTCTCTCTGTTCTTCCCACCTATATGTATTACCATGGCCACCTCCCTTGTAAGGGGTGAGGCATAAACAGAAGGGCATAAACCAAAGTAGTAACTCAACTAAAAACCTTCATCTCAACAATTTGCCCACAAGGCTTGGGGACCGAGGAAAATAGACCCAAACTTTCTTGGCTGGATCTAAGCCTTGCCTTGATGAGAGAAAGTGATGGAAGCAAGAGGAGAGGATGCAGTGCTGAAAGGAAAATAGAAAAATGCAAGCTGTGAGTCTTTCCATTCTCCCAGGTTAAGGCCAGCACCTCTTCCTGCCCCACAGCAGCATCCAAACATGCCCCTGGTGCTAAAAAAAATGGTTATCACTGGGTGATGTTAGTGGGCACATCAGCAGCACCTACAGGGTTGTCATTGCTGGTGCTGTGGTTCAGGCAGGAATTGCTGATATTTACAGTGGATACCGTGGTGGTTTAAGCAGCATTTGGGTTTAGGAGCCATTACATTATTGTGAAATATGCACACTGTTGGTGGATGCTGAAAGTGCTGCTACGCTGTGGCATAAACTCAGTATTAATTTTGGCTCCACAGAGGAAATTGAAAATGGTGCCCTTGAAATCATTATGCTGAGCGGAATTCAGCAACAGGGGAAAAGACAGCCTGGAGGGAAATAAGAGAAAATTTACTTCAGGCAGCCAAAAAGACCCCATGGGACTCACTCAGTCCAAGCTCAGGGATGTGGAGGAGTGGGGGCTCAAGCATCAGAGCCCCACACCATTGCTGTGCCTTCCTTAGCCCCAGCTGCTAGAAACCCTGAGAGCCCCCGGGGATGATGTTGTGCCTGTGAAGTGTCATTTGCTCTAATTTTAGCCCTGTTTATGTAACTGCTGTGTGATGGGAAGGTGCCACACTCCTGGAGGGGCTGTGCTGAGGACAAAGCCTGTACCCACACCCTTAGAGCAGGACCCTTGTCTGCCAGGGCCTTCTGCCCCACGCACTGGATGCAGGCAGAACCTGAAAGGATTTTACCTGAGTCTTACAGGCTGTATGCTGACAGCCAGTAGATTATATAAATACATGTATATAAATACATGTATATAAATACATGTATATATATATATATATATATATATACACACTTTTTTTTAAAATCTGTAATATAAATAATACATAAAAAAATAAAGAAACCTACTTCAACTGTCACCCCAAAACATCCTTCCCACTGACTGCACATGTCCTGACCTCTCTGGAAAGAGCTTTGCAGAACCCAAATGATCAGCCCTGGTCTGTGGGCACAAGGGATTCAAAGTCTGTTTGAATGAGCATCAGAAATAAGTGGGGTTTATTGAACTGAGATAAATTCTTGGAACTCATCCACGTAGAAAGGAAATGCTCAGAATTCATCTGAGAGTTGACTCAGACCTGCCCTTTCAACCCCATATCCTGACATTACAACCTGTCTATAAAAGAAAAAAAAAACAATAAGAAGAAAAAAATTCTCTACTGGGGCTTCAACATATAGCAGAACTGAGCTCAGAGAAAGAGGAAACAGAAAACTACAGCCCTTGAATAGCTCCATGGGAACCACTGCTGGCGTGTGCTCTCCTTCTCTGGCTTAGCAGAGCAAAGCCCTGCAGCTGGAGCTGAAACAAGGACCTAGCTCTACGCCCAGCTCTACCTGGCCCCGTGGGACCACAGTCACAGACATTTTAGTGGGAGCTGAGAGGGGAAGCAGCTGTTCCCACTGCCCCGAAGCCTGTGATGAGCAGCAGGGGTGTCTCCAGCACAGCAGCACCCCTGGTCCCCTCAGCTCATTCCCCACAGCTGTGGGGTGCAGCCATGGTGTGATGGAGCTGGGACAGGGGCTCCCACGCCTGGGGGGACAATCCCCACCAGCTTTTGGAGGAAAGCTGTGAGCAATCAGTGGATTTTCTTGTTCTCTCCCAGGATTTGCAGAAGCAGAGGTCTGGCTTGGTATGGCTCAGATTAGTTTTCATATATATAAAATTCTGCTGGCAACACAGCTGCCCTTTATTTAATGCAGATTGTGTGCACTCCCCAAGTAGAGAAACCATTACCTCACTGACTGGATACGACTTCTCAGCTCCCTGCCTTCAATAAAAATTCTAACACCTGCAAACTTTTTAAACAAATTATGTACATTAGAGCAGAAGCCCTTCCCCCCTCCAGGTTCTCCTGAACTTGCAGCCGTGTGTCTTGAAACCAAATCCTCTCTAAGACATCTGGTCTGTGCTGGTGTGGTTATTACAGGCTCCCCTGTGGTGCTGTGGCACCAAGCCCATGGACCTGCTCCACAAAGGCCAGGGCTCCCTCTGCCATGCTGGGAATCCAATGGATCACTTTCAAGAGTGCCTTAAGAAAGAAAAACCCAAACATTTCTGTGTGTAAATGCAAAAGGATGGACAGCAAAGGGTGAATCCTCAGCTTGCTTCTGCAGGTGTGGATACTGATGTTAGATGCTGAAACACCTCAGAGAAGCTTTTATCATAAATCTGTGCACAGGGGTACAAGAAAAGTGTCTGGGCTGCAGAGACCAAGAGGCAGGGAAGAACAGAGGTCTCCAGTTTGTATTCCTGGGTGCAGCCCTCTGAAAAGCTGCTTTGCGTCCTCACCCCAGCAGTAAAAGGTGTGCACTTGAGCTCTTGAATAGCTGCTAACTAAAAGCCAAGCATGTTTCCACCAGACCCAGCACCCAGAAGTGCTTAATTCAGGTGTGTGCCAACAGATTTGCTAGAGCAGGGCTCAATAAAAGGCTCATTCATCTGAAGAAACCCAAACTTGTTTTCTTTTCCCCCAGATCTTCAGAGAATAATTCCCTTCCCAACAATAACCTGAAAGAATGAGAAAAGAGCTGCAGCCCCCCACGTCTCCCCACATCCTTGTGCAGCAGGAAAGCCCACGTGGAAACTTCATGAGCAACCTTTGTCCAGGTGACATTTCCAGCCCAGTCACTAGGTCAGAGAGAGCATGGACAAGTTTAATTAAACATCCAGACTGTCTGGTGTTGCTTTATTATCACCTGAGCCTTCCCACTGCTTCTCAAGTGAGACCTGAGGCACAGAATCCTGAAAACGAATTAACAAGTTTATTTTGGTTGATTGACCCAGACTTTGGAGCCATAGGAGAAAGAACAAGGGCTTGAAGTTCAGCAGAGCTCGGTGCCAAGTATCACTCCTCAGTGACAGCTCAGAGCTCAGCAGGAGATGCTTGACTTTCCCTACCCAAAGTCCTGTCACCGGCAGCCTGTGCAAACCATGCAAATGCTGCAATTAGTATCAGAGATAAACCAGATCCATTAGTAGATGGAAGGGGAACTCAATCTGTTTTACAAATGGAAATGAAGTAGCAGCCTCAATTATAGGATTTTTAAAAACATGCAATTTAGCAAAATGTTGATTTCCTTTTCGTTTACTTCGTTCTTTGTCTTTCAGATACTTCAGCTCAAGTAGCAGGCAGTATATTAAACGACCAGATTTTGGCAATGTATTTAATAATCAAGCTCAAATAAGTGCTCTTAGGAAATAATTTTATTTACAGTTCATCTGGGGAAGAATATTAAAGCTTGAGGATTTGGCTAAAATTATTACCCTGCAGTAACATATTCTGAAGGAAGGCACTTGGGCCATGGATGACTTGTACTAGTGAATCAGAGCACAGCATTTGACCTCTCCAAAAACTCATCATCTATTTGGGACACAGGACGGGATTTGTCCTCCAGCTTCCCCCAGCCAGGATGGGCAGTCACCACCACAACAGCTTTAGCACCTCCCTGACCCTGCTGCACCCTGAGCCCAGCAGGGAAGTTCTGGGGTTCCTGGCAAGCAGCTGAATCATTCCTCATCCACCAGATTCCCTCCTCCATACGGTTGCTTTATGCTCAGATATATATTCACCACATATTCTGCAGCAAGGCTGGAGTTTGGGAATGCAACATCAAGATATTTCAGCATGTATATGCCTGTATAACAACTTTGTTTTTTAATTGGTCCAGCCCACGTTACTGTTTAAATAATTGAAGGTGCTCAGCATTAAACATATTTTGCCATACTTTCCCCATGGCACCTTTCCCACTCCAAACTGGAAGCTGAACAGAGACTAAGCATTAACTAATTAAATTTCTCAAAACAAAGGTTAATTAGTGTGTTTATTTTGGATTATGTATGTATTGAATTATTAAACACTGTATGGTACCATAAAAAAAAAAAAAAAAAAGAAAGAAAGATAGAAAAAGGGCAGGCTGAAAGGAGGAAACATTCCGAAGCCCAAGGAACATTAACCATTTGTTCACAACCCCAGCATGTGCCTAAAAAACAAAGGGTCTTTCTTTAAGGCTAAAAGCAAAAGCCCTCCCAGTCCAGAAGGAAGGTCCAGCAGCCCTGAGCTGTGACTATGGCAGACTCATGTCATTTTAGGATCATGCACAGGGGAGCTGCACAGATCCCATATTCAGCTCAGGAAATGTGGTGCTGCACACCTCACCTGACACATCTGCTCCTTTTCCAGCCCTGTCTGCTGTGCCTGACACAGCAGCCACTGAGCACCAGAGGTCCCTCCCAGGGCCTGTCAAACAGCAGCATTTCTCTTCTCCCTCCAAACCACCCCCTCTCCTTTTTGGTCCCAAGGTGGAAAGTTTGCAACATGCAGCTCATCTGCCAAATACTTAAATGCACAATTATCTGCCTGCAGGCCAAAGAAATGACTGGAGTCCAAGAGCCAGACCACACTAAAAGAAACAAGCTGGTGAAGATTCACCCTGATTCCAGTTCTCACTCACACACTGGCCCTATAGCTGAAACATCAATCCCAAAGGATATATGGACAAACCACTGGCAACAACCAGAGGTAGGAAGATACAGGCTAATACCCATCACGTTGTAATAACCTGGCAGTGTGCAAATACACCTACCTGCCCCAAGAGGACGGCACACAGGGCACTGCTGTCAAAGCACAAAGGAATCTGAAAAGCTTGCTTGCCTTCTGAGATTATTATGTAAAGCAGCACTTCACATATGCCTGGCCTACAGCAACGGGAACAGTGTCAGGTTTATCTACGTGAGCATTTCCAGCATGCCTGTCATGGTGGGTTTGTGATTCATTCTGTCTGAAGAGTCTTATGACAGATGATATGAGAGCCCTTCTTCATCACCAGAATAAGGCTCTGCATTTCAGCTTTCAGCTTATTTTCTGTACAACAGGAGTCCTGAGTCAGTTACAAAATTAATTTCTTCCTTCAAAGCATCCTCCATTGCTGCAGTGAGCAATAACCTGTGTTGCTGCCCAAAGAGCAAACAAAAAGTGGACTCACAAGCACTTCTCAGATGAGTGATGATCCCTGATTTGTGCTTACCTAGAAGCCAGCCAACACCTATAAAAGTGTGTTCCCTGTTGGCTCATGTAAATACAACATAAAGTTCAATATAATATTGGAGATGCAGCTTCCCAGGACTCTGTCAGATGAACTCTGCAGGAACTTGGGGCTGAAAAGGACAGTTCACTGAGGATGGGTGTCAGAAGCAAAAATGGGTCAGTTCCTGCTTTATCACTTTGCAATTGCTGGAGCACTATCAGGAGGTGCAATCAGAGCTGCAGCTGACACCTCCAGAGGAGCCATAAGTGGCTTCAGCTGCTTGTTCTCACCCCGATGTCCTATTCCTATCCTTTGAGGTCAGAATTCCTCCTCAGTCCTGAATCTCTGCTGGATTGCCAGTTATTTGTCACCAGACTTGTTTTTTCAGATTCATTACTTGATCAGGGGGCCAAAGTGGATAAACTCATTTTACAGCCATTGCTTATGAAGGAATGCAAATAAAATTGTCTCTCTGAGCGTTTTTTTCCCTTTTGCTTAATATTTTTTCAAATGCATTTTTATCAAGGAAATTGTCTTTCTGAAGATCTAGGAAGGCAAACCTAATTAAAGCAACTTTATTGAGGGACCTGATACCAACATCTGCTTTAAAGACAAAACTCCCTTCTTTTTAAATTCAAATATTTTTGTTCTGCAGTAGAAGCAAAAACGTATCTCTGAATGACAGATATCTCAGAAATCTGCTTTCATTCCCCTTTTCTCCTTCCCTGATGATCTTAGGTTTCACATTCACACCCTTTGGGAAAATTGCCTGGGAAACTTTTCTGATAATTCACTGAAGGTCATCTACAGTAAATGTGGTACAAAGTGAACCCAGATCTCAGGCTTTGCAAATGTTCATTATGTAAATTACAGGAGCTGTGAAGATGGAAATGAGGCATACAGATGCTGTTATGCACGAAAAAGCAGAGAGGAAACTTCAGACTTCCCTTCACTACAGAGGCAGTTGCTGTCTGTAGGCACTCTCCTTCCTCCCCATGATTATTTCCAGCATTAAAAGGCCCCAGGTTCTCTGTGGCTGTCAGTTCAGGAATGACTGGCTCCGTGCTCCTCCATGTAGGTGAAGGACTGGGATAGATCTTTAAGTTCTTTAAATTCCCCCACACATCTGGGGAGAATCAGAGGACAAATGCAGCTGTGACCTGGATGGGAGGGTGAGGCGAGGGCGCCTGTGCATTTATGAATTCCCATCCTCGACCTGTATTTCTGGGATTAGTCTGGTTGACTGCCTCAGCCAGGGCTAGTCCTGAGGAGCAATGTATCTGTGTTGTGAATTGCAGTGCAGAGACGATCAAGTGGAGGAGATAAAGATTCAGCCTTGATTTCGTGCATCCTCGGGCACATTACTTGGAGGACAGATTTTGAAAGATGTTAGAGATCAAAGGATGAAGAAAGATAACCAGCTTCATTTTCAGCTCTATTCCTGGGCATGTGTTTCCTGAACATTTCAATAGGAAATAAGCATTTTTGTGCTTTTAAAAAAATAAATCTAAATGCCTTTGGGTAGGTGGTTTCATCATGAGGAGCCAGCATACATTTAAGTGGCAGATTTTAAATTGCACATTGTTTCAGTTTCCTGCTAGGGGAGCGTAAATCCCCTTTTCTTTGATTTCTCCCAGGTCTTGTTCAGGTTTGATGCACAATTCTCCTCTAAACAATAAATACCATTAAAGACACTCCAAGCCTGATTTCAAGCAGCGATGAGTGCTCAGCCAGTAGCAGAAGCTACTGGTGTTCAGCTCTGTTGAAACTCAGCTGCTGCGTCCCATGTTCAGTTCCTCAAAAATGAAGACATCAAAAACTCGAGACTGCTTTTGGTAATTCTGCCCTTAAAGCTCAGGAGGGAAGCTGTGATGCAGACATATTGATGATGAGGTGGAAGGACAATGCCCAGCCAGGTGTTCTCCTGTCAAAGGACTGGCACTATCCAGGGCAGATGGAGTGGGAGAGATGGGCTGAGACTTCCCCCACCAACCTCGCCATAGATATGCTGTGACCTGCAGCAAAAAAAGCAAGAAAGAAAGGAGAGGAGCAGTAAGACAACACAGGAAGGGAAATTCCAACTCCCTAACCTTGGTACAACCTCACCCTGCATGTTAACAGACAAACAAACAGGAGAAAAAATATGAAATTGCCTCAAAATTGAAAAAAAAAAAAAAGACAGAAAGAAAAGATTTGTTGAGTCATCCAACATGTTCGAATCAAGATATTTTCTTAGCAACTGTGCTAAAAGACTAAATGTAACACATTCTGGTTTGGCTTTTCCTTCAGCAGCAAGATTTATTTGCATTCACACATGGGGATCTGGTTTACAATAAGGTTCTCCAGCCCTTTCCTTTCCTTCATTGTTTCTATCGTGCATCTTGGATAGAAAATCTCCTTTGGTGAAAAAATCCACACCAGACAACCCCGGGGCAGACCATGCCCCACCATGAACATCTCTGCTTGGAGAGGTTTTTGTCTGCAGGGCTGTTTTGAGAAGCAGGAAGGTTTTGCCCTTGGCCCCGTGCTGCAGAGCCTCACTCCCCAAGAGGAGGAACTTGTCCTCCACCAGCCCCAGGTTTCACAATGCACTTAGGACACATCTTGCACTGGCCTTGATTTATGCAGAACTGTTGGCTAATCTCTTTTATGTAATCACTGATAGCTGTTCCTAAAGGCTAAGTCCCCAAAATGGAAGGAATGAATTAAAGGAGACAGATGTGGTTTGGCCGGCTCCATGTTCTGATTACAGCCTCAGAAATGCTCTCGTTAGTTTGTGATTCAAGCAGGGGCTCAACCACACTGCACACCCACCCCAGCAGGAACACTCAGCTTTCTGCCCTGCAGCCCAGCTTCACAGTCTGATCCCACTCACCCCAAAGCCACTGGAATCACTCCAGGTTTATTCTGCTGAAATGCGATCAAAGTCTGGCCAAAAGTCGCCTGAGTTTTTGTTTACCCCAGATCCCCTTGCTTGGCAGTGCTGCAGGCTTTGGGAGCTAAAGGAATGCCATTCCCCCACAGAGCTGGCTGCCTCTGGTCACCCAGAAAGACTCGGGGAAGGTAAAAGTCCGGAAGTTCCTTCTGCACCATCTCCAGGTCGAGAATGAACCTGAGCTCAGTGACCCACTTGGCCCTCGTGGCTGCACATTGCCCGTGTCTGCAGGCACAACGGGATCCTGAAGGAATGATATTCCCAGCACGTCTGTGATGCACAGACCTGTCCATCAAACAGGCATTCGGGGGTGGGCAGGGTGCGAACATGCTTGGTGAGAGACTCAAAATCCTGGGAGAGAAGAAGATGCAGTGTCTGCTCAGCCATCCCCCCTTCCCCACTTAGAAGATGCCTTTTGTTTTAGGGATGGAGCCACAGCCTGGCTTGCACACCCTGGTGGGAGACCCTCCTTAAACCCTCTTCTTTAATTTTTCCCCATGGAAAAATATTGCCCAGCATGGCTGCATTTAGATTCCCTTCCTTCCCCAAAGCTGCCCTGCCGTGGCCAACTTCAGGGGTAGCTGGACCAGTCCCACAAGCCTTAGAGAATTATTTTCCAGTTTATGTAAACTGAGCACCAGCTCAGTAAAAACAGGAAAGATTTATGCTTGGCAAACATTTCCAAGGAGCCAATATTTCCCTGTTACTTACTCGTGGCTTGTGAATACAAACCTCACACAGCTGGTACCTCCACTAATGATCCCATTACAATATGTATTGAGCTGATATTCTGTGATTTCTCATTGAGGTATTCATCCATGTCAGAAAGGATTTGTCCATAAAAACATCTCCTCTCACATCATCATAGGATGCTGCATTCATTCCTCCTTCCTCTGTCATCTGATGCTGCCTAATCCCACTCACCGACATCAATCACAGGGGGAAAACAAAACAATTAACTGGCAATTAATTAAATTATAAACTGTAAGGAAGAGCAGAATATTTGTAAATCTTAATAGCCTTATTAACATGCACATTACCAGCCAGTTGGACAATCCTACAGCTAAGAGTATCTGTGCACATCTGTGACATCACACGGACTTTAATCAAGGGGTTCACCTCAGAGGGCTGCATGGTGGGGTGAGGAACCTGCCAGGCCAGCCTGCTGCTGGGGTGGTACAGGTGCTTTACACCTCCCTTCCTGCAGAAAGCTGGAGTGAGGATCCACAGAGCATGAGGGGTGCTGCAGCATCCCGCCAGCTGTGGCTCCTGTGCCCTCAGGACACAAGGGTGTGAGGATGGCAATTCTCCCTGTTTCCTGCACAAAACAGGCAGCTCAAGGGGTGTGGAGGAAGTAGGGAGCTCTGCCCTGGGCTCTTCAGATGAGTGTGTTGACCTGCAACAACTCAGAGGTGACAGCCACCCTGCCCAGGGCTCTCTGAGGGATGGAGCAGGCACCCACCCATCAGGACTGGTGAGCCTTGGCTCCAGCCCAGGGGGGATACTGGCATTTCTGCTGCAGGAACACATGTTGGGACAGGACCTGAACACCCACCAGTGACAGAAACAGTGGATTGTTGTTATAAAGCACACATGCAATGTGACTTTGGTTAAAGCTGTTTCCTGGAGGACTAAAGAAAAGTAAGTAGGGAAAAAACAAGGGCAGGTCAGGCACCTTCTGCAAGGTCACAGCAGCTCTTGCTGCTCTTGGTGGCAGAGGCTCCATCACCAGGGAACTGGGCTCAGAGTTTAATGCAGCAAGTAACAGGCCTGACCTCTGTTTGAATGTCATGAGACAGGAGGAAAAATCCAATCCAACACAAGCCATGAGTGATGTATGAAGCCACAGCCAGACCCAGATGGGGTACCAGGACCAAACGCATTGCAGTGCTCATGTTGGTACAGCATCCCTGCCTGGTCCTCAGGTCCCCTGGGAATCCCCTGCACACAACATCCTCAGAGTTTTCTCACTTTTTCCATACTATTTCTACACTGCTTTTTCTTGGAAAGGTGACCAAATCAGTCCATCCAATATACACTAAACCCTTGACTTCTTCTTAGTCTCTTTGTTCTGAAAGAAGTACCATGTGAAGCACGAGAGTGACCTACTAAAGCAGGGAAATTAATGTGTAGAAGATGGATGGAGCTGTAAATCAGGTCTGCCTCCAAGAGCAGGTATAGCCCATCGAGGCCCTGCCATCTGCCCTCTCTCCCAACCAGCCACATCCCAAATCTCAGCTGTGTTAACTCTGGTTCCAGTCCAGCGTTATTTCTGTAACACGTGAACTGGGATGACATGCACCCAGCCCGTTCATTTATTTGTGGAGTGTGGACTGCTGACTGATGGCCAAGTGCTAATAAAAGCAGTGCTCTCCCTCCTGTGCCATTCCATGCTGGATACTGGCGGTGGGCTGCACCTCTGGGCACACGGCGCTCGCCGGGAGCAGCCGGGGTTGTCAGTGAGCAGCACCTTCACATTTTCATTCTTAATTTTGATGGATCTGCTATACCACATTGTTTTCTCTCCCAGCTGGGCTCTATATTTAGCCATGGGTTCTGTCCTCAGCGTGTGTTTTCTGGTGAGGTTGGTAGCTAGCGCTGCTCTGCTGTCGGAACGCCTGTCTCCCTTGTCAAAGCGCGGCTGTTTTGGGAATGCGTGAGGCAGTCAGATGTGACAGAAGCTGAGAGGTTTCTTTCACAGCTAGGAGGGGAGAGGAGGGAGCCAAGCACTTCCATACCCACCCTAGGAGCTCCGGTCCCCTGGGAGGGCTGGAATCTGATGCTGGCTGGCACTGGGAACACCCACGTTCTGCTAACCTGACTGCAGTGTTCACTGCAAGATAATTGCCTCTGAGGAGGCGTTACAGCAAGAAGAAAAAAAAAAAGTCAATCAAAGAAGGTGGGACATCAGACATTTTAAAAATAACGCAGGGTGAAGCTCCAAGAAGCTGCAATGACCAGGGGACAGATCTGGATTCCCAGAGCCCAGTCCAGGGTATTGCTGACCTCTGCAGAGTCTGCTGGGCTGGCGCTGAGGCCAGGGAGATCAGGATCTGGCCCAAATGGCCTGGCCTCCCGCTGCACCCCTGCTGTAACTATCCAGCATGCTGACACATTCAACTTGCCACTCGTTTGTGGGCCTAATTACGCATTCGCATTTGTCTGCACTCACTGGGCTCCTAGCAACTGCAGTCACAGTCCTAATTAAAATAATAGACTGAGATTGGTAACATTACTGATTTAACAGGAAATTAGAAGAGTTACGTTCGCAGAGTTTAGGTAATTGACACCAACAGCGCTTTCGTTGTAACGGGTGTTCTGTGATTGATTTAGTTCCCCAGTCAGACCTAAAAGCAGCCTGGGAGCACATCCCACCATCAGATTACAGTACAGGGGAATTAAATGGCTATTACACCACTGCCTGCTCTAGAGCTGGCAGCTGCGGGCTCGGGCATGGCTTTGAGCTTCCAAATCAAACATTAGCCCTAAAATTATAAAGCCTCATGTAAAACAAAACTTCTTCAGCACAACACGTTCAGTTCTCCTCACGCGAGTGTCCCTGCATGGTGCCCATCTGACCCTCCTGCCTGGGGAGGGGGCTGCAGGCAGCACAGGAGCAGCTCCTGCATCCTGGCACGCCTCAAATACCAATGTCCTGGAGGTACCACAGGTTCCCATAGGCAGACAGAAAGGCTCCGAGCACACTGGTGAGTGTGGAATATTCTGGGCACACAGTGGTGGTGCTCAGAGCAGGTGGTGATGGGGAACGTTCAAGGTGTGTGAGATTTCATGGCCATGTTGAAGGGAGAAGGGTTCCCTGTGCTAAATCCATCCTGAAGTTCTGTGTGTGGATAATTTTCCCAGGCAGCAACATTCTTTCATTCTCTTTCTCTCAGAAAGAGAATTGGATTTCTGGAGATGGCCCTGATCGTTCCCACAGTGGTGTAAGCCCAGCTGGGTCCACATGACCCTCAGAAAGATGACTCAGTGACTTTCTTCTGTTAAGGAAACTTCTGACTCCACAGTCTTAGAAAGGTTCGGGTTGGAAGGGACGTTAAAGATCATATAAGTTTGAATCCCCCTACCTTGGGTGGTTCATATATGTTCTTCATGAAATAATTCCTGGCATTTTCCACAAAACAGGCTGTTATGACAGAGTAGTTGCCTCAAAAATGAGGTGGACTCTCTTGGTGCCAGTAGCTGCAGCTAGGGCTGGTATCTTGTGTTGCCACCCCACAGCCTGGGCCCACAAGGGCAGATGGATTTCTAACCTGCCCTGGATGTCACATTTCCTCCAATTCTCTCCAGTGACAAGGCTGAGCTGTCCCACAAGTTCCCTACGCAGCGTTGTGCTGGGTAGTTCCCGAAGGTCAGACCTGAAAAACGAGGAGAGTGAGAATGGATAGTTCAGGGAGATTTCAGGGGTGAGGAGAGGGGTGTCCAAAGGGTTTACACAGTGTCACCACTGTGACAAGGGGTGTGACACATTATTAGCTACACCCCCATGGCAGGGCACCTACAATGCTTTTTGTGGGACACAAAACCACTCACTGAGTTCAACCACTGACTTCCCAAGACCAATTAACACCTTTTGTATACCAACAAATATTATTTCTGTCTGCACATCTCTAGATTCAGACATTGTCTTTGGACACACACATAAGTCTGCTTTTGAAGAAATGCATGCCTGTAAATTATTATGAAAGCTGTATGAAATGTCAAAATTACATGAACTTGCAAGAATATTAGTTAATAGTCATCTGCTCCTTTGGACTCTTTTCTATTTGCAGACTTGGAAGTGTGTTATGAAGAACAAAGTACACGTGGTCTGGACTTTCGTATCTGATATTAATCCCAGTACAACAGGGCTATAAAATGTTTTCATGAACATATATGTCTTCTGCAGGGAGCTTCATGGGATAATACTGCCAGGAGAGATGCAATGTAGGAAATACCCATCCACGGTTTATAAATCCTATCCATCTCGGCATGTCTCAGGGAGTATTATCTGGGGCCCTGGAGAGCTACTGCAAATGCTACTCTTGCAGCTTGCATGGATAATTGTTTATAAAAGTCTTCCTTCCCTTCTGCTGTGCCTGGGAACAATTATATCCAGAAGGCATTTGTTGTGTCCGTCTTGTTTGGCTCCAGCAGCTCCCAGAGGTATCATACACGGGGATGCTCCAGTAAAGCCCTTACCTTCCTGTTGGGCATGAACAAGAGGATTCAGCTATGCCACAGACTTTTTTTCCCCGTGCTTTATCCAGCTTTCAGGTGGGAAATGACAGTCTGGGCTTTAATCACCCTGTGTGTGTATTGAAATGCACTGGAGCATTTGCTTCTGCAGTGTTTTTGTATCCTAGAGATTAAACCTCACTGCTATTAGCAGATACTTGACCCCGTAAATAAAATTAAGTGTCATCATCTTCTCTCTCTGTTTGCACTGCACCAATGGACCAAATTGCACCTGGGGCAGCTGATTCCCACCACCAAAAGGGCAGCACCCTGTGTCCAATCCTGCTCTCCTGGAGTCCGTGGGGAAGCTCTGGGTGATCCGAATGGCCCAAGGAATTCATATCCTGTGGGTTTGGGTTGGGAGGGAAGCCTCAGCTCCAGACGGCGAGATCCAGCTGTGCCTGACGGAGCCAGGACACGCAGCACCCCAGTGCCTCCCCCTGCCATAAATCGTAATCCTCATGGCACCGCCAAGTTGGAAACACATGAGAAAGCTTAAAGTGGCTTGTTTGAGCACTGAAAAAGCAGGTGGTAGGCTCCGCTTGGTCCGGAATGAGACGGTGCTGGCACGGTGCACGGGCAGGAGAGTGGGAACAAGGCAGTCCATGTGCAGGGACATGGCGGGCGAGCACGGGGCGTGTGAGGGAGATGCGGCCAGTGGGAGGAGCGGGGGACAATGCCCTTGTCACCGTGCCCAGGGTGGAGCAGGGCAGGACTGAGCCTGTCACAGGGACAGAAACAGGCTGTGGCTGCAGCCAGCACTGATGGCCAGGCAGGAATGCGGCAGGGGAGCTGTGGGGAGGCCACCCCGAAACACCCCGGCCACAGCGCCGGGGCTGGCTCGGCCTGTGGGGCACCTGTGGCTGCCCAGAGCCTCGGTGGGTGACACCAGACACGGGTCCCGCTTTGTCACCCACAGCACGCACTGAGGAGCAGGGATAGGGATGGAGACAAGCATGTGGATGTGGATAAGGGCAAGAACTGGGATGAAGATGGCAATGGGTGAAGAGGCGGGGATAGGGACGTGGATGGGGGCTCCCCATACCCCGGCGCCTGCAGACACCACAGTTGTGCTCAGGACCGCCGGTGCCCGAGGGCAGGTGCCGGCCCAGGTGCCCCAGAGGCGGTCGCACCCCGGCCCGTGCCCGCCGGCACCGCGCGGGTCCCGAACCCGCGGCCCCGGGACCCTCCCGCCGCCATTTCGCGGCGCCGCCGGGCGCGGCCCCACCTGCCTCGCGCCCGCCCCTCCCCCGCCCGCCGCCGCGGCCCGCGCGCCCATTTCCGCCTGGCCGGGCGCCGCGCGCGCGGCCTCCCCGCCCCCCTTCCCCCCCCCCCCCCCCCCCGCGCTCAGTCATTCACGGGCACGGGCAATAACGCGCTGTGACGTCACCGGCGGCGCGCGGGCACCGCGCGGAGCTGCCGCGCGCGGGGGAGGGGGCGGGGCCGCGCCCTTGGGGGGGTCCGGGGGAGACCCCGCGGGAAGGGCTGAGGGGAAATGGCGGCAAAGGCGGCGCCCGGGGGAGACCCCTGAGGGGAAATGGCTGAGGGGAGACCCCCGAGGGGAAATGGCTGAGGGGAGACCCCCGAGGGGAAATGGCTGAGGGGAGACCCCCGAGGCGAAGGCCACTGAGGGGAGACCCCCGAGGCGAAGGCCACTGAGGGGAGACCCCGGGGGAAAGCGCTGAGGAAGGGCCGCTCTGGGGAAACCCCTGAGAGGGGGCGGCCGAGGGTCACGGTGCTCATCTAAGGGGTCCGTACCCTCCTCTCATATGGCCCCGTCTCAGCCGCCTGTCACAACCTCCCTCCAGCCCTCCATTTGAACACCTCCTCTACCTCCATCCTTCTGCAGAATGCGCCAGAAAAGGGGGCAGGAGGCCGCTGGCACAGCAGCGGGTGGTGCGTGTCAGCCATAACCCCTTGTCCAGCGGCCCTGGGCCTGCCACTGTCCCCTGCAATCTGAATAAAGCCGTGAGATACCCTCGTGCGACTGACCGAGGGACCCCAAGGCTGAAATCTCAACAACATCAATATTTTTTTCTAAATACACAGAGTCCATATTGCGATTCACATTGTCTGAGCTGCCCCTTGCCCATAGAGGGAGGGGAGGGCGATAAAAGGCATCATCGGGCTTTGCCTTCCCGTTCCTATGCCAAAGATAGAGGATATTATGAATTTAATAGATCTTTTTCATTATTCATAGCTTGCTTGTGGAAGAAAAAAAATCATAATAGCTTGGTGTGATATGTCAGGCATCTATAATTCATGGCGCTGAGATCACACAGCCACTATACAGTGGGAGTTCACAGAGTGAGATGTTTGTAATTAATCTGTGAAAAGAAAAACAAAGGCAATAAACTAGGAACTACACTAAACAAGGGACAGATCTTTCCACCCGCACTGACGTGGGCTAGGACTCGGCCAGAAGTGTGAATAATCCTTGGCTAAAACCTGTAAAATTAGCCAGGAAGTGGCTAGGAGATTTACAGTAAATAGTAAATTCATCACTGGCTGGTTCATTAGAAGTCAGGCAGACTGTTTTGCAGTTTGGATAACAAGGTGCTAAAAGCAGCAGAGTGGCCCGTGCTTAAGCTGAGCTTGAGTCAAAGTATGAGGAGACAAGAGCTCTCCCGCCAGGTCTCAAGGCTGTGCAGGTGGAATTTTGGCAACCAGGGCACTCCCTCTGCCTTCCCCATCCCGCAGGCAGGAGATGCCAGCTCAGGGAAGGCTGGAAAGTTTGGGATCCCCTTGGAGCCACTTGCGTGGATCTCGTTGATTTCTGCAGGCTGGGGGCACGCACTGAAGTGCTTTGCTGAGCAGGGAGGTTTCTTGAAAGCAGAGCCCGAGCGAGGACCCGAACAAATTGTGCTGCCCACGAAGATGTGCTCCAGTGATGGAATGAAATGAAGTCCCTTCCTAATTGGAAACAGTGAGCTGGAGTTCTCCAGAACCCCCTTCCTCTCGCTATTGTCTATTTTCATCCCTGTCAAGCTAAAGCTGGTTACTGTACAGCTTAAAAACTCCCTGTGGTTTCTCACAATAGGCCAACCATCTATGCTGGTTTTCAAATGATGCAGGGAGATTTTGTAAGACTGCATGTCCAATCAAAGAGGAGGAGAAATTAATTTCTTCTAAAGTGGATGCTACAAGGAAAATGGAAAAATAAATTCTCATCCTTCTGGGGTTTGTCTATGGCTTTAACCAAAAAATGCTGGTGCTGGGCCCATCAGGCAAAGCCGTGTGTCACAATTAAACTGTTTTAAACAGAGATAAACAAGCCACAGGCTAGAGGGGCATCATGGTGAGGCAGGAGAGACTCCAAGAGGAAGCCCAGGCCTTGCCCCCAGGGATATGTGATAGTGCCAGTGCATGGATGCTGGGGGCCAGAGGCACTCATTGTTTTGTTTACTCATTCCTGACTCCCTCAAAAAATAATTGGTTTTCTTTGGTTGCTTGCTTGTTTGTTTGTTTGACTTTTTGCATTCTTTGGATTCAATTTCTCCTGCAATATGGCTTTAATTTACATTGAGAGGATGCATGTTTACTTATGCGCTTTTTTTTTTTTTTTTTTTAATTCTCATTTCTCCTAGGCTGCTAACACCGTGAAAGGACAACAGCCATGTGGAGATGAGGAGCATCAGATGTATCCTAAATCTCCACTGTCTGTACAGCTCCTGTGCCAACCCCGATCTCTGCACAGTCTGGATTGTTGCTGCTTTGGGGTATGTTTAGGGTGCTTTCTATAGGCTTCATATAGTGTTAACAGTGAAATCCACAAAATTCCCTTCTTCGGAGTCCCCATGGCATTGTTGGTGCAATCCCAGCTGAGTCTGGGCTCTGTAAGTCTCAGCAATGCCCTCTGGTGACATGTCCCAAGACACCGCTGGCAGCACACAGGTCCTCTGCCAGCCAGCCCACAGCTGCTGGAAAAATCACCCAGGAGGGCACTTTCCCCACTCTATAGATCCTCAGGGAACAGTAAACACAAACTGGGAATTTATCAGGTTCTCCAGCTTCTTGCCTCAGCCTGATAATCACTTTGTGCCGCATGAGTCCCAGCAGAATCCCGGTGTTTTCAGCATCTGGCAAATAGCTTCAGGGAACAGCTGAGCATCCCGTGCTTCCTGCTGAGGCTGTGAGCAGTCAGGAAAAGGGCCCTGCAGCCCATGGATTAGGTGCCCTGGTGAGCTGATTCAGTTCTAGTGCGGCAGGACATACTGGAATGAATGATTTTGACCTTAATTGGCTCTAACATTGCCATCCAAAATGTGTGTGATTGTGTTAATCCGCCCCAAAGGAGCATTGTGAGGCTGGTTCATTGTTGTGGGTACGGCGCTGAGAGCTCCTGGCACAAAAAACAGTGCAAGTGCAAAACATTTTCCTCTTATTTTATTTGCTTTGCCAAGGAGCCTCCTGTGGCGGAAAAGAGCAGCCTGGTTACCTAAACCATATCCAACCACGGAACCAGGGCAGTGCTGCACTTCACTCTGCTGCTGTTTGTCCTGTGGTGTTTGCATGGGAATAGTCCATGAGGGAAATGGCACAAAAAATCCCTGTTATAAAAGGAAGAGTGGACAGATGGGTAGGAGAAGAAGATGACTCTGTCATGACAATCTTCCTTCCTGTCTATAGCACAGCAAACACAACACAAGCTTGGATTGAATTACCCCAAAACATCACATGTGAGGTTGCCCAGGATTTAGCAAGTGGGATCCACAGTGCCTGCACAGATCACATCTAACAGCGGATGGCAAGACGTACAGAGCAGCAGGCATGCTGCTCCAATCCAAACCCAGGGAATCCCATCTGCACCTATCCACCTGCCAGTCCAAACCCAAGGAATCCCATCTGCACCCATCCACCTCGCTTCACAGCATGCACAGTCTCAAAATGTGCCGTTAAGCCTTAGGGAAAGGATATTCTAAGCTTAGCTCTTAAATCCTTGGGAAAAGGCTACTCTCTCCTCTCTGGGCTGCCTGGCACTTCTGTGGCCATGGTCGTCATCTTTATCCCCATCTTCCCCTCACCTCAATCCCAGTGGCGGGGGTGCTGCCTCAAGGCTACTTTGACATGGCAATATTTCTTGGAAGTTTTGGTGGGAGCTAGAGCAGAGAATTCCCTTGGCTGCATCCAGGTGAAGGGAGAGACAACAGTTTCAAAAAACATCTTTTGAATGTTCACATTCCCCTTTAAAAATATAGGAGCTAGGCAGGCAGAGAAAGCCAATCTGGCTGTGTAAATAACCAGTAAACGGCAGGGTGTTCACCCTTCCCACACTGGATTACCTAAGGCAGCCCATCGCCTGCTACAAGCTCAAGATGAGGGAGCAGCCAGCAGAGCAGTGCTGTGCCTGATAACCAGAACAGCCCACAGGACTGTGAGCAGGAATTCATGCTCCAAACATAAACAAGGCAGAGCCACCTACTCACCGCTTCCAGTGCAGCCACCCCGCATCCCGGGGGGCTGGAACAGCCCAGGGCGTGGGATCAGCCAGGGCAGATCAAGGAATAGCAGGAGTGTGGCGGAGGGGCATTACGGCAACATAATACAGAAATAGTCCAAGCTTCCCTGTTTTCTCAGAATCAGGTACACAAAAAGTGCAGGGATGCTCTCCCATACCCAGGCAGTGCAGGAAAGGCCATGGCAGGCGGCTGTGAATCCTGGCTTGGCCTCCTGTAGGGTCATAGGATGCAGAGCTCAAGGCTTCCCCCAGTGCCTGCCTTCCCAGCAGGATGCTAAGCTAGGAAAGAGCCAGCAAATCACCCCAGGCAATACCAGCTGTAATGGCACCTTCCACCCAGGGGTCCCAAAGCACTTGGCAAAACCCGACCAACCCCTGTGCCTTCTCTCCACCCAGTGAGGCCAGTGAGCGGCAGTGAGCAGTGTTATCTCTTGTGTAGTGGGTGAGCAAGATCCGAGATGGGCAACAACACCCATGTGGTGACGTGGCCGAGACAGCAAACAGCACAGCAACTAAAGCCTCAGCAGCATCTGCTTATGATCACTGATCATTTTGAGCTGGCCTCTGCCTGTAGATTGGTTGCCAGCTTTTGATGCTGTGATTCTCTAAATAGAAATCAGATGAAGTCAGGTAAATGCTTTTGTACCTGTCTCCTTCCTGCGTGGGACTCATATCCAAACTTCTCATTTTAACCTTGTCTTTATGGTCTGTTGAAATCAAAACGCTCGTGCAAACAGCCTGAAACGCTGGGGATTTTCAGCTCAGATCTGAACTTGAAGCTGTTCTCCCAGGCTGTGCAGCACTTGCTATTTTTAGCTCCATGTCAAAAAGTTAAAGCAGCACGTGGTAAGATGTTATGACTCTTAAAATTACTGTAAGAATGTTCCAGGGAATGGTAGCAATTCATCAAAAGTAAGTTCGTTGCATGAGATAACGCGGCGACCTTTGATGCTGTACTGAGTTTGTGGGTCACTGGTTATTAACGTTGCTGCAATTTGTTGAGCAATAACCCAGTGATTACGGAAAGGGAAGTAGCTATTAATATGGTAAAAGGCACACCTAAGCGAGGATGTTTACTCCTGTAGGCTGAGGGGGGGAGGGCTAGACACCCTTCATGACGTTTCTATAGCTCTTTTTTTTTTGATACTAAAGATATGGACCTGTTCTCCCTTCCCCCAAGACCAGCAGAGTATTGCAGCTGGAAAACAGCACCCCAGCATTTGAAGTGAAGGATGTGAAGGCAAACCACAGGCAAAATGAGGACTCTTCGCTGGCCATGATGCAAGGCAGTCTGCTCTCAACACACACAGAGGCTGCAGGATGACCTCTCTTTAACACCCACATTGTGTCAGGTCTGATCCCTGCTTCTAAAGCCCTTACAGGAGTGTCTTGTAAGAAGTCACTGGTGGTTTCATGCCCCAGGAAGCTGAGGATGAGGGATCTCTCTCTGCCTGGCACCTTGTCTCACTCACCAATCGTTTCCCCACACAGGGATGTCTGTAAGCCTCACTTACGTGCTTGATTATCACCAGTGGGGCTTCTGCAAGAGAGCTCAGCCTCCTCGTTTTGACACCGGGATACCCCAGGTTAGATCAGTGATGCTGCTGAGTAGGAGCATCTTGCACAGCAGGAGAGGGCAGGCAGTTTTTCCCAGCAAGAAGACAAAAGAGAGGAAATGGTCCTATGGGGCAATGGATGGGAAGAGGAATTTAAGGCCAGAAGCATCTTCCACAGGTATATGCACCAAACAGAAATGTGTACAGTGAGATTTTCACCCATCCACACCTATGGATGCTGAACAAAGGTCACCAGCCATATTCAGGTGGACTTTGTAATAATTAATTTCTGCAGGAAGGTGTTCTGTTCCCCCTATGGAAACTGCTGGAAGGACACTCAGATTCTGCAGAACAGATGATCTGCTCAGAGAAGCACTGCAAAACACGAAGATCTGGATTTGAGGGAAGAAAGCAGAGGGGGTTTTGTGGCTCAGCCACAGCAGTGATAGGAAGGAAAGAACCATGGCTCTTCCCAACAGAGGGGGAGCTCAGGCATCTACTGTTGTGGGTTGCTCATAAACCCCACCACTCTCAGGCTTATTACACAGATGTAGTGTTACAAACGCTCCCTTATCAGCAGGGTGGGCTGATTTATAGTGCCACATACAGTTACAGCTTAATAATAACAATAAGGATGGTTCTCGGGCATTCCAGCACACTGCACCCACATCACCTTCTTGCCTTTGCTGTTTGCTTCTGATTTACAGTCACATAAACAAGGTGAAAATCAGTCACCTCAGTTTCAAAGAGAGAAAAAACGAGAAGGTAGTTTCCAAAAATTGGCCTGGGTTTCTCTCTGCCTGCATTCAGAAGCATCTATTTTGGAGCTGCCATAGTTAAGTGAGCTGTGAGTACAACTGTCCTCTCAGATTTGTTGATAAATACTGAACTCCTGACATTCCACCTGAGTGTGGAATGTGAAGTTCTGTTGGTGTAAAGCTCCTTAATTTATTTTGTGTGGTGTATTTGTTCAGGTTTCTGGGACTATTCCCTGCAGGAGCACCCTTCTGCTCTTACTCTCATCTCTCATAATATACTGCATGGTTTCTTCAGTCCTTCACTCACCAGCACTTTCCTGCCAAGATGTGGGACCTCAGCCATATTCTTCAGGTTTAGTTCACAGGAGAGCCGAGCCCTCATGGATTGCTCCTAGCCAGGCTCCTAATTAGCCATCCTTGGCTATATTTTCACCTAGTTTGGCCAAGTGCTCCTGAGAAACCCACAGGGTTTGAGAGCCCATGGCCCTGAGCATTAGAGCAGACACTGCATCTGCTTCTCCCATCCTCCTTGCAGGGCTTCCTTCACCTGCTGGGACTGATGTGGAGAAATCCAATTAAACATTTATAGCTCTGTAAGCTCTTGGCGTGTTTGTGGGGCAGCTTCCCATGTCTGACCTACACTGAGCATGACTGAGCTGCATTTTCTCTGTCACCTTGGTTTGACCTCCAACCTACACACAACCAGCAGCCCAGTCCCACAGCAGTACAACAAGCCCCTTAGAGGCTGAGGGCAGAGGCCAGTGCTGCGTGGACTGACGTTAAGTGACTTAGGGCTCTCAGCAGCCTGAAGTCAGCTCCATGTGCTTCATCTTACTGTGGGAATGGGGATTCAGATAGACCCCAGTATTAGTGATCCCTGGTGCTTGGTGCAGGCAGCCTGTGCTTTGGTGCTCCCACGAAGCCCACCCTGGGGCTCCTAAATCCCGTGGTGGGTTGGTTGGGTGAACTGCAAGTTTCTCATTCCCTACTGAAATTGCTAAGTGGGGAATTTCAGGGGAAAGGAAAGGGAGGGTGGCCTGCCTTTGTGTTGCTGTTCCACCTCAAAATGCCTTTAGTCTCCCCTGCTGGCAGGGAGAGCAGTGTGGGGAGCTCCTGGCCCCCAACCAGCAGTGTGGCTGGAGAAGGAAATCTAGATGTGCTGGTAAACATTTTGAAGACAGAAAATAAATCCATCCATCTCTGTAAGAAATGCTGCCCCCAAGAGAAATTTCTTATCATAAGCAAGGCTAAGTGCACGCACAGGCACCAACAAATTCACCACCAACATTGATTATTTCATTATAAATTGCTCACTTGCTTTCTTGCATTTGCTTCTGAACAGAAATGAAACACTGGCTACTGAAAATAACAGTAGTTAATACACAACCAAAAACCTGACTTGCATATGAAAACACTGGATTTTCCACAGGGGCTTTCCCACTCTTTAAGTTCCTTTAAACTTTAAAGTGAGCTCCATTAAGATATAAAAATGTACTGCCTTAGCTGCTGGATTTTTTACTGTGCTGAAAGGAAGACAACTGCTTAGAGGCTGAGCGAGAAGAGCAATCTCAGCATTAACAAACGGTCCTGCACTGACATTGATGATTGATAGCAGATGAGGATGTAGATGGAGAAATTCGGGACTTTCCAAACTGTAAAATAGGGAAAGGAAACCAGTCTGATATACCAGGACTACAGCTACATAAGTCAGATGCCTTAGGATACCCAGCAAACCTCCTCAGTGCACTGAAGTCATGCATGGCTTCCTCAATGTTTTGGAGTAGTTGTTTAGTAGAAAATATTGCAAAGGATCATTTCCCAGGTCGTTTGCACAAAGCATACATCTCTCTACCTACATGGCAGTAGCTGGTATTCAGACACCACTAGAGATGAACATTTCTCAGTGTGAGACTCACTGAGGTCTTCTCTGGTCCAAAAGAGAAATTTCTCTACGAGTTCATAATTTGACCCATCAGTATATTTAATTCTATTGTGTCCTGAGCTGATGGTAACTGGACAAAAAGAATTCATGTAAGATTGTGACTAACAGCAACTTTTGCATTGAAGCCAAGCCAGGCCACTCCAATGGTGCAAAAAAGTCGCTCCCTCCAAGTCAGAACATTTTCCAGTTTGCTGTCCCAAGGCCTCTGCCCCATAGATCAGCCGTGTGCAATGGCTCACAGCGCAACTGCTGTGGGGCTGGATTTACACCCTCTCCTTCTCTGTTTGTAGGAGTGATTCATCTTTAGATGAATTAGAGGAATACTGCCCACAATGGCATGCTCCATTGTTCCTCCTGACCTTTGGTTTTCTGGATGACATCAAATGGCAGGAGTGGCATTTTATGACTGCCTGTATTTGTACAGGCAAGTGTAAGGAGGGGCAGGTAAATGGGAAAAACCCCTGTCCCATTCTGTAGTGAGGAGGAAAGCAACTCCATGGAGAAAAAGAAAGTAGGAGATAAAAAGGTAAATATTTCCTTTGTCCCTAAGGCACAGTCAAGAAAAGGCATCATCATTTTTCTCAGACACTGGTGTAACCTCATGTTTCCCACAAAACATATTTCCCCAAGATCAGTTTACACGTATCAGGTTTTGCCCATGAATACTCATGAGACACAAATCAGTCCTTTAATCCATGATTAGAATGTCACCCCACGCTCTGTGGTTGCATCATGATTTGGTGTTACTGTTGAATGGATGCTGTGCTATTTAATTGTTTTTTGCTTAGTGATCTGTTTGCTCTGTTAATATTTAATTCTCTTTTCTCATCCCTCTTTCTACCCCCAAAAGGCCTGAAGAATAGGAAAATATCTTTCATTTTCTCTGGCTTCATGTGCTATTGTAAGAAAATACCTATTCATGATCTCCTGTAGGTGATAATGATGATATATAGTCATAATGCTGTAATTCTTAAGTGGTTGCCAATGCTGCTTTATGGCTGAGAAAAGAAAAAAAAAATTGACCTGATTTGAAATGAAGCAGGTTAGTATGCAGGTTAGTGTGCTTTATTTGCCTTTTCCAGTGGTTTGGATAATGAACAAATTGTCATCTTGGCATATCCTCTGCCAGATTCTGAGCCGAGAGCTGCACATGAGCCTGAGTGACAGCACGGCACAGCCCGGTGCCATGTGTGTTTTGCAGAGGTGAATTCATGAGGACAAATTAGATCTTTGATTTATCCTTTAAACAAAAAGAAAGGAAAACAGTAACATTAATTTAAACGAGCTCAAGCTGAATTGCATTTTTTGTAGTGATCAATATTCCAGGCATTGTAAGCAGCAGCTTTACATAATAAATAGCTGCATTATGTAATGCTAGTTAAATTTAGAAATGGTTATTTTATTACCTTTAGCATACATAAAATAGAGAGTGATAAAGCTGGAGCCCAGGAGCTGTCTGAGGATGCAGAGAACAGCTGGGCCTGGCTGTGCACAGCAAAAATAAACCCCATAAAGGCACACAGCTCAGGCTCTGGGTAAACGTCAAGCATTTCGGGGGGGGGAGGGTGGCAGGGGCAGGTCCTGCTCTGAAACACGGCACACCCAGGAGCAAAACATCTCTGCACAATAAAGATGGAAGATTTATTATGAAGGAATGAAATGTGCCACTTTTGTTCTCCCTGGTGTCCCCATAAAGCCTTTGTTTGACAGGCTCGTTTGGGCTCTGGCTAGCTACAGTCCCTTCCATGTGGCTGCTGGCTGCTTTGAGACCAGTTGTGTGCAGACTACAGATCAATTATCTCCCTGCTAGGGATAAACAGTGTTTCCCTTTTTCCTCTTCAGTAGCATTTGCTATTATCCCAGAGCATAGGAGCCCTTTCTTTTCCTTCCCAGCCACACACACACACACACACACGCACACACACACACACACACACACACACACACACACACACACTCAGTGGTTACTGGAGGGAGGAAGCAAAAGAATTCAAGTTCGTTGCATTAATCTTCATATCCTGATCCTCTTGCAGTCTGCTGCTGCCCATTCACAACAGGCTGCAGGGATAAACCCTTTTGTTATAATTATGAGACATCTCAATCCAATAAACGCCCTGAAATGAGAGCCTCTGGAAATGGGAGTTTGGAAAATTACAGCTGAAGAAGGAAAGTCCCATTGTGAAATCTTTAGCTAAGCAGGAACACTCTTGTTTGGCTGTTTCATAACACACAGGGAGCTCCAGTGTGGGAAACGAGGGGACTTTAATTAGTACATCAGAGCTGAGATGTTCCTTCTGCTCGCTGGGGCTGGCACCCATTTATCAGGGGCGGGGGCGCTCTCAGAGGGGGCTGGAGCTGGAGCCAGACTGCTGATGGAGTTAAGGGCTCTCTGCACTGCTCTCTACATTGCAATTAGAGGGCTCTGAACTAAGAGTTAATCTAAAGCACTGTCAAACTTAAGTAAAATTCAGATCTAGGTCATAGTTCTACAAGGAGAGTCTGTAGGTTCTTAATGGACTGAACGAAAATCCTTTCAAAGGATTTCGAAGAGCATCTGGAGATGCTTTTTAAAGAAATACAGATTTTGATAGATGTCAGGAATATCTCTAATAATTACATGTACTTGATTTTTATAAACTACTGTGCACAGCTTTAGTATAGAGTCCTGCCCAGCATCTGTTGTGCATGGAAATTTCCAGACTACTGAGCAGCATGTAGCCACTTCAGAGAAATCATTACAAGTTTTGTAGCTGAGCTAATGTGAGAGACAAAGAGTTAAAGCTAAATCCCATTTAGAAGTAAACTTTGCGAAAGCAGTGAATTTTCTCAAAGGCTGACTGCTCTTGATTTGCGAGGATATTCCCAGTCCTGATTTCAATTAAAGAGAAATCCTCAGGCATTTCTACATCTCGGCGGTGTCCTTTATTCCACATGGTTATATATTGAGTAATAAACAAAACAAACAAAGACTATATTCTGCAATGAACTGCGTATGTCCTGTGCAATCTCAGGGAAATCAATAGGTCGAGGTCTGGCCTTGGATTGCCTCAGTATTGGTTGTCAATAATTCCCCCAGCTTCAGTGGAGTTTGCATTGTAAGTGAAAAACAAATGTAGAGATGCAAAGCTGTTTGTATATTCCTCCCCCCACAAAAAAAAAAAAAAAAAAAGGGGAAAAAATAGTACTCTAGACTACACTCCTTTATACAGAAGCAGAAATAAATAGGTAGCCAACACTGTAAACTCTGATTTATTTGCTAGGCCTCCTGAAATCATGAGAGTACATTTTGAGGGACATTCATCCAAGCTTTGGGATCTCTTTCTTTGCTTTCCATTGTTGCATCCCTATCTCCCAGACCTCGCTGGGGTCTGCAGTTCACAAGGACCAAGGCCTTGTTTGTACAAGGAGGGTCATGTAACAGCACAATAGCAGTGGGTCTTTAAATAGTAGTGATGATCATAGTAATAATAATAAATAATAATAAATTACCAATAACAACTTGGTTTTTTTGCAAGTGCTGAGTTACAGTTGTCTTTCATCCTGCTCCTGGTGATGTTTCAGAAGTGTTTAATGTTTTCCACCACAGCAAGTGGCACTGGTGAGTGCCAAGGCTGAGCTGGGCACTGGAGACGTGACTTGGGGCTGTGTTTCCTCCCATTTGCCTCCTGCCCCATAAGCCCTGAGGACAGGGGTTACACTCGACACCGGGCCAGTCCTGGTGGTGCTCAGAGCTGAGCTCTTTGGATGTGGCTGCAGAGCAGCTTCCGAGGTTACACAACTGGGCTTTGTGTTTTGCTCACAGCAGAAGGGTGCACGCAGAGTTTGTGCTGGAAGGGGGTGATTGGTGTTCCATCTGTTGATTAAAGAAAAAGTGTGACAGTGTGAAGTGTTTGTCACCCTGTGAGGCCAAAGGGACAAGACCCGCCTGTGGTCCCCCGCACTGGGAGAGGGAGGAGGCAGAGGGTGGTGGTAAAAGCACCTCAGACACAGTTGAGGCCCTTGTGACAGAATGAACACACAATCTCAAGGTGCCAGGGCTGTGACACTGGTCATCCTGCTGCCGAAGGGTGAACAGGCAGACTTATACCTCTGGTTTACATTTCTCTGGAGTGAGAAAATACTCAGATTTTAATGTTTTTCCCCCTATTCCTGGTGCAACTGATCCTTGTTTTTAAATAGATGGTATTTTCATTCCCATTTAAACCAGCATAAACCAGGAGTTAATCCAGGCAAAGTCACCTGGCTCTATTGAAGCCTGTGGAAGTGCACTCACAGGACATCACAACCAGGCCCTGTGCTCACAGAAAACACCCACTGCACTGGGAGAGCAAAACCATGCTCTGGAGACATAAATATCATGACCCAGATTTTGACACGGACTCTTCCTTCAGGTCTCCCATGCTCTGGTACAGCCTGGCCAGAGGTTGCCCAGAGTGTGCATGAGGCTCTGTATGCCCTTTAATCCTCCCCACATAATTCTTCCCAAGTCTTCATTTGTATGCACACATTTGTATCCCTCACTCTGGCCACAGCATCTACAGGATGTTAAATTGAACTGGATTTCCAAATGCTTTAAAAGAATTTATGTTGCATAATTGTACGGGTTTGCCTGAAAACAAACAATGATGTATGGCTAAAATACTCTCCTGGGAAGATGACTCAGATCCTTCCTTGTGACTTAGACCTTGCTGGTCTGCTGATGGTGCAACTCGTAATCTCTGCTCTAGACTCAGGACAAGAGAAGGCAAACACAGGAGCAGTGCATGGAGCAAGGGGCATAAGATCAGAAATCATGAGTTATTTGGAGCTTTTGGAGACACTCAATGCTTTCATTTGTTCTAAATCAAAGTAGGATTGGAGACTGTGGAGAAGAAAACCAAGCCCTGATGAGTTTTACACCACACCAGCCCATCTCTGGGTGGAGGAGTGCAGCTGGTTTTGTGCCAGTTGGCAGAGCAGCCGTGTGCCTGGTGGGGTCAGCCTGTGGGCAGCACAGGACACAGAGTGGGGTACCTGGATCTGGGGTGGATGGGTCGGTTTCCCACCCCAGGATGCCCTGCAGTGGTGCAGCTTCACAAAATGCTGCTGCTTTGAATGGAAAGGTTTGGGTGTTTTGCAATGCAGACGGCTGCAGGCAGGTCCCTCGTGTCTGGGTGTCTCATTGCCAAGTGCTGAGCAGATGATCCTGGCACCTGGGCTGCTTTGTCTGTACCCTACAAATGTTCCTGCCAGCAAGTCAGGAGTTCATGTGGGCTTTGCTGTCACTGTTCTCACTTTAGACATCTTCCCATACTTTGTTTTCTATAAATGTGCTGTATATCCCAAGGACACAATCTGACTGTTGGTAATTAAGTCAATTTTTCAACCAGGGCTCAAAAAGTTTTAATTTGTGAATGTGACACTCAACCTGTGCTTAAATGTCCTTCAGCCAGGCTGGCCAGGCCCAAGGAGTCCTAAACAGGTGTTAGTGTGTTTCTAAAGATCAGCATTGGTTTGGTACATATATAAACCAGTTCTAGAGGTGGCTTTGCAGATATGGGGATTTTGTCACTCTTGTGCCATTTGCAGATTTGGGGATTTCCATTCTGAGCAGCACTGGACCCATGGCTGCCACTGTGTGTGAGCTGGTGTTCTCAGGATGGTGGCCTCAGGTGGATTGCTGTCTTTGTTTCTGTCATTGCCAGCTGGGCTGGGACATCTCAGGGTCTGTAGCTCCCTGTTAGCACTGGAAGTGCAGGGCATATTCCAGTGTAACTCGATGCACTTGCAGCTTCTCAGCCCTGCCAGCACCCTCCACCCTTCCTCTCCTAAACTGAAATGCCGGGTATGGAGTTACCACTGTGGAGCAGACTCAAGGAACACGTCTGCTTTCCATTCCAAGCAAAGCATAGCACAGCAGTCTAATACCGTCAGTTTGCAATGAAAGAATATTAAAAATAGAAAAAATTAAAGGAATAAAAAGGTTGACTTCATGGCAGAGAATGAAATAAGAAACCTTTTTTTGCAGGCAGCGCCAAGCATCATCGGGGAACATATCAATTCATAACAGCTGTGGGCAGCTATTTATGTCAGAGACTTCACTAGTTTAATGGGAGAAGTGTGGTGAAAGTTAACAGATCTGTGTCCAGCAAGGTTAATTCCGAGGTTACCAGATTATGATGCAAAGAAAATCAGCTGGTGTTTTTCTGTCTCGCTATGAATAGTGCATTTGCATTATTGCTACCGGAAGGGTAGTCAGCTCTTCTCAGTCTGTGGTCTCCCACTGTGGAGGGAGGAACCTGTGAAAAATTGGTTTCCTTTCCAAACATACCCTTCTGACTTTCTCATTCAGTGCCTACGTAACCAGAATGCTGAAGGGGTGGCTGCTAGTGTCACAACTGCTTGTGATTGTGTTTTGCAGGAGTCACTCTATTCTGTAAGCCTAATGATTAAGCTTTGTTCCCTTTAATTTTTTTCAGACATAATAAAAACCAAAAGAGTTGTTAAAATGCTTTCAGGCAAAATTTCTGCAAAAATGCTTGTGATTTTCTCTTCCACCGTGTTACATCTCCTGTTCCAAAATTATTTGCAGGGCCCTTCCACCCTGTTGCATCAATAGAAATGGCAGCAGGAAGCCACCATGCTTTTCCCAGCAGATTTCCAGTCTGAACACACTCAGCAGCCTAAAAGAGGGGGGAAAAAAGACATACAGTGAGGAGATTCACAAACAGCTCCATGGGAAGGTGGTGGCAGAGAAGAATGTCTTGATTCCTGTTCACAGCTCTCTGTACTCTCTGAGGAGGCTGTAGCCAGTTCATGCTGCCCAATTTTGACATATACCGTGGAAATGGTTTCGTTTCCTGACTGTACACGTATAATTTACAGAGATCTATTGGCAATGATGCTTTAGAAGTGAAATGAAAATCTTTCCACCTCACCTTTAGACAGATCAGTCTAGAATAGTAACTGTGTAGTTTCATAATGTGCTTTGAGAAACTGGGCAAGGTGCCTGAAGAAGAGCAAAATACTATTGCTAAGTACTGTTAACAAGGTGATAGATGAGTTTGAAACTCTGCTGATAAAATACTTCCATCAAAATATGTCCAAAATTTTATGTTCCTCAAAGACTAACCAGGTTTAAAAAAAGCCCACATCAGTGGCCTCACCTTGAGTGCTGTGTGCAAGTTTGGGCATCACAATATAAGATATAAAGAGAGTAGTGATCATAAAAAGGAGGGACACGAGGAAGGGGAAGGGTCTGGAGGGGAAGCCATAAAAGCAGCTGAGGTCACTTGGTCTGTTCAGCTGGAAAAGAGGAGACTGAGGTCAGACCTCATTGGGGTCTGCAGCTTCCTCAGGAGGGGAAGTGGAAGGATAGGTACCAATCTCTTCTCTCTGGTGACCAGGGCAGGACCTGAGGGAGTGGCCTGAAGCTGTGTCAGGGAAGGTTTAGGTTTGATATTATGAAAAGGTTTTTCACCCAGAGGGTGGTTGGGCACTGAAGAGGCTCCCAGGGAGGTGGTCACAGCCCAAGCCTGACAGAATGTTTGGACATGGCTCTCAGGCCCAGGGTGTGATTCCTGAGGTGTCTGTGCAGGGCCAGGAGTTGGACTCAGTGATCCTTGTGCATCCCTTCCAACTCAGGATTTTATATTAGTCTATGATATTTTTCACTCTGGAATGGCTTTCCAGTTTTATTGTTTATTATTTACTACAATAATGGAAAATAAGGGAGTCTCAGTAAAAATTAAATGCTATGATCTATCCAGAAGGCTCTTCCTTTTAGTTTTGAAGACAGTTCCAGCTGTTCTCTTCTGACTCAAAATGAAGCCAGACTTGATGTCAAGCTCTGCAGTGAGCTGGAGGGTGCAGCCCCAGCAGCCCAGTTCTGCAGTGGGGTTTCCTCGGGGTTTCCCCGAGGATCTGCTTCACTGCTCAAGCTCCAGAGTGAGAAAATGCCCCAGTCTTGCATTCACAGGGCAAGTCTGATCCCAGCTGCCTTGTGGTTGCTACAAGGAGTATGAAGACTAGGTCATGAACTTAAAATAATGTTCTTTGATTCTCTCAGGCTATATATAAACTGCCTGGAGGATTCGTGTTGCAGCCTGCTCCAGCAGGATCTCGGTCGCCCGAGTGCTCGGGGAAGGGAATTTTGCTATCTCCGGTTTTGGCAGTGGTGTGCAGCCAGACCAGTGACCCAAACTTGCCTGTTCAGGACCCTCACTGCTCCCCGTGCCCAAAATACCACCTGGGATATCACCACCAGCTGTCATCTGTATTTGGGGAAGAGGAATAAGAGGAGATCTCTGATTCTCCTGCCTTCCCATAACTCAAGGCAGGGAGCAGGGGAGAGCATTTCTAGAGCTTTCTTCCTCTGACCATACAGTCTCAGTGCTCCAGCTGTCACTGGTTAATCAGCATCTTCCCAAAGCAGAACAAGGATCTGACTCATGACTCAGAGCCACATCCCCACGCCTGGCCTCCTCCAAGGGCAATGCTGCCCTCTCCGTGGGGATGGTAATTCCAAAAACATGAAAATAGCAGGGGTTTAGGTTTGCTAGCCTTAAAACAGACTTTCAAAAATAGTTTCCTCAGATGTTACCTTGAGCAGTTTTTATGCATATTCTTGCCAACAAGCTCTTGTTAGAATATTTGTGGGAAATAAACTCTGGCAAGCCATGAGCAGAGCCAAGCAGATTTAAGACAAGCAAATATTTGCAGGAAAGTTTGTGTCTGTTTGCACTGTCCACCCAACACTATCACTTAGCATTTTCCATGAGGACGTAACTTTGCTGAGGTGCCTTTTGATCAGAGGAGGGATCAATTACAATGGATCCATTTCCATGTTTTTCAGTTGTGAGGTACCAGTGGTCAGTATTTCCTCCAAGAAATACTGGTTTTGGCTCAGAACTTTACTTGAAGAGTTAACATTTCTAAAGCCATGACCTCAAAACCACAAATAGAAAGAAAAATAATGTAAGATAGATGAGCACAAAGTTTTGGAAGCCCTAATGAGAGAAAAACAAATTTCAGCATGTTTTGTAACCATCTTCTGGAGTTAAGGAAAAAGGACATTTTAATGAAACTGCACCCTAAAGCCCACATAAATTTGCTTGGTAAATCACAAACACACGACTGAATTTTGGATGAAGGCTGGGTCAGTAGTCCTCTAGCTCTGAAAAAACTTCACAAACACAGGAGCAGGAAAGCTGGTGATGGCCATCAGCTAGGCCTGGCTGCTGAACTCCTGCAGGACTCATTCCCCGTGGCAACTCAATAAACCTTGAAGCTCAGCTGTATTTTTCTCACTGAAAATCACCCGAAGGATAAGAAAATTTCTGCCAAATCAACACACTTGGTTTGTGAAAAGACATTAAAGGGCACAACTCTGACTTCATGTCCAGATTAACACCCCTTGCCCTGCCATCCTCTCCTGTGGCACCACTGGTGCTGGGTTAGTGGTTGGACTCGATGATCTCAAAAGTCTTTCCCAACCTCAAAGAGCTTCATTTCAGGGGAGTGGAGTCCAATGGTCCCAGCGACCACAGTGTCAACAGGGATACAATAAACTTTGTGAAAAGCAGTCTTAAAGAGAGCAGAATTCAGCCAGCATTCTGCTTTCCTCAGGTGTAATACCCTCCTGAAGTGGAGTTGTTAACCCCTTCCCTCCTCCTTATTCTGTCTTTCCATCCATTGCTTTTCACACCATTTCTTCCATCTGTTATCCTCCTGCTCATGAGGTTTCATTCTGAGCTGGCGTCTCTTTGTGCATTTCCCACAAATACACTGTGCTAAAAAGGATGTTATTTGTCTGTACCCAAATAAAAAGATGGAAGAAATCTAAATTAGATCAGTAATTCCAAATGTGTAAAATGCTATGCAAACACTGCCAAGCTTTTCCAAGTCAAAAAAGGGAAAATCAGGCCTGATTTTCACAAGCCTCCAGTAAAGTTATCCAAGCATGGGAATCCCTAAACCTGCATGAAGAGCCTGGCATTATTGATTTCATTATCTCATGAGAAGGGCTTAGAACTCTCAAGGGATATGCTGCTTCTCTTTGCAGCTCTATGGTGGAAAACAGGATAATTATTCCAAAAAAAACCTCTCTCATGACACTTCCTGGCTCCTGTTTCTGTACCTCTTACAGGAAGATGGTCAGAGTTGGAAAAGTGGGAGATGGCCATGCAGTACCAACTGAAATGGAGCAAAAATAGAGGGTACAATCCATAATGCTTTAGGCCAAGTGACCCCACATCCCACCCTGACTGATAAAGGGGTCACTGCTGGGAGGTGGTGCTTTACTGTAGTAAAAAAGCTGTTTAATAGCTGGGTACGTGTATGCACTCAAATGATTTTGGTGTGGATTGGAATGTTATGACTGGAAACAGGATCACAAAGTGCTCTGTCAGACTGGAAGGAGCAGAGTGTCAGGGGGTCTGTGTTAGATCCAGTTTCAAGACAACACCTATGTTAATGGGGAGCGACCCTGCTTGAATTATTTCAGCAGATGTTCCCGAATTCAAGGAGCAATGAGCAACACAACTACTTGGCAATTAGGGCTTCAAAAATTTACTTAATATAAAAAAAAAAAGAAGTGAGAAACCTCATCTCCTTGCCTGTGAGCGCGCCGTGCTTTGCATGAGCAGCGCTGTGCACGCTGCTCAGGGTGATGGGGCCTGTGGTATCCAGTTGCACTCGGGTGACAGCGAGGGGAGACACAAAAATAGCTCTGCAGCCCACACCCCACCCACGGGAAAGCACAAGTCACCCAGGAGCAGTTGCTTGCTGGAGCAGCAGCTGCTGGAGCAGCGTTCTCTGCAGCTGCAGCCTCCAGGGCGAAGCTGTGCCTGGGGATGAGGATCAGGCTCTCAGTTGCACCTAAACCTTCCTGCAGCAGAGGATCTGCTTTACCCCATGAGGCCATGTTGGGAGCTGGCCACTGTTGCCCACCTTATAGCCATCTCCCAAGCAAGCTCAGTGTACAGGATATTAACCCCACATGCTCTCTGCTCCATTTTGGCCAAATGCAATGGCAATGTGAGAGAAATAATTTTTTCCTGTGGTTTCTCATGGAGTTTCCAAGCAGGAGAAGTCTTGCCTGGAGGGTTGTCACCCTACTCTCAGCCTGTTTCTGATGCTATGGTTGTCTTCCCCATCACTTTGGACCCTCAGGTGAGTTTCTGCAAGGAGAAAAGATAATGCTGAGCAGCAGCCATTCAAGTTTCTCCATTCTGCATATAAAACATCAACAAAGGCTGAAATTTGTTTGCAGTGTAAGGTGAGGTGCCTCTCCTAACCCCGAAACATGAGTCCCCAAATGAGCCATCTGTCTGGCCATACTCCCTTGTTCAGATATTGATTGGGGGCAAACGCCCTTTAAGTTGCAGGTAAAGCTGGATGTAGTTAGGAAAGGGATGGTGTAACAAGCATTGAACCCCAGGACCAAAACTGGTGGCCTGGCAATGAAGCAGGACTTGTTTGTCTTTGGAAGCAAATCCCATGTCCTCAGAAGTTGCTCTGTTTTGTGGTTTCTCTCCAGTGCTCCTCAGTATCTCCAAGGATGATATTCCAGGGCCATCATTCACCCAGTGCCATGTTCCCACCATTTTCCTCTTCTCCATGCCATGGTCCCTGCTTGCCAAAAGGAGAAGGCATTGGATTACTCCAGCTCTGTTACCCCTTGTGTAAGCACTATGGATATTTTTGACTGTCCTTTTCAATTCCTGCTGAAGTCGGTGCCACAGGCAGCTCTCTTAGTAGATTGCTTTTGTGATTTATGTGGGTCCAGAAGAGTCCAAGGATCATTTATCTTCAAACCAGGAGAGAGATGAAAGAGTCATGGTAGTAAAATTTCCTGCAGAGCCAGATCTGAGCATCAAAGAGGGAAAAATGTCATTGTTTTACTGAGACATGACGACGTGAGGCAGATTTTAATGCTAGGGGATGTTTAAAACTGCATAATTTGACTTGAAAAGAAAAAAAAAAAGTTTTGGGAAATGAAAGGAGGGCAAACGAATTTGGTGGGCACCGATGGGAATCACTCTCTGGTGAGGGGCAGAAAAAGGAGGGAAGGAGCAGAGTCCAGGGGGCACATGCTGCTCCTGGGGTGTGGAGGCAGCACTGGGCAGGCTCAGGCTGGAGCTGCTGGGTGTCCCTGTGTGGCCACAGGGCCTGAGTGCAGCTGTCCCCAGCACGGGGGTGCCACCAGCCCTGTCCCACGGTGCCTGCATGGGGCATGTGCTCACATGGCACAGGGCTCTGCCCCAAATCCTGCTCTGGGCTTACTCTGAGCGTGGGGTCTGCACTGCAGCGTGACTGGGCGTGTGTTGTGTGTTATCCAAGAAACTGTGAATGCCCCGCTGCTGGAAGTGTCCAAGGCCAGGCTGGACAGGCCTTGGAGCAACCTGGTGGCATTCCTGCCCATGGAAGGGGCATTTGGTCTCTTCAAACCCAAACTATTCTACAGTTCTATGAAAAATAAAGTTCCTGATGTCAGTGGGTCCAACTGCAATACGGGAAACACCACTCAGCCACAGTCCTCCTCCTGTGCTGCCAGTTCAGCACGACGAGAGTCCATCTCCGTGACCAGCTGCTGGGCCAGGGGTTTGATGGAGCATCACCCAACCACAGCAGCAGGTCCTGCAGGGTAGGGAAACATCTCCTGCCTTCACCCTGCCTTGGGACTTGCAACAAAACACATAGCTTGGGAAATGTGATCAAATCAGAGCGTTGGAAAAAAACTGAAAGGAGAAGAGGGATGGGAAAGGGTCTGTTTACATTTGCAGCAGATGCTATCTAGAGGAGAAAATACTTTTATTTCCCCTGTGGACCGCCCGTTGATTTTCTTGTGGCAGGCACTAATGGGAAATAATAAAACCCATTTTAGTCAGGTTGTATCTAGAACATTTACAGGTCAAGCCAGCACTCAAAAGAGAGCGTTATGGAACATAACACATTAGTTTGTCACCAGCGTCTACAGTGGCCAGGGGATTTTTACCATTTGAAATTGAATTTTATAGGTCAAGGCCTTTCGTGGGCCTTGGAAAACAGTGAGTCTTGTTAAAGTTAGCATGAATGTGGAGGCAGGTACTGGGTGTGGAGACACACAACCTCTATGTTTGTTAGCAGTTAAAAAATACAAAGGAGACCCATGGTAGGAACTGTGATGCAGCTATAACCTCCAGAATATGCTCATTAATTGTTATAGACTCAAATATTTCAGTATCATCTTCCAGATACTAAATCAAACCCACAAAATGCACAGGAGGCATCTTTCATTGAAAATTACATCCTCCCAGCTTGTAATTTAAAATTCACTGATGACTGTAAAGGAAGCTTGGTCACAGAAGCCCGAGTTTCTTAGAAATGAGTCAGAAGTTGATCATTTGTTTAGGAGTTCAAGATTCAGATAACCTCAAACATCTTCTATGTGGTTTTCTACTTCATGGAATAAATAAAGCAGGGATGTGACGTGGTGCCTGAACTGCCACACACACTCATACAGACGCACACACACACACTGATGCCTCTGTTTTCTTCTCTCTTGTGTCTCCTATTGTACAGCCCTGTCCCCACAGGCTCTATGAGGGCACCCATCACTCACACAAATTGCCCAAATTAGAGAGAGCTGCTGGTACTGAGGGCTTTATGGTGGTGCCAAATCCCCGTGCTGGCTGGCTCTGGCCTCAGGCGTCCCAGGCATTCAATTGGGACCACTGGGGTGGTCTCCAAGGTGGGAAGGGAAGCCTTGTTTCTGGACTTTTCAGTTCCCACTGACTCACATTCCGTGTCAGTTGTGATCATGAATAACAACAGCAACACGCCCCCCCATGTCCAGGCTGCCAATCCCCCTGTGAGCTGAGCAGACCCTCACTTGAGCCACTGGGGAGGTGAGGCCATTTCCTTGCCAAGACAGGCATGGTGGGGCATCCTCCATTTGTCTCAAACACTGAGGAGCAAAGTGTTACCCCATCCTCGAGTGAAGGCGTTTTTTAAGTGAGGTTTGGCACCATGTGCAGGAGCTACCTACACGCCTTAGTCCTTACCTGATCCATGCTTTGCTCTGCTGTTACTCCCTGTTGCATTTTCTCCATTGCTTTACAAAGCAGCATCTTCCAGGAGGAGTGGACAAAGCCATGGCCCTCTGCCAAGGGGCATCACTGGATTGACCTTGCTGAGCTGGCTCCTGTGGTGATCACACACAAACACCACTGTGCTCTGCTCTCTTCCTTTTCTGTTTTTAACCCAACCCTAAGTGTGCATCTCAGGAGTGAAGTATGTTGTGTTGCTAGTAACTGATGGTAGGTGGAAAATCCATACAGCCACTCTGTTTCCCAGTGATATCCACTGCAGCCTGGAATCACTGTCATTTCTGCAGGTTTTTGCTGTGATTCAGCTTTGGTAAAACCCCCTCCCAGGGAGGAATGAGTAGCATGGTGTGGCTGTGCTCAGTATTGATCGACATTTTTGTCTTTATGTGGAAAGCTGCATGGGCTGCTGGACAGGAACCTGAGAACAACAAATATTAAAGCTGCTAATGTTTAGATAGCGATAGAGATCTCTGGTTCCTCCTGCACACAATGAAAATGCCTCCTCTGCTGTGTGAGGTGCTTGGATGGGCAGTGAGGGCCTCTGCAGAGAAGGTGGCACCGTGAGCCCCTTATGCAGGTGGAAACAGACAGGATGGAGGAAGAATTCTCAAGGCAGAGTGACATCAGTGCCAGAAATAACAATTCTGTCTCCAAATTGCCATTGCTCAGTTCTGCACAGTACCTGAAAACCCCATCGCTTTCCTTTTTCCCAAGGCTTTTATTATCCTAAATCTTCTAAAACCTTCCTTGTCCACGGAGAGGAAAGATTACCCGGTAAAATTCAAGGATATAAAACGTGGGGGAAGGTAAAGAAGAGATCAGTGTAAAGAGTGTATGAAATAAGAAGTAATGAAGTGCAGGTCTGTAGGCTGCTTTTGCTGACTGTGGCGGAGGCGCGCTCGTTTCAGAGCGCTGTGGTTTCCTGCGGGCCCGCCGAGCTCGCTGCAGCTCTGCCCGACCACGTACCTGCCAGCAGCGCTTTGATCAGCCCATTCTCACATGACAAAAAAATCACACTGCCTGTCCAGACCTGGTCCCAGCTGATGGTGGTTTTCACATTGAATCAAGCACTGAGCTCTGCTTTTTGGCTGAGCTCACTGTCGTGTCCAGCTGAGCCACCCTGCTGAGAGCAGGAGCTGCTGTCGGTACGGAGGGTTTGCAGAGAGAACCCGAACTATGAGATCCATTTGGCTGTGCTCGTGTGGTGTTGGTGCCCATGCTGGAATTGTGGGTGACTACAGAGGGAAAAAGGCTTCTGGGAGGTGCAAAGGGTTTCTGTGGCTGGCAGGGAGAGATTTCCCAACACAGGGAGGGGAGTGACTTTAATCAGAATGAGCGAGTCTCCCTGCTGTAAAATGCAGTGACTGTAGACTCAGTTCACAGCACGTGCTGATGGAAATCACCCTGGCTGCACGTCTGATGCAGCCCTCCACCTAGTTGGCAATTTCACCTGTGTTGCAAGAGCCAGTGGAACCTCATGGAAGTTAAACCCATGCAAGGGCTTCAGGATCAGACATGCTGATTTTTCCTCTGCTACTACAAGCCTGTTGCACAACAAGCCTCTGGTGCAGAGCAGGGATCTCCACTTTCTGCACAGCACATGGCCTCCCAGGCTGGGCTGTTCCACTCAGCATATGCTGTTACACAGTGCTCAGGTCACACTCCCATTCTCAGATCAGGTATTTCACATCCGTGTGATTCCTTGAACTGTATTTTTTAAAGTCTCTTCTACTGCTCACTCAACAAAGGTCTGTGCAGCATAATGAGAGAACTTTTCTAATGACTCACAGATTTTAAAATTAAACATAAGTTGTTTATTGCAGAGATGCACGGCCATACATTATGCATCACTGTTTTAATACAATAACATAATTCTGATAGAAATTATCCATGTGAGCTGCAATCAATTTTAGCTACTACTGTTTGCGTGCTTGGCAATCTGGTCATTCAGCTGTGGAAAAGAGCTTTTTCTTGATTACTTACACTGTTGCTAATCGCTGTGGCTTTTGGAACTGCCAGGGTGTTATTTTGCTGCCTGAAATTGCCAGCAGTATCTGTGGAGGGACCGGGTGTAGCCGTGGCTGCTCTGCCAAACCCCTGTGGCTTCACCCGACACCAAGGAATGCGCAGACTCCAGCACAACACTCGGATCCTTGTTTCATCAGGGTGGGCTCTCATGGGCTGCCACCAACCCGCCTCTTGTGGCCAGGAAAACAGCATCGTCTTCCCTCTGGCTCCTGGGTCACCCCTTGCCAAAACCCCCCAGCTATGGCCCTGTTTGGATGTGTGGCAATCACCAATTTGCTGATGCATCCCCAAATCCTGTACTCCCTTTGCTGGGTGGGTTTCAAAATTTGCCCATGTCCTGGGGCTTTTGCTTTGTCTCCAAAGGGAGAGTGTCAGGGCAGTGACGGGGCAGTGGCAGTGTGTGCTGTGCAGGACTGAAAGAGAAAACGGTGTTCTGTATTTTATGTGATAAGAAAAAAATCCCAAAGGGGAGAGCTGCTGAAATGGTAAGCTCACAGTAGGGATGTGAAGAGTTGGAGGCTTACACTCCCCGGGACTACATTTAGGTGGCTATTATATTATTATCCTCCCTAGTTTCGTCAGCCTCTGTTTCAGAACCAGAGAAAGATGCCTAAAATGAGTTAATTAACTCATTCAATTAACTCAAAATTAACTCACCTTCAGGTGAGCCTCAAGGCTGAGTTAACCCCATGTGCTCAGGCAAAGCAGGGTCCCCTCCCTGGGCAGGACAGTGGCACTGCTCAGTCCCCCTCCTCACAGCAGCGCCTGCTCCTGCTGCCACAGCCTGGGGAAGCTCTGGCCAGGCTCTGGAAGCCTGATCAGGCTGACCCAAAGGCTTGTTGCTGTCCCCAGGTCCTGCTGTCCCCAGTGCCACCCTTCTGCTGGAGTCCCTCTGCCTGGAGGTGAGGGAAGGTTCCTGCCCACCTTTGGCCACTGTTGACTCTCACACAAGGATGTGTAAATCAGAGTGAGGATGGGAGCTCACAGCCACCAGGTCCGGGCTGCACTGGGCTGATTTATTCTGTGTGGGAGCAGCAGTAGCAGTTTGCGCCTCTAGTGCAGATTACAAGATAAATCTGGCTTTCAACGAGACCCACTGGTGACTGACACTGACAGAGCTTCTAAATCACCACAGCTGCCAGGATATAGCCATGGGCCAGGTTTGGCCCTGCAGTCAGGTCTCCTTTTGGCTGGTGTAAATCAGCAAGGCTTGGATTGAGATGGGGTGTCAGGTTCCTGTGCTGGGCTCATTTTTATTTAAGTGTCTATATGGTAATTCCAGCTCAGAGGGACACCTGAGGGCTCTTTGAACTGCCAGCTTTTGCCATGCTCAGATCTACCTTTTGCAGTGAAAGCTTTAAGGAACAATTAAAATTCTCCTTGTGGGTGCCACACATATGCTCTTTTTAAGACCCACTTCACATTACTGAGGTCCATCCATATAAAATGAGTATTGTCCTCAGCACTAATTTCAATTACTAATATGCTCCAAAGTCTTTTGCACAGACTGTGATATTACAGACAAATTGTCAGCTGGCAAAATCTGGTTTGGGCTCCCTGAAAAGGCTGATGCTGTTTGCTCCTGGAGATTTGCAAAAAACCTGAATGTGGAACCTGAAAGTATGTTTTAGTGGTGAACATGGTGTTACTGGGTTAATAATGTTGGGCTCAATTGTCTTTTCCAACCTCAGTGATTCTGTGATTCCATGATTATCTGGTCTGGATAAACTCTCCAGCATTAAGGTAGTGAGAGACTCCAAAGACGAGGTCCTCACTGTGCTCCAGCAGGCACTGATCTCTTCTGACACACATCCTGCTGACATCAGTGCTTGTGGCATCATTGTCAGATGTGTTCTGCTGCCACAGCCAGGGAATCTTCCCTTGGTGGGACTGATTTCACCTTCCCAGGAGCATGCACATCTGCAGAATGTGGGATTCTGCAGGGATTCTCAGGACATTGCTTGCTCCATTCATGCGGCTGATCCTTGTCCAAGCATTGCTGTTTGACATTGTGGCAGCACAAGCACACATGCATCCTGTATCAGCATCATACCCAGACCATAAGGTCATTTCTAGACAGATTTTATCTGGACAAATCACACCATAAATGGAATAACCTCACCAAAATACAGGATGTGATAAAAACAGCCACTCTTTGACATTAATTCTGTTTTGCTTCTCTTAGCTTTTTGCTAAAAAACTTGGTTCGGGACACACCAAAATGTCTGGCAACAGTCTACAGTCTGGGCCAGAGGTGGAAAAAGTGAAAAAGCAGCTCTGTTCAGAATGAGTTATCCAGGGAAAGCTACATGTCTGCTGTATCCCTCAGTATGCACCCACTTTCCAGCCTGCCACCAGCCTGGCACCAAGCACGCTTGGCGTGGTGTGGGCATACTTGTGGGTGCACTCATCACAGACAGCCAGGGGAGCCTCCACCAGCAAAATAGGGCCATGGAAATTTGAAATTTATTGTATTTTCTATAAAAAACCAGCAGTTTGGAGAGGATCAGGGATAAAAACACTCCAGTACCTCTATGATGGACACAGAGATCCTGGAACATGATGGAGATGGACATGGACATGGAACCCAAGGCAAGCAGAAAGCTTCTTTCAGTTTCTGTGAAATGAAAGCTAAACCACAAAAGTGCTGTTCCTTCTTGGTGATGTTCAGAGGGACTGGAGATACTGAAGGGCCTTTACAAGTGGAAAGAAATATCCTGTGGGTTTGGGATGCATGTAGTTATTTATTAATATAGTCATCATTCTAAGGAATTGACTTTAGATAAGCATCCATTTAAAGCAGAGTTTTCTATGGCTGCAAATTATCTCTGTGGCTTTCATTACCATCCTGATTAGACCCCTGAGGGCAGAGCATCAGCTGCTGCAACAGGACGTTGCCACTGATGGGCCTTATGGCAATTAGTGCCGGGTTGCAAGTTTATCTCTCCATGTAACTTAGTAGCTAGATGGCACTGAAGGTATTTTGTGGCATCTACTGTCTCAGGTATGGCAAAGAAACGACTCATTTGCTTGTGAGTGGTAAATAATTGCAGAAATTTGTATTATTCACTTTTATTGCTGTTGGACTAAAGTCTGGTTGCTACTATCAGTGTCTCACATGGGTGTTGTGACTACAGTAATGTCTCAGTGTGCTAAGCAATTAAGACCCCTCTCTATCCAGCCTGTCACATCCTGGCTCCATAGACACCCAGGGGAGAGCTGGTGCTAGCACGTGTTAGTCACCTATTGCAGACCTCTAGAGACTACATACAGACACAAGGTAAGGCAGGCACAAGATGTGGAACAATTTAAGAGAAGAGCGTGCTGAAAAAGGCTGGGTGCAGAAGAAATAGCCATTTCTGGGACTGTTCATAATTTGTGACTGACTTGGCACACAGCTTTCATTCCTCACCACAGAGGGGAGTTGCCAAACTTGGGAGCAGCTCTGGTTTTGAAAGTCTCATGATTTCATCTCCTTGGCTGCTGATATGAAGCCATGGTGCTCCAGGACCCTTATTTATTTTATGATTCAGGCAGAAAGTTCTCAGTCAGAATCACAAAATCATTATAGCTCAAAAAACGTGTTGAGCAATTCAAGACTATTTCTCACCCACGTTCTCCCTCCCTGCACAGCTTCACTGACTCCACCACGGTTCTTCACGGAGTTTCTCCAGCTTCAGAATTACCTTTTGGCACTGCTCCTGGTGAATGAAAATAGGAAGCTGGATTGCTTCACTAATGATCTTATTTCCAGTTTGTTTCAATTATACCTCTTTTCCAGTGGGTGTTAAGCAGTTGTTCTGGTCTCACTGGTTCAAGGCATGTAAAATATGTACAGGAGGTTGTGTGTAAGAGGCTCTTCAGGGAAATAGAGGAGCTGTTGCCCTGCTTTCTGAGGAGAGGTCTGGTCCAATTATTCTAGCACTCATTTGGGAAAAAAAGCTGTGGGACCCTACAGTAGCACATCCCACTGCTCACACAGGGAGTGAGCTCCAGTGCAGGTGGCTCAGGGGTCATTGGGGGCCACCAGAACAGCCCCTCATCATGTCTGTGAGGTCCCTTTCAAGCACAGGCCATGGCAAAACCCTTCCCAGAAGGCAAACGCTACAAATGGGATATTTAGGAATGTAGGTTACCTCTTGCCTGGTTAGACCCAGACTAAGAGTTTTGGGGTGTTTTAATTCCCACCTTCATCAGCCCCCCGCCCCAAGACCCTGTTCCCCCTCAGACCTGTGCTCAGACCACAGTGGCAGGAGGGGACAGGGATGTCTTTTCCTGATGTCCCACTGATTTGGAGGATATTCAGAGTTACCTCAGTGGACCCAGCTGCCTGACAGGAGATACTTCTGACCTACTTGACTGTGCAGAATAGTAGGAAGAAAGAAGAGGGTTGCGTTACTGCATAAAAGGAGCTGTGCATCTGATTGACCTAATTTTGGTCTTTCTTGCACTCTTTTAACTCCACTAGCTTCAGCAAAGGAGTGCTGATTTACACCAGAAGAAGCTGACCCAGTTTCCATGGCCTGCAGTTGCTGTGCATTGGGGCCACGGTGACATTGCTGTCATCCACTGCCCCATTTTCCCTTGGTTTAGGTTTCTGCAGGAACACAGGACCACGGAAGCACAATGAGTCTAAATATGAACACAGCCAAGCTGGGATGTGGGGCAGCAGGAGCCAGGCAGCTCCTGCTGTAACCTGTCTTTTTCTATCTCCTTAAAAATTCACAGAGCAAATCTCTGTGGGATACCAGGGCTGCAAGATAACACGAGGGTGAGGTTGTCCAGGTGGGCAGGAGATGCTGCAGCTCCATCCCCTCCCAGCACCATGGACCACCACCCTGGCTGCTGCAGCTCTGTGAAGGTGAAGGACTCTGAGCCGTGAACATCCCCTCCCTCCTCCTGCTTCACTTCAGCTGTGAAACCCTGTGAGAGCTGCATCAGAGGAGCCTCAGTGCTGAAGTTTGTTAATTAATATGCTACAGTTAACTGTGTCAAAAGCTTCCCTCAGATCAGGTGGAACAGCTCCTCACGTTTCTCTTTGATGGGAGGCAGGGAGGTGTTGGCAGCGGGGCCGAACGTGGTGGAGCAGGCACCGCTTCTGGCAGCGCCTGGGCATGAACTGCCCTTCCTGTAATTGCACATAAACCACGGGAGGTGAAACACCACTGCTGTGCTGCTGCTAATACCATCAGGTGTCCTCTGGTAACGGGCAAAAAGGGTCCTGCTAGGGCAGCACTCCCTCCTTGGGACCATTCCTTATTATTTGCAGGGAATAGCAGCATGAGGTGCCTGGTGGGCATTGGCGAGCAGCAGGGAAAGCAGGCATGTCTTCTTGCCTTTGCTTTTATCTAAAAACTGCCTAGGTAGGCTCATTAATTCAGGTTGGGTTTATTGGATGGATTTGAAATCAAAAACCCGCGAAAAATACTGGAAAGAGATAATTGTGCTTTATTTCTGAATGGTAATAGTTTGAAGCAATCAGAGGAAATTGCTGTAAAGCAAAAATCACAAAAAAAAAATCGTCAAAAGAAGGTGTTTTGAGTAACTGGGCATAATAAATGAGAAACACTAAAAGCCATTTGTTTTAATTAAAACATTAGTGTTTTCTTGCTCTGTGTCAGCCCTGGCTCTCCACCTTCCAGCATCTTCAGCCTCTCAGTCAGCTCAACAAAGAGAAATTCTTCACTCAGTCTCAGCATTAAACCCCTTGTGCCAGTTTGACCTTGGCTGGAGTGACCACAAAAGGACACAGGATCTGCTGTTTCATGATAAAGTGTAGGTTTAGTCCTCTCAGGCTGACCAGGTCAGGTCATGGGGTTGAGGTTTCTGGCCTGGGCCGCCTCATCTTACAGCTCCTGGTGCTGGACTCAGCTTACAAACCGTGTGAGCTGCAGTGCCTGCATTTTCCAAGGTCAGTCTGACCTCCTGCTGGAGATGTGGCCACTCGCCTGCTAACTTGGGGAAGGAACTGAGAGCAGCATTTGGAGCCAGTCCAGTGCTGTCTGGCTTCATGACATTCCTCTGTGTCCATGCATCATGATCACACCATCCTTCTGCTTCCAGGACTCACATGCCCAGTTTTAGGAGTTTGAGCATTGGAGGAGAAATCTGCTCCCTCCTGCTTCAATCCCAGGCTGAAACTATCCCAGTTTGTCTGCTGTAGAAACACAGTAAAATGCAAAGCTGTTGTCAGTGCTGTCAGAATGTGAGCAAAAGGTAAAATTCTGGCCAGGAAAGAGAAAAGCCTCTGCTTCCTGATCCCCCCACACCTTAAGGAGCAGATGGGTCAGTGCTGCAGGTACCAGAGGCATCCTGGAACAGCTCCCCAGGGATGTGGTCACATCTTCAATCCTGCCAGAGTTCAAAAGGCATTTGGACAAGAATCTCAGGCACACAGTGTGATTCCTGGAGTTGTCCTGTGCAGTGCCAGGAGCAGGACTCAATAACCTCAGGTTATTCTATGATTCTATGGTTTTCTGGACACTTCTGCTTCTCCTGGTTGCCAAAGGCAGAGGTTTAAGTGCTTTATCTGATATAGCCATGCAATGGCAGCTCAGGAATCTCAGAACACTGTTGCTCCTCAAAGCAACCCCGAGGAGTGCTGAAAACACCACTCACACCAATCCCCCAAGGGAGCAGCAATAGAATTAAGATGTAGCTGCAGCCCTGGGTTATTGGGTTTCTGCTCAGACCCTGCCACTGGGAGTGAAAATCAACAAAGGGAATTTCTGCCCTCCACACCTCGCCCAAGTGAAACAACCAACTGGGCTGGGCGTGCGCTGGGATCGGATGATGGGAGTTCATTACTGCTGGCAGCAACCTCGGCAGCCCTGCAGTCTGAAAACGCCTTCAAATACCTGCTTGGGTTTTTCTGGAGCAGCTATGCATCCTTCTGGGGTTGGGTGAATTTTATGGCTATAATCAGATGACTCCATTACTCATTTCTTCTCTATCTAAAATGTCTGACAAGTTCAGCTGCTAAAGGCAATCTGTAAAAACAAGGGCCTGGACTGTCAGATCACCCAAGCACGGCCTCGTCTCTTGCCTCAGCACTAAGGAGAGACGAGGTTGTGCTGCCAGACACCAACTGGTCAGAGGAAGGAGGCAAAGGAGAGACAAAGTGATAAACTTCTCAATTTGAAGTGACATTTTCTGTGTTAACACCACTCAGGTTCTGGCAGCCTTTGCAATATTAAGAGAGACACTAAGAAGGGAGAAAAAAATAATAAAGTCCTTTGACCTGCCTGATTCTCAGATGTCTGGTCCATACTATTTAATTTTAATACCAATGTGGCATGGTTAGGTGTTCTATCAATTAAATTCAGTTGTCAGGGTGATGTAGAAGGTCGCCTGAACTGAATCCCCAGGTAGAAAACCATTCACTCCTCCCAGTGGTTTTCCCAGCTCGCCCCGCAGTGATGGACACAGACCAGCAAGGCACCAGGCTGGGAAGGCTGAGGGAAGCACAGGACATGACCCCTCCTGATCCCAGCATTGCTTTTATTTACTTCCCCCATGTGCAGGAGAAGCACCACAGGTGGAGTGGCTCCAGAGCTGTGTCAACCTCCCAGCTCTCACATCATGAGATGGGCAACAAAGTGGGCATCAAATTTTGCTGTGTATAATAAAGATGATATATTTGAGTTGACCTGGAAATGGTTGTCCCCTCCCATGTGCAACTCCTCAGGGAATTTTACAGGAATTCCTCAGGAAATTAGGGAGTAGAATCAATAGTAAGGGAAAAAATTATTTTAGTATTACTCTAAAAAAACCCCCAGCATCTGGCTTCCCATAGCCCAGATGATGGGTGTTTTGGGAGGCTCTATCTAACCACAATTTGGGTTTATTCAAAAGAAGCCCATGGAGAGGTCAAAAAGTCATTTTCCATGGGGCATTTCCAAACCTCTCCATGTCCCAACAGCACAGAGGGGCTGAGGATGCCCAGGTCCTTGTGCTGGTGTGTGCAGACACATCGGGCATGTTCTGGAAAGACTGGATCTGTATCTTCACATATTCAGAAAAAAATGGTCTCCAGGGCAGCCAGGCAGGTTCCAAAAGTACTAAATCACCATGAAGGAGACTCCTGCAGGACTGGGGGAAAATATACCCATCGCACAAGTAATCTCACTAATAGACTTACAAAATGTCACTAATAGACTTCAAATGTTTTGCACAAAAAAATGACAGATGATCTCCAAACAAATAACCTCTTAACATAAACACAGCAAGAAAAATTCATTAAGTGCCTTTTAAAAGCGTTGGATTTGACTTAGAAGATTTTTTACAGATGTTCTTCTCAAACAAACCAAAACATCAAATAATTGTGTAAAGGCAAGTGCTATAATAATAACACTGAAAATGCATTATGCATCCTTCCCTTTGATAAAGGTCTTTGTGCTTTCATGAAATGTTCATTATCAGTATTTTTGCCCCGTATATGAAGAAGAGAAGCTGGTGCTTTAGAGTCTGAGCTCTTCAGTGTATGTGGCAGAGAACAGAGCCAACGGGGCATTATTTCTGATAGACTGAGGCCATAAAACTATCCTTCATGTTCCTAGAAAAAAACATATTTCTGTTATTTATTAGAAATTAAAACCAACTTGGAAAAAAAAATTTGGTTTTTATAACAGATTCAGCTAATGTTCTGTTTTCTTATAGTTTATATTAATAATGATTGCTCTAATCTTTCGCTGTATTTCAACAGTTTCAGCAGGTTTATGGGATAAGATTGTTATTATTTACCTCAGTGACTGATTTTATGGAATAACTGCAGGTTTTTCGTGGAGGTACATCAAGTGCTGAAGTGAAGGGACATAAAATAAAACAGCAGTTTTTCTCTGCTAATGGAAGAAATAAAAAACAGAGGGCAAAAAGGACATAATATATATTTAAAACGTTAATATAAAAGCATTAATATACAATAAATTCAATTTAGACTGATTGGGCTGGTGCTTTTTTATGGTGTTTATAATGGCTATGGAAAAAACACGGAGAAAGTCACATCAGGGAATGATCCAGCACTGGCGTCCCAAGAGAGGATATTGTCTCTGCTTCCCCACTGTGATTTTGAGGATACTCTGAAATTTTTAGTTCTTACACCACTGAATACAAATGTGACTCCTAACTGGGGCTGTCCAAAACCTCCTCAGAGACTGGAATGGAATAAAAAAACCCCAAAGAACCTTTGGCAGGCTGGGACAGCCCTCCCATCCCTGGCAGAGCAGGAATGGAGCTCTGGGTATCAACCCCTGCTCTGAACCACTTTGGCTCTGGAGCTCCAGGAACAGTCAGGGATCACATCCAACATCCCATGAAGTCAAGGGGCTCCGCTTCAAAGCCAGGAAATACATTCTTAAAAGCTGAAACCAGTTTTGTAAACACTTAGGCCTAAGTCTGGAAACCTCTAAGAATGTTTTGGGTTTTTATAATTCTTATATGATAATTGGAAACATGTGTGCCCTGCTCCCACTGCGTTTTGGAAGCATCTGCCTTAAGATGAACAAGCCCTGCTGCTCGCTGGGCTGGAAACTCCCCAAATTTCCACAAACGTGCAAAAGTGAAACCTAAGAGCCAGCACAGTCAGTATCAAGGGTTTCAGGAGGCACAGTCTGTGGTTTAAGGCTTTAAAAATAACAATTGCCCAGGCTTTCAGATACAAAAGGATTTGGCAATGGGATCACCATAGCAATCAATGGCACATGAAAAAGCGAGCACAGAACATGATTTCTTCTTTCCCTGTTTGAAGATATGCTGTGGTCAAAACATGATAGCTCTATTTCCTGCAATAAAAAAGGGTCTGCAGTGATTTCTCAGATAATTGCAGCCACGATGGATCTGATACGTCACATAACTCATCCTTCCTCAAGAGCAGGATGGATGAGCACTGCAGAGCCCAGGCAAGAAATAAACACCTTGCAGCTCCTAAACACCATTGAGATTTTAAATTTGAATATTGGGAAAATGTGGAATAAACCAGATAGCTTTTCTCCTAAACAATGACCCTCATTTTTCAGTCAACTTGAAAGCTGGCTGGAAATACTCAAAATGTCAGTTCTGAGAAAAAAATTCAGTTTTCCCTGGCTCCTCCCAGAAATATTTGCTTAGGTACACCAGAATGCAGAAGTATAAATGGAAATCAAAGACACAAAGAATTCCTTGAAAAAACAATCTATGTACTTACCCAACACAGTTGCAGTTGTTTCCTGTGTTGTCCTTGCAAAATTAAGAAGTGCTCGGAGCTAACCCTTTAAGGGATTGCTACAGACACCACAAAGGAAATTTAACAGTAACTTGGAGGTATTTTTTGGTTTATGATGTTATTCCTTAGACATTAGGGGAAAAAAGGGATTGTTTTTCTTTTACAGAGGCACTAGGACAAAGATGGGATGCAAATAATTCTGTATTCATATGACTATTGTCGCTTCCCCTCACACAGCTGTAAGATTTGTGCCTTTGGCACCCATTGCTCCTGATAAACACACATTTCTGATGCTGTTTTTTAGCAGTGAGCTTACCATCTTCCAAATTAGTCATCGCAGAAAAATCTGTGTAGTGGTGGGGATGATAAAATGAAATTGTCATGAGAGGGGATGAAAAACCGAACAGCCTGAATTCGGGTCAAGAGCAGCACTAATTATTTTGAAAGAAGTCCTATATTTATAAATCCTGGCAGTGCTATCAACTTGTTTGGTACCAGACAGTGAAATTAGGATTTTCTCTTAGATGAAGCTCTGATCCAAAAGAAAAGCACTGGCCTGTGCATTTAGTGCCTGTGCAGGCACTGGGTCTGTGCTCTCCTGTGGTAACTCAACCAGAAAGTTGCAAAATTGGCTTTTCCTGCCTCTGCTCTGCCAAACCTGGCTGCCAGTCAGGTCCCTGCCTGCACTGAGCCCTGCAGAGGGGTTGCTGTGATGGGATCAGATAAATCAGAAGAGCCCAGGTACACCAGCTCTCTCCAGAGCTGTATTTCCTCCCGGGCCTCCTGCGGCTCCAGCCAGCCCTGCTGTTGTTGACATGACCTCGGGGGTTTCCAGCATTTCCCCACTGGGAACGTTTCACAATGGGTTGGAGTTCAGACTGAGGAAAGGTTTCCTCGTGTGCTGCCACTGTTGGCTTTTATTTTCCTCAACACCAACCACCTCTGTCCAACACAACTCTTGCCCCTGGGATATTTTCCTCTTCTAATGCAGTCATGCAACCCTCAGTGCCCCCTCCCACCATGGCCAAGTCCCTCTGTCCAAGCTCTTCATCATTTTTCTTGCTCTTCCCTAATTCTGGCCACTTCTGTCAGCACTCCTGAGCTCATAAGCTGCCCAGAAATACAAAGCTGGTATTTTCAAAGCTTCAAAGCTGTGTGCAGGAATCGGGTGGCTTTTTTTTTTTTTTTTTAAATTTTTTTTTTGTCTTTCATTTTTTTTCCTCTTCTGCTGGTATTAAAATCTCCAAGACAACTCAAAAAGTCTCAGCCTGCGGATTTAGAGGACAAGGAGAAGGAAGAACTCTTCCCACATGAGGAAGGTGATGATGTTGCTTCAGGGTCAGCTCAGTCCTTGGGGTGGCCGTGCTGGGGCACGAGGGATATTGCCCCATGGCTGCACTCAGATCCCAGCACTCCAGGGGATAAAAGCAGGGCACTGCCATACTCACATCACATGCCATGTCCACATCAGCCCTTCCTATTGTCACACTGCCTGTAGGACACTTCCTGTGGGTATTTGCTGGTAAAGAGAATTAGACACAAAAAAAATCTTTCACTGAAGAGTTAACTTTGCTTAAAGAGATAGTGACAAATCACATTTCTCCACACAAATCTGTGCTGAGCCAGGATCCTCCCTCGTGTAACTTCTGACTTCAATAGCAAGGGCTGGTCACAAGCCGCAATTAGAGCTGGCCAGGAAATAGCGGGTTTTGTCTCATGGCAACTTCTGAGGTTTCAAAATCTGTTTATGTTCTGCAGAGGAAACGAAATCAAAACATTTCTAATATGAAATGGGAGCCTGTCAAAATGTCCATTTTCTGTGCAGCAAGCTCCTCGTTTCACTGTGGCTTTTCCCCTGCCCTCTCACCATGGCTGGGGCAGGGCTGTGCCTGCAGCTGGGAGCAATCACAGGGCTGGTGTGCCTGGGTGCCAAATGCATCCATGCTCAAAGCCACCCATGTGTTTTGATAAAAATAGATGAATTGAAAACACCATGACCACTCTCTCCTGCAGCATTCAGCTTGTTTGGGATCAGGCTGACCTGGTAATACATTGTGCCAGCACCCCGGGGGGACAGAGGACAACCTAAATGGCCCACTCCTCTTCTGCTCAGTAGATGTCTCTAGAAGGACCTTAAAAATCTGATTTTTCTCTAAGGTCTAGCAAAAACTTTAAAAATACCGGCTCTGTAGGGATATGAAAGGCCCAATGGCATAGTTGGCAAGAGAGAACGTCTGCCTGGGAATCGTTGGCATTTCCTCTCCTGCCCCACGTGTTTGCTGACTGTGCTTCCACTGCTCTCCAACCCAGATCCACCTCCAGGGCTGTCCATCCCAGACCCATCTCCAGGGCCATCCATCCCAGATCCATCTCCAGGGCTGTCCATCCCAGACCCATCTCCAGGGCCATCCATCCCAGATCCATCTCCAGGGCTGTCCATCCCAGATCCATCTCCAGGGCCATCCATCCCAGATCTATCTCCAGTGCTTTCCATTCCAGGTCTGTCTCTACT